>NC_086285.1:53226616-53549626 GCF_963924245.1 Chroicocephalus ridibundus | reverse complement strand
ATTCCAAGAACAATCTATACAGCCCTTTGATTTCTCTGTAGCAGGAAACAACTTTGTAACAAGATCCATGGTTACGTGAACAGAAAATGTAAAGATGTCAAAGCAATGCATTCACCATATAATATTCAAGACTAGAAATGACCTTGCTTGATCTGGAAGTGATCAGAAGAAATCATCTGCCCAGTCTGTCCGCCAAAGGTCATACTCATTGCCCTTGTTTGGACTTTTTTAAATGCAGAGTGCAAGACCTGATGTTCCGCCCACGCTGAATCGAGCAAAAACATCACTTGTAAACCATGATCCTGTTTGTATTACCCAGTAATATCCTCCTTTGATTGTGCAAAGCATGACGTTGTTAAATCCTATTAATTTTCTGATACTGTATCCTCTCCAGCTTATTTTCCCCAAACATGCCTTGTCCTGTATTTTTTTTTTAGTTAGACTAGAATAGGAATAGAACAGAATAGAATATTTCAGTTGGAAGGGACCTACAGTGATCATCTAAGTCCAACTGCCTGACCAATTCAGGGCTGACTAAAAAAGTTAAAGCCAGTTAATGCCAGACATAGAACTAAGGACATAAGGCATGTAAATTAATCTCCTCCTTTTCTCCTTTATCCCTCTCTATCTTGTTGTTTTCTTGTTGTGTATTTTTTTAACCAGTTTTACAACATTACCAAAAAATGATGCTACAATACTAAAACTGAAAAAAGAAATTAATGACCTTTGCAGATAAATCAATTTCAGTTTAGAAAAATATCCTGATTTTGAAAATAACAAAGTAAAAACCTCAGTAATTTCACTACAAAATTTCAGTTCTAATTAGTCTTAATATTTCAATAATTAGACATATTATCATGAAAAAAATACAACCAATCACAGAAAGCTAATAGGACTAACTATATTGGCTATCTTGAGAAAAAAATCAAGTCTGTCTACAATGTCAGGAGTAACTACAATGAAGAAAGGATATACTATTACACATTAATTCCAATTCCATAATTACATCCTGATTTTTTTTGTATATAAGTCTGAAGCCATATCTATCCTACAGTATATCCTTTCTGATGAGCACAAATCCTGAAGAAATACTGCATGTGTTCTCAATCTGACTAAAATAAGAAATCAAGTTCTACGAGGTTTTAACAAATTTTACAATATAACGTGATGCCATTCCTACTGTATATTACCAACATTAAGACAGTTAGTAGCAAATAAAAATAAGTCCTCAACTTTGAAATTTACCTTAATCCTGCATCTTCATAGTGAGGATGATTTACAATAGGACGAAGCGTAGACAATTTAACACTTGCCATTGTAGGCATTGCTCCTGCAAAAACTGCATCTGAAATACAGAATGAATCATAGAATGATTTGGGTTGGAAGGGACCTTAAAGATCACCTAGTTTCAACCCCCCTGCCATGGGCAGGGACACCTCCCACTGGACCAGGTTGCTCAAAGCTCCATCCAGCCTGATCTTGTTTGACCAAAGGCATGTTTGAAACGAAGACCTGAGCAGTAAAAGCAGAGAAGCAATCTTCAAATATCTAAACAGTTATCCTGTAGAAAAACGTAAAGAAGGTAGGGTACTATTCTTCAAAAGGCCTTACATGGCACCAACAGGAGATGCCCCAAAATAACTTTTTTTTTTTAAATCTTGAACTCAATCTAAGTCATCAGATAACTAAACATCTAAGAACAGAGATTTTAATACATCTTATTTTTCTGGAACGAGCAGAATGACATATTCATTATGACAACAAGTTTTTATTTGTCACTTCTTACACTATTGTTAAACAAGCAATGAAATCTCAGTCTACTTCAGCTGGAAAGTACTGTCATACTAAAAAGGTAACTGCTTTGTTTCCAGCAGGTTTTCTGACACTTTTACCCATTTTAGTAAAAGGACAGGTGCAACCACAACCCACACACTTTGAATTCTCTTCTAGCAAAATGATTACCACAGACCCACATCCAGGACCGGTGTCATTTAAGTAAAAAAGCTATTTTAATTGCACTTTGCAAAAACACTTTTGTTGTAGAAATAATACACCAGTGGTTAGAACCTCCAGACTGGTAGCCTGGAGTCTAAAAATCAAGCTTTCAATGTTTTTTCACATGAGATAGCTTCTATATGGACAAGTATATGTCACTAAACCATGGCTTTAAGACAGTCCTAAGGCAAAGCCATGGATAGTAGCAATACTTCTGCACTCATTCATACCAAGTGCTATAGTTACATCTTACAGCAAATGGAGAACATCATACATTATTAAATTGTTTACCTTGTCTGGTATTGACTTTTATCCACTCTAAAAGTTCCTCCTGTGGCAAATTGCTAAATTCTCCCATGATGTTCCACTGCGTTTGAAGGTTTGCTGATCCTTCTATTGCCATCAATGCTAAAATAGCAAAGACCAATGTTTTGGGCTGGATTTTACAGAAGAGCCATCCAAACAACTGAAATGCAAGAATCAGTTAATTTCAAGACAACAATTCCCTAATGTTGTATGCAGGACAATTAATTTTTATTTCTCTAAGGGACCTAATATATATTACAATATTAAACATCTCTGCTACTGCTTCTCCTCTAAACTTCAATGAAACCCTATAAGAAGCATTCACATTTACCGAATGTAGGGCATTACATTTGTAATTCTACAATAAAAAGAAAATTAACATTAAGGCAGCTTTTAAAGTTGTAGTTCAAACGTCAAGTTATGCAAGTAAAGATGATTCATTAGTGCTAACTGCACTTTTACAGTGTTTATCTGATATTTACATCAAGAGTTTCTAGCTGTAATATATGCATTAAATATTGTACCACAAACTTCCAAAAACATATCAGAAAGGAAGACTTCGGGGATATAAGGTTAATGTTGCTTTATATCCTACTCTTCCCTTTCTTGAACTGAAAAAGATGGCCTCTGCATTTTTCCTAAAGAAAGTTCATTGGAAGCTCTAAACAAATACTCATAAATACGTGAAATGTGGAGTTAAGAAGAAAGTATTACCAAATTTGCTATGTTGAAGTTTAGTTTGAGCAAAAACACTCCTTAAACACCCTCAGGGCCCTTTGCTGGACTCTGTTCAGTATGTCCATGCCTGTCTTGTACTGGGGAGCCCAGAACTTCACCCAGCATTCCAGCTATGGCCTCACCAATACTGAATAGAGGGAAAGGATCACCTCCCTCAACTTGCTGGCAACACTCCTCCTAATGCAGCCCAGGATACCACTGGCCCTCTTTGCCGCAAAGGTACGTTGCTGACTCACGTTCAACCTGGTGCCCACCAGAACCCCAGGTCCTTTTCTGCAAAGCAGCTTTCCAGCTGGTTGGCTCCCGGCATGTACTGGTGCCCCCAGTCATTCCTCCCCAGGTGCCGGACTTTGGCACTTCCCTTTGTTGAACTTCATGAAATTCTTGTCGGCCCATTTCTCCAGCCTGTTGAGGTCCCTCTGGATGGCAGCACACCCATCTGGTGTACCAGCCACTCCTCCCAGTTTTGTAGCATCAGCAGACTTGCTTAGGGTACACTCTGCCCTATCACCCAGACCATTAACAAAGATGTTGAACAGGACTGGACCCAGTATTGACCCCTGGGGTACATCACTAGTTACTGCCCTTCAATCAGACTTCGTGCCACTGATCACACCTCTCTGGTCCCAGCCGTTCGGCCAGTTTTCAATCTACCTCCCCGTCTGCTTCCCAGACAAGGGACTACCTACCCTACTTTTGCCGCAACTGCAGAGCTTCTAAAACAGCTGTTTACATACAGATTCAATCTAGTTCACTTCTCAAAACCACAGATACTAAAACATGGGAAGACAATTCTAAGATCTTCTATACCTGGAGAAAATCTAGTAACATTTTATGTTATGGATGATTTCAAGTTAGGAAAATTAGATTTGAGTTAGGCATATGACTTTTGATTTTTAAGGCTGAAATGTTTTCAACATGCAAGACTTAAAACTATACTTCTGGAAAGAATTAAATACACAAAAAATATGCAAGGCAGTAAGCTCTAAAGAGCTGTGAAAACACAGTGTAAACAAAATCAAACACTGTTTGGATAAAATTAATAGTCAATAAAAATCTTGCAATGGCATAGGAGTGTGTAAATACAGCAAAATCCAGTGCACGTCCCCCTATGTTCAAGCTCAATACACTGCATCTTAACTTGTATAATAATGCAATTGGACAAGTTGCATAAAACAAGACATTTGCTTTATTTGGGGAGAGGGGAGAATGGAACTTGTGTAACTGTATTTTTTGACAGGCAATATAATCTGGTTTATTTTTAACTGGTACACTCAGATTCAGGAATTAGACACACAGAAATTTGCTTTAGGACAAATATCTTGGTAATACTATAAGTACTGAGATAGCTACAGGATTAAAAAAAGACCTTACCTGTTTTGAACACACCAAGGAAGCCATAACACATAGATGTGGTGTCAAAAACAGTTTTAGTCTCATGATTAAAATTGCTAGGACACTGTATGCCAATAGCTGCAATGCATGGTATACCAGCTGCAAAACCAAACAAACAATAGCATAATATTTGCATACTTCTCATTTGTGTCTTAAACATACAACTTCATTTTCAGTATATCTTAAATGATGAGCTTGTCTGAGTCATTTAAGCATCTAAGTCAAAGTAAAGATCTTCACATTTCAGATAGTGATAAGGACTTTCTGTTATCTTTTTTCTAAAGCGTGTGTAGTATGCTAAGGTATGGAACAACAGGAAGGACAAAGATTAACAATAAAACCAAAGGGAGATGGAGAAATGGCTAGCCATGCAAAAGATCCTGAAACATAAACAGGCAATACCGTACGTAAAATTTATTGTATAACTTCTTTATAGAAGTGAGGAGACCTTGCTATTTAATACCTAAAATACCTAAGTACGAAATGAAAGGAGCAAATAAAATCATCCTTGGTACTCATACAACCACAGGCAGCTTGCTCTAGTACTGTCAAAAAAGGTTAAAAAGCAGAGATGTCGCTCACCACTCCTAACATTGAATCTGTGCTACTTGTGGAAGTGCTGTGGTAAATCATACAGGCGTTTTTGCAATCAGTGCAATCTAACTGATTGATTATCATATTTTGAATGATATGAGCACAAACCACAAATAAACTGCTGTTAAAGAAGTTTTGCGCTGTCCTTGCTCACTCAATTGCAAATAAAGAAACCATGTAAGAAAGCTGCCATTCAATTATATTTTTTTTTGCATAATTTTATTAAAAGAACCACATGTAGAATTATTTTCATTATGGTATATTTCAATTCAGGATTTTAACATTATCTGTCACGTGAAGCCCCAGTAAAGGAACCAATCTCCTTCTCAGTCTATATGAGGAAAATGGAAAGTCCAGCATAGTTTCAGTGTCTTTCTGTACTGCTGCAGCAAAAGCGCAAAAGACTCTTGCACTGCCACCCCACCATTAGCTAGTATTTTTTCGTTCAACATTCCAGAGTTATTTTGGTGACATACCGGACCCAGTTTAAGACGAGGGAATAAAGATGCAAATACTTACCTTCAAATAAACCACATATCGGGATCAGACCATTGCAACCTCTACTTCGATTTTGAGTATTCAAATTAACATATAAATAAAATTGTGCAGAAAAAGAATCTTACCTCACCATGGTTAAAACGTTCCTCTCTAAATAAAAAAAGAGAAAATCACATTATTTATGTACTACAGAAGCACTAGTTTTACTTTGAAGTCATCTATAGTGGCTCTAGACAACTGAAGTAATCCAGTAAGCGTAAGTCAGTGCCTGCACAGAGATTTTTTTCCCCCCTCCTCTGTAACAAGCTTTGAAATATATTGCAAATTAGTAACTATCCTCCTCAATCCCTATATCTATTTTGAAATCTGAAAATTAATTTTAGCAGTTTCTAATTGCTTCCAGGAATCATTTCATATATAGAATTGCTTATTTAGAGAATGAAACTTGAGTAGCATAAAACAGGCACAGCACTGCTACCAAAAAAAGAGTTTGCCATTTACTCAGGTACTACATAGATTGGATTTGGATTCTTAGAAGGAAATACAAATGTGAAAAGAGTCAAAACCTGTTGCTCTCCAAAAACATCTGTGAACACAGGATGCTGAATCCGGCTCACATCTGTTGAAATTTTGATAATGGCCATTAGACTATGGAAAGCAGAGATCATTGAAATGATTAGTGATAAAATTTAAAAAGAAAAAAAAACCAGGAAGCATAAAGTTATGTCAGGGAAATGACAAGATTCAGCTGGAATCAACTGATTGCTCTCAAGCACGGCATCAACAAGTGATGCCAAATGGCTCTGACAGAGCATGTATTACAGATGTTTAGAAAATCAAATCAATACAGTTGGGATCCCTTACTAAAGATGAAACACAGGTATCTTTGTACCTGGAAACACAGGTATCTTTGTAACCTGGAAAAAAATAATGGGGAGGAAAGAATTTGCATTCACTATTTATAGGAGAAAAGCACATAAACAAATACTGGTTTAGGAACAGAGCAGAAAAAATAAATTATTAAATAGAAAATTTGGGGGTAAGAGGCTTAAGATGTCTAAAACTAAGTTTAGCAGCTAAACATAGTTTTAGACATCCTATAAAAATACCACATATATTACATCCAAGCCATTCAGTTACTGAACTATACATAATTTACCCTTCAAAAAGGACCAACATAATTTAGAATTCTGAGTTATCTAGGATATCGCAAACCAAATAAACTTCCAGTAAAAAATGCAGATGATAATATTTACCTTTCATATTGGCCTGCCTGAGTTAACGCCCACATAAGATATTTAATCGCCTGAAGAAAATAAGAGCCAATAAATAGTATGAATAAACTTTCAAAAGCATTCTAAAGCATTTTCAGCATTTGCTAAGTCAAGTTACACCTGGGTAATCTCATTTTGAGATAATGCTAAGATAAAGACATGCAATGTTTTAGCTAAAAATTCTTTTTGAGGATGTTTAATTAGCCACACAGTTAGCAGTTATCCCATCTGTTCCTGTGTAAACTGTAAGCTGTTTTTACACAAATTATACATAATCAAATTTACAAAAACAGTTATAAACTTCAGTTATAGTACTCATCAGCAAAGTGACAGAAATTTTTCTGGCGCTTAACAACAGAACAAGTTTTACAACTGACTCAGAACTGGACCTTTGCAAAAAATCTATGTAAAGAAAATACAGAATTTTAAGCAAATATTTTTGAAAACCTGCATTTTATCTAACTGTAATGGGTTTATGCGGCAAGATTTTGGCAGCAAGGGCGCTGCAGGGATGAATTCTGTGAGAAGAGACCAGGGGCTGCTGACACAGTATGTCAGACAGAGCCAGTTCCAGCCAGCTCCAAACCAGACCTACCACTGGCCAAAGCTGAGAGCCATTAGTGACGCAGAGGTGGTGCCTCTGTTGATAACATGTTTAAGAAAAGGTAAAAACCACTGTGCAGCAGCTTTAACACAGAGCAGTGAGAAAAATGGGAGAGAAACAATGCTGAAGACATCAAGGTCAGTGAAGGAGGGGGAGCAGGTGCTTCAGGCACCAGAGCAGAGACTCCCCTGCAGCTCATGGAGAAGACCATGGTGATGTAGGTTATCTCCCTACAGCCCATGGAAGACCATGGTGGAGCAGATATCCATCCAGCAGGCTGTGGAGGACCCCACGCCAGTGCAGGCAGACATGCCCCTGAAGGAAGCTGCAACCCATGGGAACTCCACACAGGAGCAAGCTCCTGTCAGCAACTGCAGCTCACAGAGAGGAACCCACACAGAAACAGGTTTTCTGGCAGGAGCTATGACCCTGAAGGACTGTATCCTGTGGAAAGGGCCCATGTTGGAACAGTTCTAAAAGAACTGCAGCCTGTGGGAGGGATCAATTGAGCCTGGAAAAGAAGGGGGTGGGGATGAGGGAAAGGTATTTTTAGTTTTGTTTTTGTTTCTCACAATCCTACTCTATTTTTAATTGATGGTAAATTGAATTATCTTCCCCAGTTTGAGTCTGTTTTGCTGATGACAGTAAAATCAGTGAGTGATGTCCCTGTTCCTGTCTTGACCCAACTCTCTTTTCCCCCGCTCTGTGTCCTGCCGAGGACAGGGAATAAGAGCACAGCTTGGTGTGCACCTGGCAGCCAGTCAAGGTTAACCCATCACACTAACTTCTTCCCATCTCAAAATAGTGATACCTTGAAAAAACCTAAAAAAGTAAATTCAAGGTAAAGGTGATTCACTAAATCAATCACTTACCCTTTTGATGATTACCCCAAAAACCACCAGAACAACTGGTAATAGAAGAGTCTTTGTGTATCTTACTGGAGTCTACAACACAAATAAACTGCATTAATTGCTTTCCATTACCCTGACTTCAATGGTCATTTTAAAGAAAACAGTACAATGAGTTCTTCCTCAAGTAAAATGTAAATGTGATCACTTAACAAGAACAAATCAAGCTTTAAGAAACTCAAATTTAAACTCCACCCAGCGATCATAATAATAAGGTCATTGGTAAATTATTCCCAGTTCTTTGGCAAGCCACCCAAAGACTAAAAGTAGATTGTATCTCATCTGAATTTGAGTACTATAAGTTGAGTAACCTGTAAACGTTCTAAATGCATATTTAGATACCGATGAACTAAAAAAAGTCTACTAAAGCCGCATCAAGAATTTCAATGGGCATCAAAATCATTCGATGCTCTTCTGTAGTCTAAATCTACCACGCAAGACCTTTGCAGCTCTCAGTACATTTTCCATATACTCGAAACCAGTTACGGACAGCCACATAAAGTTTGCAGAGCAGTTACCTTTCATTTATCCCTGAGCAAGCACTTCTTTCATCCAAGCAAGCACATTTCTTAGATCCAAAAATCAAAACACTGTTTTGTTTGATTTAAAAGCAATAAACTCAGTTAAATTTAGCTTAAGTTCATTAATACCTCTAACTTCACGAGTAAGCACTTGAACTTATGATGGCAGTAGGAGGCTATGGCTCACAGATCTTTTAAGTTCTAAATTCAGATAAAACTAAAAGTTCCCTCTTCCATAATCATCTATTTTGATCAAATTACCTCTTTTTCCATGAAGTCAAACTCTGCAGCACAGGTATACATTAATGTATCAAAATCCTTGTAGCCAATAAATTTAGATTTTAATATATTTCCTATATGAGCCTGGTAGGATATACAGAAAAAAAAGCTATAGTAAGCAAAACTGTTCTGTTTCCACAACAAAGTAGTTTAAATATATACGAGAAATATTTTTAATTAGAACAGAAGTTTATACCATTTACAATACTGTTTTAAGAGCATCAAAAATATATTTATGGTACATTAAATGACATCTTTGAGTGTAACACAGATTGGACGGTGTTAAATGAAGAGCAGAAAGCAGCAGAAAAAGGGTGTTACCATTGCAAATGGGTTCAACAAGAGTATAGTTTTGCATACTCATATTTTAAGATACGAGCTTCCCATCTTTTGCCCCTTGACGCACATCTGCAGATAAGTTTAGGTTTTTAACAGTAGAATTTGACAATAAAGGTGCTGCAGTGAAGTAAAGAGTCCTAGTTACAAGCCTTTCAAAACTGTCTTAAAAAACTGTCCACTTTCAGAGGAAAGGGAACTAAGAAACTTAGTAAATAAGGAAAAGATGTTGGTAGAATATATCCGAAATAAACAAAGATCTATAAACCCACATTTAAAAACAAACACACAGAGCATTTACTAACTCAATAGTAAAACATTTGTCTTTTTGCAAACTTCAGTAATAACACCTCAAAGTGATAATATATAATGAATGAGAAAGCAAATATGCAATCGCTCAGCCATTTCTGCAAAACAAATCTTGGAATTTTAGGAAAGTATATCAGTAAGATGCCAAAATCAAAATATTAAGAATTAAAAAAATTTTGAAAGACACCACCCAGACACTCAGATAAAAAAACTTACATCATCAGCTATTCCAAATGCTAAAGAAGTCAGGTATTTCAAGGTGACTGTCCCAAATAACCAGGCACATCCTTCAATGACCTTAAACAAATATATTCAGAATAAAATAAACGTCTCAACAAAGCTTTAAAGAAACCTTTTATGTTTTAAAAGTCTTATTAAATTTAGCTACTAGTTACAAACTCTCCCACATTATCACAAGTACAGTAATTTCTAATCAACTACACCTCCTAGATTTCAGTACACTGGGGTGTTTTTTTTGGTATTTTTTATTACAGCTGAAATAATTTTGTGCAACTGATTTATATTACAGCTGCACTGCTGCATAGGACATCACTGTAGCAGAGGAGGTACCAAAGTTAACTTTAAACAGGGGCTGCCTAAATGTCAGTTCCACCTGTTTTGGACACACCAGTGTGCAGCGATTATTTCCCACCAACAGCCTCTCCATATTATCAGGTTGTACTACTCTGGTAATTCAAATCTTTGGAGGAATTTGCTGATTTATAGTACCTTCTCAAGATAATCTCAAGTTAGAACTTGAAGGAAATATAAAGAAAGTACATGCAATTACTACTTTTAGTTGCACATCATGTTTATCCCTGTATCAGAAAGATTAAATTCTTGGCAATTTAGCTTAATCTGTCTAATTCTTTATAAAACCAGATCAACCAAATCGGACAATCTGCCTCAGCATCTTGTATCTGGGACCAACAGTAGATGCTTTCAGAGAGAATATAACAAAATACAAACTGATCTTTACCCTACTGTAACCAGGGTTTTTATGTCACGATGGGTTGCATCCAATCATCACATTTAATGGCTGCAAATGAACCTAACTACCTAGAAGGTACCTGATCCTTTTCTGAATGCCTCTATTATTTTCTTTTGCTTCCACAGTATCTTCCTTCTCCCTTACAAGCTTATTGCTGTTAGCATAAGGGATATTAAATAAACTATAATTATATCCTACTTCTATTCACTGGCTTTGTCATATTTACCTTTATTTTACAAGATATTGAACTCAAACCTATTTTCAAATCTCAGCTACTTAGTGATTCTACGTTAATAATTAATTTCATACTCTCCCTACTTAACTTTGATGGTAGTACATTTTGGGGGAAGGCATTCTACCTCTTTTTTTTTTTACTTTTTTTAATTTTTTAAGCAAGACACATTGACTGAGACTGCATGCATATATTTAGGATGCTAAGTATGAGCTTACAAAATAAAAGAATATTTTCGGCTTTCTCTGCAGTTCCTTCTCCATGACTTCCCTCATGTATTTTCCTTTTTGATGGCTGCTTAGTTATGAATTGATGTGTTCAGAGAACTTTTTGTAAGAATACCAAGAGTTCTCTGCTAAGTGGCAAGGACTTACTTAGGATCAATAATTTTATATACATACTTAGGGTGGTGGTGGTCTTCTTTTGAAACCCTACCATTTAATCCCACCCTTTCTTACCTTCTAACATTCACACTTTATCCCATGGAGCTTATTTTCTTTTATAGTTCCAGTTAGATACCTTCCCCAAAAGGTTTCTGAAATCCAAGTGCGTTACTTTCACCCCGACACCCTTCTCTACATCCTTCAAAGAAGTCATACATTTGGGAAGTGTGACTTCCTTTCACAGAGGCTGTATCGGACCTATCTCATTATATTGCATGTACATATAACCTTAACAACTTCATCACTGATGAAGTTTTTATTCTTTTACACACGTTACCCTTATTTGTCTGCAGTTCCACAAATGCCTTGTATCTCCTTTTTAAAAACCGACATTGATTTGCCTACGTTCCCATTTCCCCTAGTATTACAGCAGGTTATACATGCATTGCAATTTGTCATAAATATATATATTTAATTCCTTTATA
Organism: Chroicocephalus ridibundus; assembly: GCF_963924245.1. Lineage (NCBI taxonomy): Eukaryota > Metazoa > Chordata > Aves > Charadriiformes > Laridae > Chroicocephalus > Chroicocephalus ridibundus. Next base: position 53,537,778 of record NC_086285.1, on the reverse strand, counting down.
ATAACTGTACAAATTCGATCCAATTTGGCTAACAGGCTACCCTTTCTTTAACAAGAATGCCTGTCTCAAGCCAGCCATAGTCTTGGTAGGCTCCTATTTCAGGTGTTTTTACAAGTTAATGTTACGTCTTAAGCAGAAAGTTGCTTCTCATGTTTACTACAATGTTATATTTTATTTGTCGTATTTTTGAGGGTGTCCTCCATGTTGGACATGACTTCTACTGCCCTCAATCCCCCCCTCCACCTTACAGTGTTTTACTCTGACTTGCTTCCTTTACTTATGGAATTATAAATTGCTTGCTGTTGTTATAAAAACTATCCTAAAAAGGTTATTTAGGACACATTTTAGTGAAAATCTAATGCAGTATCTTAATTTCCATTTCTCCAAGCACTGTTAGCCTTTTACTTGCCTTTTCTAAATGGTCCTTTTTTTTAAAGGGATTTTCATACAGATCTTAAATTACCAGTTTAAACTTGTTTACAAAACCTAAAATGAAACATGTTGCCATTAGAAGGCTATTTCAATTTTCTAATATAAATGTATGTTTATGCCCCTTTTCTTCCTTCAGTAATTTAAAATTAATTTCTGGGAATATGGACAATTTACTTACAGAGAGTAGTTCAGCTATATTTTTTGATTTTCAACTATTAGAAACTAAAACAGAAGTTATTTCTATATCTATCTCATTCAAACAAAGGAGTTATAGTTCTCTTCTGAAATTCAAAATATATGAAATTCCTTACCCACAGACAGACTTCTCTTCTGCTGCTTTTCAAGACTTTTGGACTCAATTCAAGAATTCCCTAATAATAAAATGAATGTAAATTTTCAGGTAACATACAGTAACAGCAAGATATTCCAGTACCCTGGATGAGTTTTTTTTTTGTTTTGGTAAGCACCTATTGTACCACACAGCTATTGATTAAAAAAACCTTCCATAATTAATACAACCTGAAAGAGGACTGAATGACTAATATTGTGATTTCACCCTGCACTGGCAAAACATGCCAACATAAAAACTCTTACTGCAGTTTATATACTGTTAATGGAAGACTACTCTTCTCTTTAACAAGTAAGATTCTGTATTACACAGTTCTAAGCTTCTTTAAATCAAAACCAATGGAAAACTGAAGTATGTCTGCTTCCATATATGACAAGACACATCTGAAGCAATAAATTACTAGCTGCATAATACAAACTATTTTCAAACAGAGCAACAGAAGATGAAGGGTAGGAGGAGTTACTGGTATTTTATTATGTTCCTCATTTTATGATGAAAGGAAAACTCACTTTAAGCTAATTTGATGAACAAAGTAATTAAGAAAAACTGAGAATTAACTTAAAAGCTTTCAGAAACCCAGTCCATATGTGACACTAAGACTGAGCTCACTATAAGCACCGAAATAAAAAGAGAATAAATATTTTTCCCAAAGCAGAAAGTAGGCAAGAAATTCAATGTATCTGTACTTACTATATGATTACAAAAGCTGCTACAAGAAACTAGAATGGGTTTATAATAAACAAACTATATGACAGCAAATACCAGCAGCCAAGGCATCTTATTCTTAGCATAAGTGGGAGATTACCACTCTTTTGCTGATGGACAAAATATAAACAAAAGAAAAAAAATTAATCACTGAGCTCACCCCAAGCTTCTAGAAGAGGCAAAAAGAATCAGAAATGGAGATGATTTGTAGTATGCTAAACTAGATCTGTTCACACAATCTCATCTCCTATTTCCTATGTACGTAATTCCCTTAAGAGAAACTGTATGAAATCGAAAGAGGCTGGGGCTTGTTTTTCCTATATAAGGAAAAATTAAGATAGCGAATGATGAGATTATGAGTCTTCAGTGAATAATTTCACTAACGTGGCAGCATGACTCAGCAGGTTCAAATAGTCTAAAAACATTGTTATATATGTTTTAGTCATTTGTTCTGCATTTGCAGTTTCACAATCAATAAAGAAGCATTCAAAACAAACTCCTTGCTCATGTTCTTGTTTTACAATTATTCTGGTTAAAAGTACATACACGGTAAATCTTATACTTTTGTATAAAGAAGAGAGCTACAGAAACATGAGAACTGAGCATTAAGTGAATTTCTTTTAAGGAGAGGTCTTGGTGTAAAACCATGATTTTTTAAATTAGTATTTACCCATTCTCCAGACATCTTTAAGGTCTAATTCTGTTTGTCATGTGAAAGATTTCTCAACTCTCCGATAATGCAGCAGTTTCATATTTTATATGAATATATACATAACAGAACAGCATTACAATCTTAGCATGTCGTATGATTTTTTCTTAAACAACTTACCCAGATAACTACTAGAGATGCAGCATAATATGATGTCAACAACATTGAATTACCAAACATCAGAATAAAACACACTACAAGAGATACCTGAAAGAAGAAAATAAAAATAATTAAATTTAAAACAGAAAAGGAAAAAATTGCTCAACTATAGAATTTACTTTCTATCAACAGCTTTAAATTTAAAGACAGCTACTTCACAGCAAGAGCAAGCTCAGTTTACAGAATTATTCTGGAAACACTGATTAGAAGATTATATTGATAATATAATCAATCACTGATTATATGACCTAATGGCAACAGGTAGCCAAGTGTAGATTATTATGTTAATTTATATTTTAAAATATTTATAGACAAAAAAGACTTGATCATAGGACTAACTCATCTTACGTGATATACCAGCTACACTTTTGAAGTTATTCCTAACGTAATTATTTTTTTTAAATTGTTGTATTATTTCCCCATCCTATTTGCTATTTTTCAGAATCCTTGACAAACATAAAAATGTTGAATAAAATGTTTGTTGTCTTCTTTCTTCCAAACTGAGAAGCATGTATTTAAATTATAATAATCACCACAGTCAAGGAAGCAGAACTGTGACTGTTTGATCATACGCACTTAACTACATGAGGGTGAAAGTCAAGGCTGAAATACAACTTTTATCAGCTGTCCTGGTCTCCTACTATGCTTTCTTTTTAATAGAAAGCAAGCTGAATTACATTTTCTAACTTGGAGAGCAAAATCAATGACCAATCTCTGCCTTCTGCTATACCCAGGAATAAGGAAAAATAATGTAGTTATCTGTAAAACTTGCAGACTTTTGTACTCCCCACCTCATACAGTTAGACTTTCATTTTCCACAGAAAAGCTGGGGGGGGGGGCAAAAATTGAAAACAAAGACTGTCAGTTTACCAAGCCTCATTAAGCTTTCTCTGTAATATACAACACTATCGTTTATCTATCTGAAAATAGGCCTTTTGTGACAATTTGGCACAAAAACTTTGATACAGCTATTGACATAATCCAAAAGGCTTAAGTATTTCATCCTGCTTCTGTCAAAAAATTGCTAAACCAAGATGCTTATTTGCAAATTTTCCTGGTAAATCTGACTGGGAACAAGCATTTGGTGTCCCATGTTTGTATCAGAAATGAGCTGCATAGAACTTACCACTGCCTTTAAGATATCATTTATAGTATTTCAAAATATGTTTGAAAACATATGAAAGACAATTTAGCTCAAAGCTTCTTTCCTGTGGTAAACATTCTCTTCTTGCCCACTGAGTTTGCATAGCACAATTTTAGCAAAAATATATTTTTAAAGACAACCACATTTCTTCAAAAAAGTTGTTTACATCTTCCTGTATATTTAAAACTATAATCTCACTTCAAAGAGCAAAGCTCCTGGTAGCAAAACTTGATCGCTATCTTAACTTTAAAATTGAAAATCAGATACATTATGCAGAAACTTACATGCCTTTATCAACCATTTTTGAAAAGAGTTTTTCCTCAGACTAATAGTTGATTTTCTTTGTCCTCCTTTTTAACTATCTCCTCACATAGTTCAATCACATCATCTTCAAAACCTGATTTTACTTGGGGTTCTCCAGTGATAAAGACTTACTAGCAGTAAGTTTTGACTTACTAACTTCTCTTTTTTTTTTTTTTGTTTCTACTAACCTACGGCATGAGATGAATGCTGCCTTTTCATCTTTTTATTGTTTGTGCTCTATTACCTCATATGTTTTCTAGTCTGTTGTTTGAGACAGTATCTTCAAGTCCATGGAATCAGTAGAGACAGAAAGGGGAGGCAAGTATTTCTACAAATCTTTTAGGTTGGTAATTTTTCTGGAGGGATCCTAGTTTCTGATACTGTGATATAAATATACATAAGATCAAACATACAAATCCAGGTCCCTCCGTCAGTTATTACTGTATCTTTTCAACCATCTTGCAACTAAGGAAAACATTTCAGACAACTGGCCTCTTTTGATGCTCTGACCTGTTTGAGGGGATTTAAGTTTTTTAAAAAAAAAGTATTACCATATGAGCAGAGAGTATCTTCTGTAATTTGCAGGAGTCAATATAACCCATAATACACACAGCAAATAATGAAGCTATCTAGAATCAAAAGTGAAAGGTAAGTTAAAACAATTTGCAGTGGTGTACTCTTTCTAGCAGAATACATACTCATACAAAACAGTGATTATTCACATAATCATAAACTAACTTTTATTGCTACTTTTTTGCTAAGTAAATACTTAGGCATTTCATAATGGTTTCTTTCAAAACACCTATTGTGTTGCTCTGAATAACAATTATCAAACATATTCGGATATTTAAGACATAGGCATTCAGCTTTACAAAAATGCAAGTCATCAAAACACAGCACTAACACATCATCTTTCACCCTTATATTTTTAAAACAAAACAACACCAAAAAATCATTCATTAACATTATTTAAACTTAACTTCTCAGCAAAGTATGGAAACACCCATAATTTGCTGCTGTGGAAAATGAGATTCATTGATTTGGTGGCTTGCCAAAAGTCACATGGGAAATTAACAAAATTATGAATTGAACCTGTAATTTCAAATTTCAGGCCCAGCATCTTAAACAGGTTACAGCGATGAGTTTCTCACAATATTTTACAGAATTTAATGGCTTTCGCTTCTGCAGTTAGAAAATTTGCATACCACAGCATGTATTGATTGTTCAAAACTAGCAACTCAAACCAAGCAACATCTGCTTCAAGTACGACAGACCAGTCAAAAGGTATGGAGACATAGATGGATTTCCACCAACAGACTACATTTCAATCAATTTAAACACTAAGAAAGTATGTTGTATGACAGTATCCTATTGCTCACATTAGCATTTACTATATTTCAACACTAGCTGAAGTTACCTCAACTGTCCATACTCTCAGACAGTAAGATTATGCCACTATTCACAGGCTCATCAAAATGAAATAGGAAATCATGCAAAATCATGCCAGATATTACATGCCATGCAAACATTGCTCCATTTAAAAATTTGGAATAGCTTAAAGAGATGAAAGATCAATGTTTTTTCAATTTTTGTACTTCAGTATACAAAGTTTTTTCTTGTTCTGCACTTATTTTGATGTACTGAACTTAGGCTGGAGGCTGTTTTTAACATAAAAGTAAATTTTCTAGTCCTGAAAACAGAAGACTGAGTGGTGTAAATGGTCAATTTTTAAATTTAAGAGTAGAAAAGTATTGATGTGATAAATGGTGTGAATCTTTCCTAAAAGCAAGAGTGAAATCTGGCTAAAAGGAAAGGATTGGGATAGTTGTGAATTCAATGGCCATCTACACAAAGCAATTTGCCTAGATAAGACAAAGAGGCTATTTAGAGATGAATATGGTCTTACCTGTGTTAGAAGAACAAATTGAGCAAACTGCCAGGGAAGCATGAAAAAGATATTAGAAACACACAGTGCAATCAAGCTTCCTGTATTAATATTCGGAATCCTTGGGAAAAAGAGACAGAATAGGCATCAGTAAGTAAAATTACAGAGGTGTTTGCATATTATTGAGAAGTACAACAGAGAATGCAATAAAGACAAAGTTACCTTGGAATTTAGCTAGCAATATGGATCAACTACAAGTAACACTGCTCAAGTAAATTTAATGTCCATTTTCCATCAGTTTCCAAAAACAATAGTTACGATGCTTAATGTTTCTTAACTATTTGGTGAATCACTCACTACCAAGCAAGTCTTCTCCTGGCAGCATGTAATACAGCAGCAGGCTAACCTACGTCACCTGCAGTGGTGCACCTTCTTGTAACAACTCTACAGTCAGGTCACAACCATTTCCATTTCAACTGGGATCACAACTATTCTCAGAACAGTCTGCATTTGAAAGTGATTTCACTCCTCTCTCTCACATTTCTTCCATGTTTACTTTCTGCAACTTTCTTCTAGTGAGGTTTCAGGGCAGGAGACAATGACAAATACATGAAACTCATCTGTAACTGAAAACAGCTCATTATCTACGTCCTGCTATAAGTGTTATTTATTTATTTAATCCCATGTTAGCGTCAAGTTCACTTCAGAAACATGTCAGGTTTCAAATTTCACTAAGCAGCCTCCAACAAATGAAGGCACTCTGCTGTAAAACCCAAACCCAACAGATTACAGCAGTCTCACCAAATTTTGTAAAATTTTCTTCAGCTTCTTTTACAAAGCCTTGAGATTAACTTCTACTGGAAGTCACGCTGAGCATGAGTTTATGTATTAAGTAATACATTATACAAATGTGATACAAGTGATACAAATAATGGAGAATTTAAGTTCCAGTCTCTGTTTCAAAGATAGTTCCTATATTTCATTAGAATACTGCTATACATAGCACAGAGCTGCTCTTGAAGCAGGAATTATAACTGAGAAACAGAAAGTTAAAATGTCTTATGCCCTTTCTGGAACCTCACTCTGAAATGCTTAGATTAAATACCTACTTCTCATTGGTAGGCAAGCCCAAGTACTATCTTATGTACTAAGATTTGAAGAACAGGAGTGAATCTATCTAATCAAGAAGTGTCGTAATCATAAGTACAGAATATATGTGTTCTGATCACCTTAACTTAAAGTGGAATTTCCTCATTTTTAATTTGACCTCACAATTAAGCATTAAATGAATAGGTGTCTTTCTAATACGAAACCTAGCAATAACTCTACAAACTATTCCTCAAAATATTTTCCTGGACAGCATGTATCTTTTCCTCATCTAAAAACCACAAGTTAATGATGAGCATGAAATATCTTTGATTTAATCATCAGTAACTACAAATCAGTATGACCTAATAAAGGAAAATCTGGGGTTACAAGTACGAAGTTCAGCTAAATCATAAATACACTAAAAATCTGATGCAATGGAGTTGATAGAAAAGCCCTCAAGTATTAACATTCATGCTTATTTTTCAAAACGGAGGCAAGACAGTAACACAACCATGTTGCAAGCCAGAAACGACCACTGAAAAGCAGGGCTAATGAACTCAAGAGCATCCCCACATTAGCATAATTAGATTGCTCTAAATCATTGAACTAGTTAATTAGACTAGTTAATTAGTCATAGAAAATGGCAAGAACAGACTAGCTTATGGGTGCCAATAGCATCCTCTGTTGCATAGCATAGGCTTATTTTAAGTGCAACCAACATACCACTCTCCAAGAGGGACAAAACCAATTGATGGAGTATCAGCGTGTTTCTCATGGGAAGGAAGGGACATCAACCAAAAATTCTGATATTTTAGTTTAATACGCATTTGCCAACACAGTAATTCTGATTTTTATTTTAATCATGTCTTCAAGTTGCAAAGTTTTTCCTTTTAATAAGTGAGTAATATCACTGCAGTTCTACTGGTGCAGCGTCTGCAATGTAACAGCCACAGGAAAGTTTCTATGTTAATGATATCATTGCTACAGCACACAGAGGCATTTAAATAAATGTCCTGTGACATTCAATTTTTTAAATCATTGTAAAGAGTTAAGTATAAATTGAGAAGTACCTGAGAATATAGGTCAAAAGCAACATCTGAAGCACAAGGAATGGGTATGAGAAACTTTCACGAAGAGGTGGAGTCCACATGACGCGAGTGCACTGAAAATAAGAACTGGGTTAGATGATAACATTTGCTGCTACATTTCCATAAAAAATGCACTTGTATTTCTAAATGAATGACCACGGATACTTCAATAAAGCAAAACCCAAGCTACATGAGATTTTACGCGCAAACTTAAAATAAAACAAGCCAGGAAGCTGAAAAGGGGAGGAAAAAGGAAGCAGCTTTCAGACTTGAGATCTGTGATGCACTGTTTAATTAAAATAGATCACTGCTTTTCCAAAATTAAATGTGGCAGATAGAGAACATCCAAGAAAAAAGCCAGGACAGCAGCTGCTTGTCTCTGCTTCCGCTGAGATTAACAACTCATTCAGGTAACTAAAACCATTCTCAAATTCAGGCAGTGACTCGCCACACTTAGACAGAGAAAGTGTGAGGGAAGAGGATCTGAAGGATAAACCAACATAGTCTTCATTATGCTAGAGTTCTCTAGGTTATAAACGTTTCACATTTCTACTAACAGCAGCACAGAAAGTACAAAATCCAAAGCTGCCTTCCAAAACAGGTCAGTAAAATTGAACACATGAAATTAAACTCTTACGGAGCTTACACTAACTTATATACTTTGCTCTTTAACACTAGTAAAGCAAAGCATAATATGATGAAGTCAAATTAATAGCTTTTTCATTAACTTCTAGGGGTTCATGGCAAATGGCTCAGCTATAACCGTCATCTCCAATGCTTATATTCATCTCTCTATAAAAAGTGCTTGCAAATGGTACTGAGCATCAAAAAAATAATTACAGCTTTACAGAAGACCTTTGACATACAAACAAATGGGTTCACAATAGCTATCAATAGATTTGCACTAAAAATTAGAAGTAGATTCTTTACAACTAAAGGACAAAAACGCAGTTCATCTTAACATGGACCATAATGAATCTATGAAAGCTTATAGGATGTTGATGCCAGGATGTTCCTTCCCCTTCACTTCCTATAATCTTAAAACCATTTTTAAAAACACTGTTTTACCAAGAAGTCACTAGAATCAAGATTCAATAATTCCTTGCTTATTATCTTGCTATTTCACAAATATGTTAAATTAATAGTGTAATATAAATGTGTAGAAAAAGCATAAAGTAAATGCAAAGTACAGAAGACCATCACATTAAATCAAACACAGTCCTTGCTGTCTAAAAGCACTCTCTGTAAAAGCTGCACTCTCATTACCACTAAAATAAACCTTTCATAAATGTATATATACTAATGTGTTGTCTTCAGCTGACTGCACAGACGTGATTAGTTAAAATTATTTTTATTAGCAATAAATATAATCATGATTATTCAAAAGCAGTGTAGTCTTTTTGATTATTTTTCAAGACTACAGCAACATTTCATTTACTACATCTTTTCATACTTGAGGCGATACAGACAGGAAAGAAGTGATGAACATATACAGCCATAAAAAAGAAGCATTACCTTAAAGTGGATTGACTAATGTAGCCCATGCTATTTTTCTATATTTGGAACGTAATACTAAACTCAATCATCTGTGGATGATTTATCAAAGCTGTAAACTAACTTTGCTGCAGGTATAACGACATCAGATCTGTCGAAGCTTGACATCATTAAAACACAGTAGCACAAGCACAGCATAAACAAAATGTCCTGCCTTAGGACATCATCTCAATATACTTTTACACAGCATTAGATCTGAGATACCAAGACCTGCAGGCTTACTCACGTAGCTCTGTCCTATCCTTCCAGAAAAGGAAAGCAAATTTTTAGAAACAATTCTAGCTCCACTGTACGTACTGTTGACCCACATGCAAGATGACTTCCACAAAATCAAGGCATATCAATGAGTTAAATAAAATAGGTTTTTTTTTATACACACAAGTGCATGTGATACACACACCCCCTGCATGTGATTCAACAGTATGCACAGTGAAACTAGACCACCTACATACAGGTAACTACATATATTACCATAACTCTATATACACAACAATATCAAACAATATAAAAAAATCCATAGAGCTGAGTCTGAATCACCCTACTTAAACTCTACCTAAGTGCAGACTACATCTGTGTAGAGCTATGCAGACCTAATTTCATGCCATTCTCCAAAATACACACGTTATCTGTGTTTTTTCTCCAAAGTCAAGTCATCCATAGAGAGACATGAGCTCTCCTACAGAGCCTCCTACGGATGGGAGAACCACCTGTGCCATAGTGAAATAAATGTTTCTTTTCATTATTGCTACCACTACCTTTGAAGTTTTCAATTTGTTCCTTTCTGAAGTTACACTTTATCACAGACTTGGCAAAACAGTGCATACTCTATCAGCATTTCCTAGCAAAGGATAAAACATTAACTTCACTTCAGAACGCCATTAAGAAGAATGGAAATCCCCACAAAACTTTGTATTTACCCTCTCATAGCACCATAAAAGTGCAGAAACTCTGTAACATTCACCTGGTCCGGACCAGGCCGATCCATGGGTGAACATTAACACCAGAGGTGAAAATTCTTCATGATGGATATTTAGAGAAAATCGTTTCAAATGAAACTTAAAAATAAAATAGCTATTTCCTCACAAAGGTTTTTGTTTTATAAGAAAACTGACAAAGTTCACTTTTGAATCTGCATCTGTTCTGTGCAAGTACGTATTCTTACTACTCAGAGTTTTCTATTGAGTTCAGCTTAGTAAAGTAAGAAAACTAAACAAATAACTAACTTTAACCCTTAACAAAATCATAAGGTAGCAGATCCATCTAGAAAATCTTTACAGTACAGTTGCATTTTAAGTAAAATAAGTATTTATATCAATTTATATACATAAAATGAATATTAAAAAAAAAAAGGACAAAAAACCAACAGAAGCACTGCCTAAGGGTATCAGAACAAAAGCCATGACTTTTCTTCCAAAATAAGAAACAATGACATGAACAGCATTAGGTGGGGACACAGGGAGATGTTTTAAGTGACAGTTTCTTTTTTTTTTTCCCCTGTAATGCAGCTTACTAAAGAAGTTTAGCATTGGAATCCTCTATAAACACACACAGTTTCTAAATTCTGTGTATCCTGGCTGTAGTATGTAAGTACTACAGGGGTTTCTTTGCTTTTGTGTGTGTGTGTTTGTGTATTCATGAATTTCCAGTAAAATATATATCAGTTTAAAGAAAACTGGTCACAAAAATAGAATATTTTGATGTTTTGAAACTTGAAGTCATTGTGCTACTAAGGTTTCAATCTCAGGACCACTATACAATATATTTCCCTTCTGAATTATTCTTTTTTTAACACCTAAGGTGACACACTGGACTGTGCTATATATTTTTGCGTCATAGCCTATAGCTTTGAATAATGTCTTATTCTCTTTAAACTCATCTGCTAACAGATAATCAACATCACTATATTTAATGAAATGAGAATTAGTTTAAACTTTTTTTAAAAAAAAGCCAGGGGGGAGGTTAAGGAGGGAGACTTACCTCTCCATGGTTGAAAAAGAAACACATCACGGTAACAAGGCCTCCTAGACGGCTCCCACTGTGAAAAGAACAGGAAAAATAGGTACCACAATCTCATATGGTCAATGCTGCTTAAAAAACGTGAAACAGCACCTATGTACAGCTAAGTTTATTGATGAGGTGTGGTAATGCTTTCAAGCACCAAGGGAATGATGCTTGAAAATTGATAAAAATATTAAAATACAAGTTAGTCAGCTAATGTTCATTTCAGAGCAGACCACTCTTCATATATCAGCTCTTTTCGGCAGAACACCAATTTTAATGTAAATAACTTGGAAAATGGTTATTCCACTCCTCACAAACTTTGGTTTAGATCATTACATCTGTTGCTTTGTCTGCTGTGCCTAAAGCTTGGTCTTGAAAAGTGCCAAGCTTTTTTTTTTTTTTCCTCTTTTAAGCACAAAAGGCAATATAAATGAAGTTATTTCTTCCCTAAAATGTTGAACAGAAAACTTTAGCGTTTGCATGCTCAATCACCCAACAGGGAATTTTGGTCTGCATCTAAGACTATGTTAGTATAATCAAATCAAGCACGTTCATATTTAGAAATGAATTCATGACATAGTCAATGCAAGATACAATTTAATTCTTACGTGAAATACTGTGACATTAACATGAGAATTTTTTTTAAGCCCTTAAGGATTTTTATACATTTCTAAACCAATTAAATTCACCTGTTGAATAATTAAGTTAACATTAAAACCAAACATATTTTACTTAGATTTATCCCATCTCAAAATAGAAACAGATAAGGTTCCTATTGGTTTGACTAGATTTGTAATTACTCATGTCCTGTGATATAAAGCAAAGACCATTTTTGTGCACACAAGGTGCACTATGACTAGAAATGACAGAATATACCATTTTTGCTACTAAACAAAACCATCAGCCAGCTGTTAAGATTCTTAAAAAAACCCAAACCTCAGATCCTTTCAGATCCTTCACCCATCACTAATGTACAAGTCAAAAGGAATCAGTGAGTTCTGGGTATAACATCTGAGGATTAAAGATAACAACCGAGTGCTAAGACAATCTCCAGGAACTGTGCCTTCTTGCACATAAAACTCAACCTTTCATTCCAAAATTCTAAAAGCATCAACACTGAAACCCAAAATGACTAAAAGTACATGCTTAATATTAAAAAATGTTAGCCTTAGAAACAAAGCAAACTGAAAATTTGCAAAAAAACACCCAAAATCAGAAACAAAATTCAAGGTCTATGCTAAAGGTTAACATTGTGATAAAAACCTTAAAAGTCTAGAATGCAAAGGTCTTAATTGTATTGTAAATGCTTTAGAGCTATCAGCCTCTATAAGGGATCACTCTTTTACCACATGAAAAAAGATCAGTAAATCTATTGCACAGAATAGGAAAATGCACCTTGTCAGCATCTTTTCCAGAAGGGAAAAGGCAGTGAACAGAGACTTATGGATAGTGTTGAGTTAGACTGGTTATCTTCTATCAGTGCAATGCTGTCACCTAGGAAATACAGTAGTTAAGCCTTTCTACGCCAGTGTAAGAGATAAAGGATAACTCCTTCCACTGAGACTTCCATACTATACTACAATTGGTGAAGTGCATGCCCTTTACAGAATCATAGAATTATTTTGGTTGACAAGACCTTTAAAATCATCAAGTCCAACCATTAACCTAGCACTGCCAAGTCCATCGCTAAACCATGTCCTTAAGTGCCATGACTACATGTCTTTTTAATACCTCCAGGGATGGTGACTCAACCACTTCCCTGGGCAGCCTGTTCCAATGCTTGACAACCCTTTCAGGGAAGAAATTTTTCCTAACATCTATCCTAAACCTCCCCTGGTGCAACTTGAGGCCATTTTCTCTTGTCCTATTCACTTGTTACTCGGGAGAAGGGACTGAGACTGACCTCGCTACAACCTCCTTTCAGGTAGTTGCAGAGAGAGATAAAGTCTCCCCTCAGCCTCCTTATCTCCAGGCTGAACAACCCCAGTTCCTTCAGCCACCTCTCACAAGACTTGTTCTCTAGACCCTTCACCAGCTTTGTTGCCCTTCTCTGGACCCGCTCCAGGACCTCAACGTCCCTCCTGTAGTGAGGGGCCCAAAACTGAACACAGCATTCGAGGTGGGGCCTCACCAGTGCCAAGTACAGGGGGAAATGATCGCTTCCCTAGTCCTGCTGGCACACTATTCCTGATACAGGCCAAGATGCTTCTGGCCTTCTTGGCCACCATGGCACGCCACTGGCTCACATTCAGCCAGCAGTTGACCAGCACCCCCAGGTCCTTTTCTGCCAGGCAGCTCTCCAGCCACTCCTCCCCAAGCCTGTAGCGCTGCATGGGGTTGTTGTGACCCAAGTGCAGGACCTGGTGGTTGGCCTTGTTGAACCTCATGCAATTGGCCTCAGCCCATCGATCTGGTGTCCAGATCTCTTTGTAGAGCCTTCCTACCCTCAGGCAGATTCGGTTGGAACCTACTTCCCCAATGTTTAATACAGAATAATCTAAATTTAATAAATAATTAGTAATTTTTAAAGAACTACAAATGACCCAAACGGTTAAACTTTGTCTGGTAGTCAGCTCTGGAACAATGAAAGAACTAGTCTTTTGACCCCCTGGGTACAATAAGCTGAAGCTTAAAGTCATCTGGGGAAATGCTGTAATTGTTGATTAAGATGAAAGAAACAAAATACTGAAAAAGTACTGTCAGAAAGAGATATGGGAAATTTACTGGTAGTTCCTCAAGACACAGTATTTGACAATCAGCTTAAGTATTTTGTCCCTTGACTACAAGAATAGAGAGGCAGGGAAGACTTGCGGGGGTGGGGGAGCAAAAATCTTACAATTGAATAAAGTACTTATCATCCAAATGCTATTCCTTTGTCCATTAAAAAAAAAACCCAAACTAAAAATGGCATGAGTTCTTACTGTATTGCTTCAGTCACCTTAACAGAGAATGCTCCAGAGCTTGAGACTAACTTGCATCATGTAAGAGGATTCCCAAGTGCATTTGCATAGCCAGGGACCATAAATAGAGGCAGGGATATACTACGTCTGGAAATCTTCTAACCTTGTGGGGAAATTGGTTAAGGGAGCTAAACAGCAAAAACTAATCCTACAACAAAAAACTAGTTCTACAAAAGCAACTAGCTTTCTGCTAGCTTAACCCTTTGAACAAGCTTATTATAGAGTACAGCCAGCACAGATGTAAGAACACATGCTAGCTTGGGAAATAATGATAAGAAAGTGGTCTTCCAATATCCTATCACTTTCCATCAGCAGTCAAAGTTGCAAAGAAACTAAAAGCAAAGGCCAAAATAAAAAGATTACATGTTCTATGAACATATAGGGAGACTGAAAAAACAATTATGCAAGCTTGAGATGATTACTGATAACAAATTCAGGAATGAAAAGATAGAGAAAATATTAGAGGATGGTTTCCCACCATCAAATAACTCAGGCTACCTTTCAAAATGCATAGCAGAAACAAATCAGCTTTATGAGGGAGACTTATGACAATTTTACTTCAGTGTAGTAGAATTGCCTTTCTCCAGATTCAGTTCTTTCATATTTCACGCCTTATGAAAAAGACTAAATATTCTGGCTTGCTTTGACGACGAGGAACCTTGGAACAGCCATAATGGCTAGGCAGTCATCTAGATCTGGTATCCAACTATGAATATTCTTCATAATAAATAAACAAGATCAAAATCCTACCTGCAGGAAAATTCCTAGTCAACTTATTATTTTTCATAACTCCAGATAGGTATTAGCTTACACCTTGAAAGAACTGCATTTATATTCTAATCATCTTGACTACCTGCTTTGCAGATCGTTTTTATTAAAAACTGACTATCAATACTTGATAGTTATTTATATTCAACACAGACCAAGTCCAGGAAAGTACTGAGAAATTAAGACCTTACTGATTTTTCAATAACATTAATATATAAAATGTGGGTTTTCATACACCTCCCTTAAAAGAAAAATGACAAGTTAACGATATGAATATTCATTTATTTCCTTCCTCAAAACACGAGACATTAATTTCTCATGTTAAGGAATACAAACGTATATGCTTTACTCCCACTGTCAGCTCCTGCCCTGCACTATTCTTTATTTGAACTATCAGAACATGCTTCAGAGAGAGCAGGAAGAGAATCAAAGACAGTGAAGACAGGGAATGAGGGGGGGAAAACAATCACATCTCTCAGAGGAAAATGTAACAGCCTTTTGCTTTTTTGCAAAACTAACAAATGAAAATAGAGGTAAACAGAAAAATAATTCCACTTCTGTTTTTCTGCTGAATGTGAGTCTGGTTTCACATGAAAGTAGATTACAGTTCCTGAAATTTAAGGACAGTTCATGAAAACAGAAATTCATAGAAAAGGGGAAGTGTATACACATCTTAAGAAGAATGCATTATCTTAAAAAAATATTTTACCTTCCCAGTTAAATTAAAATGGAAAGAAATGCAATATGACTTGAGACAAAGCATTGTGAAACTCCAATATTGGTTAAAAGTATACTGTCATTCAAACTTCATTTAAAAATGAGTTACACTGATAATTTTGAGCACACAAATCTGTCAAAAGCTGTTTAAAACCTGCATAGTATTTAGTTTTATCCACAACCCTGTGGTAGCAAAGAGATCCACTTCGCTGAAATTTTCCACAACTTTTTCCAGCATCGTTATTTATTTTAAGCAACGAGCTTCTTTGTCCCAGTGATTTTTTAGTGACAATGTATATGTAATAAAAAGCACTACTATTGTACAAATAAATAAGAAATATCCCATAAAGATATTTTATTGTTCACTTTTTCGAATTTAATATACATACTGACAGCTAGTACCAACTAAATAACTCAGTCTCAACTGCCTTACCTGAGGTATGTACCATATATGAAGAACAGTGACATCATTAATCCATTCAAAAGAAAAATCACGGCAACATAAAAGGAAGCAGGGTCTCCCAGCCCTAACAAACAAACAGTTAACACAAGTTGTCAAATATAGAAGAAAGATCATATTGCTTATAAACCACCATACAATCAGTATCATACAGCACACTACCTTAATATATCTACAGAAAGAGACAACAACAACAAAAAGTTAATGTCACCAAGATTATCGTGCAGATTCAATCTGAAGACTATATTTCGGGGGGGGGGGAGAAAAAAAAAGAACAAGCCAAGAGGGAAGCATTAACTGTAAAGAAAACCCTGCATTGTATAGAAGGCATCAGAATGACTAAAAACATTCTCTACAGGCTATGTTTTGGCTTCATAGAGCTTTATAGAACAGGTTTGTACTCCCTATACTCTCACTTCCCATCTCTTGCAGGAGTAAATCCATCTTTAAACATATCACACACAATGTTCTTTGCTTTCTTCGTTTCATTAGAAGCCAAAAGATTTTACAATCATGCAAATCTTTCAGTTTATTCATTCACAAACACTACTGCATTCACATTTCTGTTGTTATTCTCTTTCCCATTATTTCTTTAAACCCTCCTGGCCCTAATCATTTCAGCAGTACGGCATAAAAAGCCTTATTCATTATAGAGAAGGTAGCAAAACTTCATCGTTTCACATGCAGAAATGATTATTCACCACTGCTGAAAACACAGCAAGACAGTTCTCTAACAGTAAGATGATATGCTCACCAAACACGGTAGTCTCAATAGTTACTGTTTTTATTGGTTTTGTTTTTACAAAAAAACAGGAAAAGTTATACATTTATTCACTGTTTATTGCTTCTGACAAATTTAGAGAAAGTGAATCATTCCAGCTCTGAAGAAAGTTCTTATAGCCTTTGTGCAAAGGAAAAATACTAAACTTGTCACCACACAAAGACATTTTAAATGATAGAATGAAACAACTTCAAAAGCTACCATCTATCATTCAGCTTTAACGGATCGTAGAACATCTCAAAAGCGTTTCTCGGCAAGGTATTTTTATTGCACAATACTTACTTGACAAGCCAATACTTTAAATGTGGAAAAAAAACCCCACCCAAACCCAAAAAGTGGCAGCATCCAAGCTTTGGTGTCAAAATTAATGTATAAGATTGAAATTCTTATGCTGAATAGACGGTCATCAGAGGAAGAGGATTCTTCCCAGCAGAATCACTACAGAAGATTTCTCCAAAAAGGGAGCCGTGTAGTTACCTTTTTCTCCTTCCTCCCCACTCCTCAAGTTGTAGTTAGAGGAGGAAACACAGAGGGTAAAGTTTTGAAATGTAGGAACTTGGAATGTATTGGGGGTTCTACAGAAGCTACAAAAATCTGATACACATGCAGTGGCCTCCAATTACATTTAGGACATCTTACTCTTTGTCCAACGGTCCAACATTATGAAGGCTCAGGCTACAACTGTGAAGTTTTGAAGTGCAGTACAGGAATTCAACGTAGGTAGGAGGAGCTACCTGATAAGCAAAGCCCACATTCCCACCCCTGGTGTTCTTAAAAGTATCTTTTTTTATGCAGGTTGTGAACCTGCCAGAAACACAGGCTTAGCCAAATGAAAGTACATCAGTGATAAAGACACAGGAGTATTTGTTACTTCTGAAACATGTAAAGCTACAATTATATGCTTCCAGGAGGAAACTAGAATAAAACACAACTCACCCTCGCAGCTTTCAACAGGACTAAGCCCTTTTCCTCTGTTTACAGTCCAACATGTCTTTGTTGGTAGACCAAAGAAATCCATAAAGGCAGTGTATATGCGGTACCAGCTGGCGAGGACCACCTAGGTGGAAAACAGGATTTGAAGTTTCTGAAAAGGAACTTCGAGATTAGCTCAATGCCCAAGGTAACCTCTCATGACAACTGGCCCTCATCCAGGATTTTTTTTAAACTCAGAATTTATCTCAACTACTTAGCATTTTTGACCATATTCTCCTCAAGGCATCAAACATAGACTAAGTGTTCATTAATAGACTAAAATTATGCCTGCTTTAGAACAGAAATAATTTCATGCATCAAATTGAAATATTTGAAAACATTATACGTTTCAAAGTTGTCTGGAAGGTTCCCCATTTAACTGTTTTTGTTTAGCAGTTATTACAGAAGACAGCTGAATTAAATCCATTAAGGCCAATTCTTTTTTTTTTTTTTACATCTGGCAAGAATATTAATGCACCAAATCTTTAGGGTTTTTACTCAGATAAACTTTGATGGGTTAAATTTAAGCATGCACTAGAAAGGGCTTCCAGATGCAATGTAAGACAGCATTTCCTTTTCCCATGCAAAGGTTGCAATATTCTTATAAAGACAACCAAATTAAATCTCAACACCTGACACAGAAAACATCAGTATTTGACACATAGAAAAACGACAACATCTCACAGCAAAGTCACTAGTTAACATTACTAAGCTATTCTGTCAGGATATAACTGGCCTTATAGAGTTCATAAATGAGTAACGTGGCCATTTCAGTTGAGCTGCTTTGAAAGTTATAACCAGATTGAAAATATGTTTCACCACTCCAGTAGCAGCCGTCTCAGCCCTATGTCACAGAAAACACATACAAGAAGGATCATTCCCTCTTTTCTCTCCCCATGTAATTAAACTCGTTATGTCACTTCAGTCGTTAAGAAGGGCAAGAAGGAAACACAGGGAATTACACCTTGATCCCTGAGAACGTGATGGTGTAAATCCTCCTGGAAACCACTTCCAAACGTATTAAGGACAAAAAAGGGATTGGAAGTGGTCAGCAAGGATTTACACAGGGTAAATCATGTCTGCCCAACTTCATAACCTTCTGAGATGACTGTCTTGATAGATGAGGGGACAGCTGTGTATGTTTGGTTTTTTTTTTAATTTGGTGCCAATTCTGTTAGCATTTTTATTAAGACTAGATGATGGCACAAGAGAACATCCTCAGCAAGTCTGCACGTGATACGGAATTGGAAAGAGTGGCTGATGCTTGTGTTGCCATTCGGAGGGACCTCAACAGGCTAGAGAAATGGATGAATAGGAATCTCACAAAAGGTAAATGCAAAGTCCTGCACCAGGGAGGAACACCACCACGCACCAGTACAGACTGGAGCTGACAAGCTAGAAAGCAGTTCTGCAAAAAAGGACCTGTCAGTGCCGGTGGACAAGTTGTACTTGAGCCAGAGATAAGCCCTCGTTGCAAAGAAAACCAAATGTATCCTTGGCTGTACGTCACCAGTGCAAGAGAAGTGATCCCTCCCCTCTACTCAGCACTGCTAAGACCCTGTCTCCAGTGCTGAGTCCAGTTCTGGGCTGCCCAAGACAAGAAGAACATAGAGTAAAGATGACTGAGAGAGACTCTTCTCGATTGACAAGACAAGAGACAAAGAGCCCAAACTGAAATACAGGAAATTCCACTTATACATACGAAAAACCTTTTACTTTGAGGGTAGTCAGACACTGGAACAGGTTGTCCAGATGTGGCGATACTCAAAATGAAACTGGAGATAGCCCTGAACAACCTGCTCTCTACTTCATCCTGCTTCGAGCACAGTGTTGAAATTAGATGATCTTCAGACATCTCTTCCAACCCCAACTGTTCTGCAATTCTATAATTCATTATTTTTTAATACCAAGGCTCCAATTGTCATGACTCACTTCATCTGTGGTCTTTACACTCACAATGTAATTCTTATAAATTTAAAATACAACTACATCTTTCTAGATCAAGACTCCCTGCCTCAATATTGTGTCCTGCAAAGTACACTACCCTGATTTCCTGGAGGCTTTCTGAACATCTGTGCCCTGTATGCGTGCATACATAAACCAGACACTTGCCCCATCTCCTGATAGGCAACAACAGGACTGGGGAACCAAATCCAATTCTTTCCCCTTAACACCTGAATGTGGTTTGTACACTGCCAATAGAATGCATAGGCAGCTTAGAGACATCTGTCTAGTATATTTGCATCACCAGCCCTGAAGGCGACATTACCCTAAGCATGTAGAACATTCTTGCTGAACCAATGCTGCACAAAAAAAAAAATTATTAATTTACCAACTTAATGTTTTTATGCCACAAGTGCTTGTGTCTACTGCACGTTACTACACATGAATACTCCCTAAAAAGGTACCACATAGGTGCTTCATGCTAAACACAAATATTTTTTGCCAAAAGCTACTTTACATGGGCATAAAAATGGAAGCAAATCAGCAGTATAAAATTGCTAGGTGAATTAGAGCACAATGGCCTTTTTGGAATTTCTGCTGTGCCATATCAGATGAGGCAGTAAATGCAAAACTTGGAAAACAAAAGACTGGCTCTCAGATCCAGGAGATCTCAAGAGGCTGAACCAGTCCTTTGCTGTAAAACAACACGTAGAAAAGTCAATCCCTTTTACTAGTTGCCTTTGAGTAAGCACTCTAACACCAACTACATGGGTTTTTGCATCACTCATCACTCCAACTCAAATTTTCACCACCACTGCCACACACAGAAATATCAACTGTTCTAAGAGACAGAGTAAACTTAACACATTATCTCTCTGCAATAGAATTTAGCACACTGTCTCTCTGCCATTTTGCATCACGGGTCACAGATGAAAACACCACCACAACCACTGGAACAACCTGACTATGCAGCAAACACCTGGAAAATCAAGACTATTTAGGATTATAATAGTGTACAAGTACGAAGACTGACTTGTTGCTTTCGACATATATTTTTTACTGACTATATTTATACTTTACACAGAAGATGCAGTGATTGCTATGGACTCACTTTACTTTTTTTTTTTTCCCTTTTTTTGAAGTTTTCATGGTTAGTACTGGCTGTACATGAAAGTGAATTGTTCTGCTTTTCTTAATGGGTTTAACATCCTGTTTAGTAACTGGGTTTCAAGGTTAATTTTGACACAATTAATTTTGAAATCCACTAAACAAACAAACATTTTATTAAGATTCAGCCTTAATGCTACTATTGGGCTGAAAGAGCTGGAAAGATCCTAAATATCAAAAGGAAATTAAACACTTTCAGAAAATATGACTGGATGCTGAGTATCACAAGAAAAAAAATTCACTGCCAACAAATAAATCCACAAGCATCTTCCCATCACCCAGCCCCATTATAATCAAAAGTAAAATTAGATAAAAACAGAGAACATACTTCAAATGTCAAGTTGCACCCATAGACAGTTTATAGATGTAGTTATGTAGAAAAAAAAGAGTACTCAAGAAATACACTTTAAAAAAAACCCAATATTTACAGGTGGGCTAGACATCCAGCAATAAACGACTGAAAGGAGCAGAGGAGACTATTTGTCTGCTTTGCATGCCCACACAGGCACAGAGAAGATGAATGAATTAATATCACCAAGTCCTATGAGCCAGTATGATCCTAGAAAACTCTGAATGAACAGACAAGCCTACACATCCTGCACAGTAATCTGCCTAACGTTCTTACAGTATGTCAGCCACTATATCTGATAGCTCTTGTTTTGATTTCATCATCCAATTTACTTAGTCATCTTTCACTGTGATACTGATGATTCTCTAACAGCTAGTTCATTTGACCAGTTACTTTTTGATTTTTGCAAGTCAGACTATAGCTGAAGTAAATAAATCCCTCTCAGATAAAGAAAGTAACTTTATAGTGTCCAAATGAAAGAAAAAAAAAAAAAATCAGGGAGAGGGTAATAAAAAGCACTCAGCTATAGCATTTAGTTCTTCCAGAGCAAGGAATTAAGAAGCAAATGAAATCACTACGTGCATGTTATATAAATACATGCATGCCAAGAATTCTTACACATATAGTTCCTGAAAGCAGCTCTGCTCCAACAGAGCAGGAGAACGAGTATAAATGCTACTACCCAACAATTACAGACATTATTAGTCCTTGGTTCTCCAAAAAATAAGCTGCTGCTGACACGTGGAGTCATAGAAATGTACATTAGCCAAAGGAGGTTTCCCTTTGCCAAATATTTGAGACACACTGGCAAAACCATGAGAGAGAAAACCAAACATTTCTGTACTTAAAGACATGTTCTTTTTAGTGACAAAAAAAAAATCAGAGTAGGAACATAATCTAAGCAGGTAACAAGTCTAACATCAAGTACGTACAAAACAACAGCAGTCAGTCTTCTACAGAGGAATTTCTTCTGCAACATGTAAGGAAACTATTACCGTTCATGGATTTTAGGGCCACAGTGAACTGTGATGTGTTAGTTCATTGTCCTACACAAAATGCAAACCAAAATAATCTCTAAATACCTGTATCACTGCAGGCATTATTTCACATACTACTGACACTTCGTAAGTTATGTTTCCTGAAGTACACAATGTCAGCAACTTACTTGCTTTCAGTGACAAGAACAAAAAAAGGCAAGAAGTATAAAATTGGATTGCAACTTTAAGGCACGAAATACTAAGATCTAGAAAGTATTCACATTTGATTGGACATACTTGAAGTCTGAGAATTGATCATAATGTATGAAGTAACTTATTTTAAATCTAGAACTAAAATACAGTATATAAGCAACAGTTCATTAGTCACTATATCTTTACAACCGCACTTTCCATAGTAACATTTCTTAGAAATTTGTAGTCAAACCTAAAGAAACCAAAGATTTATCAGAAGGTATTATTTTTAAACATAGCTCACCTCTGGGTAAAGATTGAACCTTTGTAAGGTGTTAATCACTAAAGGATATTCAGTTATTCTGTCATTCATAATTGCCCATACTCCATTCCAAAACGATGGTGCCTCAATAATGATCTTGAAGTAGGAATAATAAAGACCCTACAGGAGAGCAAAATCATTGTTTACAATTAAAGAGGTCACTTCTGCTTCATTAACTGCCATATACAAGGTTAATTTAAAAAAAAAATGTGTAGTATAACAAATAGGACAAAATGATTCAAGATGACTATCCAGTTTTTCAAATCTCTTCTATTAGTGCCACTGAAACAAGCAACGTGCGTTTCCTTCCACCTTGTTTCATCTGGAAACCTCTCATTTGGGCTGGCAACTATGCACGAGCATAGCACTTCACAATTCTCAAAATAAAAACAGCCAACAGGTGTATATGTATGCAAACATTTTTTTTTTTTTTTTAAAAGCTGCATAACAAGACTATAATTGAAAATAACCTACGAGGAACTTGCAGTTTTGTATTTTAGGTCCTCCAGAATCATACTTTTAAATCATATTTTAAGTGATCTGTGAAGAGATACAATCACAGTGATCAGCTGCAAGACACACAAATGCTTTGCATGTAAAAGTGTAATGCATGCTAGTTGCAAGACATCTATATATTTACTTATCCAGAAGGTATTCAGAAACTTTGGAAAGACCACAATCACAAGATTACAAACAGAAGGTTTTCAATCACTGAATTTTTATTGAAACATAATCTAACCATTTCCGTGCGAAAAGCCATTTCTCTTTCTAGCGTTGACAGGTGAGAAAAATGACGGTCATTTTCAAAAAGAGTTGTTATGTGACACCTGTTAAAAAATAATAATTAAAACTGAATAAAGAGTTTTAGAAGCTGTACTAAGCTATATATACCAAGGAACAGCTGGCAAAACATTCAATGAAGACCTAAAGTTTACTTACATACTCCTATTTTACTTATATATTATACCAACGTTCTCCTCTATTCAGATTATTTTACATGGAAAAAATATGAAACCATAGAGCATTTATTAAATTCTATTATGGAATTAGTTATAATACTCTAATGTATTTTAACTTAAGTGCAGACACTTAAGGATCAAAAGTTTAATGCTATTAAAACTATCAAGTCTGTATATTAGGAAAGAAAATTTAAATATCTGACAAAGGAAAAGAAGCACAGATTACATGGTGAAAATAATGGTGCACATACAAGTGGTGTATGGGTTTTTCCCACAAAAAAAATCTTTCATGACTCGTATTTTAATGCAGTTATATGCCATTATATAGAGATGCACTTACCATCAAAAGTATATTTAAATAAAGGTGTGACTAGAGGGGGACGGGGAGCCAGGAAAAATGCAAATAATTTTGGAGGCAAAACTTGCAATTTACAAAACGCACTTCATCTCCAGAAAGGATGGAAAAAGAAAGAAACACAGCAGTGCACATGACTCTGCTTTTGAATAGGAATTTGCAAGAAACAAACTACTAAAAATCAATAGTTCTTTTTGAGCAAGAAAACAAAAACAGAGTGGCAGAAGCTGTTACTTTTCACCTCTGCAAAAGCAGCTGGTGAAAATCGCTACAGAAGCCATTCTATTTCAAGTCTATACTACAGAAAAGAAGGGTGAGGATTAGGATGGAACCTGAAACACAAGGATTACGGTGACAAAATGTAGCTGAAAGGCCATTCTTCTGTACACAAAGAAAACACTGGCCAGAGTTCTCTGAAGAGGTCAGAGAAAACATGATGTAAGACTAAGAAATTAAAGTGGAATCTAAATAAGCAGAACACAGGAGAAAGCTGAAAGGATTTACCTGGACTTTCAAAAGTGGAAAAATACCTGAATTTGTATATCTAAGCAACGATTTTCCACCTGGATAGCAGGCTTCGCTCCTTGATTAAGAAGTTTAAGAGATCTTTCACAATAGCTTTCCAAGAACAGATTTATTCATCTTAGAGACAACAATTTGTGTTTGAGAGGTAAGATCTAAATATAAATTATCCCAATAGCTTGTCTAAATATAAGTCCAAATGATATTTTTATTATTTTAAAATACCATATTACTCAAGCAATAAATTTAACCTTACCAATGTAGGACTCCTGCAAAAGCAGCTGTAAAGGAAACAAAAGGTGTCAAGTTACTCAAATATTTAAATAATTGAACATGAAATCATGTTCATTAAACTAATTACAGTACGACTTCAGAGATACACAGAAGGTACTCAGCCTCCAGAGGAACAGAAGAATAGGAACATCTGAATTAACTTTCATAGCCAGCTCTTTGAAAATCTGAAATTATGCTGATGGTATTCAGCAATAAGCAATGTTCCCACCTATATCCTGCATCACTCAAGTCAATCCATCAAAATCTAATGCACCCATTTCAGCTACCAGTAAGAAAAATTAGTTATAAGCATTTTTTTAATAAACAAAAATATTTTTAACGTCTTTAAAATACGTACTGTGACTGTTCTCTCAACTCCTGCTCAGATTTCTGCTACCACACAGCTCATGCAAAGGCCTGATACATGCCAGGAGCAGCACTGTTAGGTCAAAGCAAGGGCAACACATAGGCAGGACGCGGTGGCCAGAAAGAGCTAAAGGTCATCATGCAGCCATTATCACCTGCAGAAATAATCCTTGCATATGGATTGTCTGGCAGTTTCTTCAGAATCTGCTAACTCATGGAAATGGTATAGATCAAACTTCCAAGCTGGAAGGTATAAAATACATCAGCTTATCCAAAAAGTTTTTCAAGCAGATCCAGTAGCAGCTGGACTGCTGAGGCTTTTGTGCTTCCTGGTGTGATACAGGGGACACTTGCATCATGATGGAAGAGGAATGATGAGCACTCTCACCATCAGCTTTCGCTCACAGGCGCACAAGTTAGGAGTTACAAGTTATGAGTTTGTTAATTAGAGAACTTGTGAGTTAGAAACCTCATGCCTTAATTGATGAATTAGTGAATTCCCATGTTAGACTACTCTGTACAAAGTGGACTGAGCCCTTGTTTATCATGTTTGTTTGTTTTCTTTCTTATTCAGCTCATAAAATAAAGTTTAATTTACAGAGTACATTGTCCTGTAAATTTAAGAGATCCAAACAGACCATGACAACTAACGCAAATCTCATTGAGCCTGTAATTGCTAAAAAAGGTAGACTCTGCATGTAATAACGTTCCATTTGTCCATTCAGAGACTATCTATCTGCACTGTTGTCGCATAGGTACAGAACAACGGAGATAATCTGAGGGACAAAGGGAGAAGACAAATGATGATAAAGCAGTGGGTAAACAGTCTAGGTATCCAACTTTTTGAGCATGACAAGATCCACAGGGCACAGAAGCCACTCCATTTTACTTGGGCAGCATTCAAAACATACCCAGAGCTCACCATGGAAGCAAAACCAGCACGAGTGAGGCATAAAGGGTAGGCATTTAGAGGGACCATGGTGCTCTTTCTAGACTGAAGGTGTCTTGGTTGCCCTCTAGGCACACAGCAGCTCTCTGCCATGGTTAATGTAGAGTCCTCTTATTCACATAGGCTATACAGAGCAGAGAGAAAGTGGAGAGGACGAGCCCCTTCCCTGCTCACACCCAGCTGGAGCCAGGAAGGTGCTCAGCACCGTGTCCCTCTCCAGGGTGCTGATCCACACACACCTCCCACACCCCACGGGCACAGCCCTCGCCTCCGTGACAACCCAAAATGGGTCAAGTTGCTGGCACATTGGTAAGACATACATTAAATGCCTGCCCACTGATGCAGAACACAGTTGGAGAGTTAGTGAATGTGCATGTGCTCGGACTGTATGTGTACGGTAGTCTGTTTCTGGAAAGCCGCAGGGACAAGAGAAAGACAGACACCTTTGCAAAACCACCAAATGTACATGGAACAGAAATGGACTGAATGTACACTTCATGCCCTAGTACATATTCCCAAATGACATGGTCCTCCAAAACAGGGCCTGGAACTACTGCTGCTGCTGGCAGTACTTGTTATCATTGCCACCACAATGCTGCTAGTGGCAGTACTTGTTATCATCGTCACCACGGGTGATGCAACAAACTACATTTATGAACTTCAGTTTTAATATTAAAGTTTTGTATACAATGATGTGTGAGGTGAAACTGAGTAAGGCGGGGGGAAAAGAAAAAAAGAAAAAAAAAAAGAATTACCTAAGG
Source organism: Chroicocephalus ridibundus (assembly GCF_963924245.1). Taxonomy (NCBI): domain Eukaryota; kingdom Metazoa; phylum Chordata; class Aves; order Charadriiformes; family Laridae; genus Chroicocephalus; species Chroicocephalus ridibundus. Next base: position 53,510,566 of record NC_086285.1, on the reverse strand, counting down.
GGAAAATATTTCTAAACTACTTGCCTGTACAATTTAACATTTACCTCAAGTTACATACTTCACATAGTAGTCAAGGTTGTACAATACGACACTGAAACTTCCTTAAGAAAAAGTGGAGTTTTTCAGCTCCACTTCAGTCACTGAAGTAGTTTTCTCACAGAGAAGCCTGGATTTCAGTCAGAAAATTAATACCACAAGCTTTCATTTAAAACTTTACATTTTTACATATACTTTCTATGAAAAAAAAAATACCTAAGGATTACTCAGTATAGTTCACATTAAGTGGAAATTAATGTCTTAGGAAAGTCTCAGGAGCTACAGAGGTGGGTTTTTTTTTTTTTATACCAAGGACATTTACATTAATTCTCATGGAGAGCTGCAAATTCCTTTTTCAGAAAAGCAGATCTGGATACAATATGGAATTCCAGGTAAGCACGTTAGCTGTATCAGCAACATAGCAAACCATACTCCATAAACAAACACATTTTGCAGTAATTGTATGAAAAGAAACAGAGCAGTCCATGCCTTTATTAGTTACTACTTATTGTGTCTCACATTTGCACAAGAAATTACTTCATTCCTCAGCAACATTTCTCAGATTCCCAATTAGATGCTGAAATACATTTACATACACACACACTCCAACTATAAAAAACATATCAGCTTTGAGACAGATTACACATTAGGTAAGAACATACAGTAAAGTTAAAGCAAATGCACATAAGCTACCAATACTGTTCAAATTCACAGGGTTTCAAATAAGCAGTGTTTTACTGTTGCAAGTAATTTATCTATTAATATGGAAATTACATTTCAGATTCAAACATACCACTTATTTCATAGAGAAAACAACATATTCAAATCTGATTCTTACCTTCAGTAAATGCTTTATTTAAAGTCAATGCATTAAGTGTAAATACATTCATAGCTATTTTGGAGAATTTCGTATATACATTTTTATAAAACTTCACAATATCACTCTATTGTCTTTTATAATAGACCTTTTATAATCACACAGCAATTCATGTAATTACTCACATTTCAAGAGACAATGCACTTAATTCATAGACTTACACTATGAGTCCAAATCGACGTTTTTCAACAGACAGCATTCAGACTTACATTAAGCTAGTTTCTGCTGGAAAACATGCAGATCAGCTCTCTTAAATTACCCTCCTTTGATGCCATTATTGTCATTACTGGGGAGGGAATGAAGGAGGACAAAAGAGCACTACTAGAGTCCTATTGCTACAAAGACTTACACAGCTTCTACGTACTTGAACTTGCAGGTGCCATTTTCTCACACAACCTGAGAACCCCCAAAAGCAAAGCACATGATCGGATTTTTGCAGACTAAGGCTATTATGTAAAGTCTGATAGTTTATTCTTCAGATTTCCTATTTTTGCCTATGTTCTTTTCCAAGAAAAGCAGTATGAGTGGCTTATAAAAAGCATTCTAATTCTGGAAATTAAATACTGCAGAATAAAGCCATAATATACAGAACTCAAGAGAACAACAAATGCTGAGATAATGTAATGCAACAGGATGTGAAACGTACTAGAAACTGATTAATACTTTGCAAGTATCCCCGAAGTGACTAGGTAGGAATACCGCAGAACTGGGAACAAGGAGGAATGTGCAAGCATTGACTACTTCTGCAGCTTAGTCAAGATGTTTCATCGTGAGATTCTGTGCAATCTAGAAAGGATGTCTTCAAGAATAAGGCCTCAAATCAACGGTCATTTAAAAAAAAACAAACAAAACACAACATAATAGGGCAAAGTGTTGTATAAGAATGTCCTTGAAAATTTAACAACTTCATTGCTGCACATCAATTGGAGATAAAAGGAAAAATCCACACCCTAAAACAAAGCTAGCTCCAACTGTGGGAGCCTCTGTTTTAAAAATCTGGACCTTAAAGCTGAAGTAACAAGAAAAATTCAAATGTCATTAAAATTGAACAAAACCCACTATTTCATATTTAGAATACATACGTTTTTTGCTACTGCAAATACTGTATGCTATTACATACTTTGCTATTAAGGGTTTACTCCTATTAAAAATGTAAATAGCTCCCTGATAATTCGTTATCTGGGTTTCACAGCCAAATTCAAACTCCAGAAATTATAAAGCTCCCTACCTAATCTGCTCTCAAATTTCAATCAAATGAAAGCATTCTTCAATTTTGACCACCAGTTTAACATTTCTATGTCATTTAAGTAACTACTAGTCTAGGAAACGCTGAATAAACAGAGGTAAGCAAAGCAATTCAGGAACAGTTTATTCATCAATTACTTTGCAAGCTAAGGGTTGTTTCCCTGCTACTACTTTGCAATGTAATTCATCAAAGTGAAGAAACTCCCTTTGGCAACAAGGACTACTGGTGATGTGATTAATAGTACCAGCGGCTTTGGAATACCCTGACAGTCTTTTAATATAATACCTTTAAGAGTATATCTAATGGCACATCTGACAAATATGCTGTTGTTTAACAATTGTTAACCTTAGGAATGCACTTCTTATTTAATTTTGCAAATACTTTAGGTGCTTTTTCCAAGACTTTGGCCATTAGCCATTTTATTATTTACTCCAAAATATTCCCAAAGATATTAACAGCCCAATTTACATCCCCCTACAGTTGTATGTTCTTGCACACGTAATCCTTACAACACAAGTTGTTTTGATTACATGACTTAATAAGAGTTGCTTCTTTCCCCCCTACCCTAGAAATTAATGACTGGATAGGAGAGATCCATAAATATCTGCACAATTATTTTCCTACAAATGTTCTGATACCACACCAGCTGCTACAATAACAGCTTTGCAAAAGTTATGAGGTAGGAAGTTACTTACTCTCCCTTTTCAACACTAACTATGCCTTTTTGTTTTTCTGAGTTATAATTCCAAATATATTTTGATACAGTTTACAATTCCAGAGAAAGAAAGGTAAAAAGAACAGTGTTTTCCCGTGACATATTCCTTCTACTTACCCATAAGGAAAGTGAGCCATATCTTGCTATCAGCTTTTACGATGAAGGCCTTTCTGTCATCAACAAATACTGTCAAAAGAAAACAAATACCTTAAGCATCAATTAAGAACAGCTATTGTAAAAGGTAATCTGTTTGAACGCTGCAGCACTAGTTTTCCATATAAATCTCGACTAGACTTCAAAAACGCTGAAAGAAGTTTCATGCAGCAAGTTAGCAACTACACATAGAAGCTTTAAACATCGCAGATAGACCATTAAGGTGACTATACACATCACAAGGCTTTTAATTCCTGAAATAACTTTTACAAAATAACTTGTCAGAAGAGGATATCTACAGATATATGTCACTGAAAAATCTGCTCAAACAAGAGAGTCATCCTTTTAAAGAATAAGCAACCCTCCGTGCGTTCAGCAAAGCGTTATCAAGAAACAAACTGGTCATGCCGACACTTATAAGCTGAGCTCGTCAACGCGACTATAGACTGTTTCAACAAGAGTTAGTTACAGAAACACCATGTTTTCCCATTTCTCCCCCGAAGGACGCTAAAGTGGCAAAAAGCCCTTTCCCTTCCCCTCGCCCACGATATCAGTGTGGGTCTTGTCATTTTATTTTTTTTTTTTCTTTCTCTTTTAACCTCCTCCCGTCGTGACAGGCTGGAGAACGAGCACGGGGAGTGCGGGAGAGCCACCGGCCGCCTGCCGTGCCCCGGCAGCGCCACACACAGCCCTCCCGCCTCCCTCCGGGGGACGCCGCCGGGCCACGGGGGTGCCCGCCGCCTCCCCTCCGCTCCCCGCCCGGGATCGCCTTCCCGAGGAAGGTACGGACGTCCCGGCGCTCCCCTTCCCCGGGAGGGAGGGAAAAGCGAAGGGAGCTTTTCCCGCCCTGCCGGGGAAGTCTACCGACAGCCGGAAAGAGGGGAGGGAGGAGAGACCGAGCCCCATCCCGCTTCCCCCGGGCGGAAGGGCTGCTCCCCCCACCCACTTCCCCAGCCGAGCAGGGGCAGAGGAAGCGGGCAGGACTTGGGGGAGCTCCGGAGGGCTAGCTCCCTCCCCTCACCACCCCCCACCTCACCTCGCAGTCGGTCTCTGCAGACGCGCAGGAGCCTCAGGGGCCCGCGGCCCAGCACGTCCCGCTCCCCCTCAGCCGCGGGCCCCTCCCTGCAGGGTCTCTGGGGGTCGCTCCGGGCTCCCCGCCGGCCGCCGCCGCCTCCCTTCCGCATGGCGCGGGCCCCGCCGGCGGGGACCTGCCTGCCGGGGGAGTGCGGCGGGCGCCCGCGGCCGCTCCCGGGGCTGGCGCCGGGCGACTGGTGCTGCTGTTGCCCGGGCTTGAGCGGCGGCGACTCTTTGTTCCTGCTTCGGGTCGGGACGACCATCTCCGCATAGTCCCCACCGGGGCCGGGGAAGGGAGGGGGGATGCCGCGCCGGAGAGGGGAAGCGAGACGGGGAGTGGGCGGTCCTCAGCCAGGAGGTTCCCCCACCCCCGGGGAAGGGCCCGGAGGCCTCGGGGCGGGGGGAGCGGAGGCAGAGACAGCGGGCTCGTAGGAACCGGGCGAGGAGGGGAAAGGGGCGCCCGGCCACTACTCCGCCGCCGCCGCCTGCTCCGCCCGGCTGGCCACGTGGGGGCGGGGGCGGGGCTCCCCGCCGGGGCGGGTAACGGCTCCTGCCGCACCGCCCCTCACGCACGCACCGCCCCGGCGGCGGCGGGGGGGCCGTTGCTGTCTCCCTCCCCCCCCATCCGCCGCCACCGGGTTGCACGTGCTGCCCGCCCGCCTTCCCTCAGAGGAGGCGGGAGCGGGGCCGTTCCCGCTCGCCTCTTCCCCCGCCCCGGGAGGGACGGCAGGGCTTTGCCCCAGGCTGCCCGTGCCCCTGCGCCGCCGCCGCCCGCCTGCTCCCCTCCTCTCGTTGTTTCTCGCCGTGGCCTTTCTCCGGCCCGCTCCTAAGCCGTTTGGCTTTGTAAAGCGTCGTCTTCAGGCCCACCCCCAAAAAATCGATCTTTCTGGAGTGTCCTCCCTCTCAAATTCCCAGAATTTTAACTGCCAGAAGGTGTCCCAGGGCCACAGCAAACATTTCTTCCTCCTTATTTTGGAGTTTAGACGTGGGTTTGCCTCACGGTGCGCCAGTGGTGGGGCAACACCCGAGCGGCCTCTGCCACAGGCCTGCGAGCCGGCCAGGGCTGCTGGCCGGGCCCCAGGGCTCCCGGTGAGGCAAGGCCGCAACTTCACAGCTTTCTAGAGCAAGTCACCTTCAGCACCTGGCAGCAGCAATTACTGTGGCCCCTACACTAATTAACGCTGGGATTACTGTTCTTTTAAGGGTGGTGAATGTGCAACACAGCTGTCAAACACATCCCAGCTACAGCAGAACTATCTTTCCTCCTCCTGCGCCCTTTTTTTGACCAGCACATAACAGTAGTCAGACAGTGACTCATCCGATAGGGATATATTAATATAATTACCACTTTTTGATAATGTTGATTAAATAAAGCAGAGCGTAGCCTCTTCATTAACTGCAACATCTCCAAACGGATCCATTTCACTCTCTTCTCTCTGTCCCCTTGTTATTTCCCCCCACCCGGAAGTTCTTTCTTGACCGTACGTATTCCTTGCCTTCTAGGTGCTTTTCATCGCTGTCTTCAGGCTTTTCTTCGACCCTGTTCACTTTTCATTTCTCTCCGTATGTTTCTGCTCCTAAGGTCTCTATATGTTTGAGTTTTCATCTTTACACTGGACTCTTCGCTTATTTTTCCTGGCCTTTTCACCTGTTTCCTCTGATGTAACAAATATGGGGCTCTTTCTAAAATGTTTACAACTTCTGTTCTTTATTCATCTCCTTCTCCTCATTATTTTTATGAATGCTGTCCTGTGAAACACAAGGTTTGAGCCTTATGTGTCAAAATACCATACTGAGATAGTATTTTAAAAATATGTTTAATAAATATGTAGTTGGCATATCGTTAGCACAGGAAGGTAATTTTGGTCCAGATTCAGCTACCAAGGTAACAGCCATATGAAAACAGGACGGCCTTTGCTGTCTTCTTTGTGGTAGGAGGAATGTTGTTACCACAAAAAGGGTATAAAGGTACAAGCTGGTACAGTCGGATAAAACAAACCAGTCTGTGGGACTGACAGAGTGTGTCCACAAGCACTCTTGGCTCCACATTTTTTTGCTTGTTGAGGGAAAATTGTCCTTCTACCCCCATTTGTTTTGGGGAGATAATTGCAAAGGGCATTGATCTCAAAAAACAAGCAAGGAAAAAATAGTATTTTTAATTTTACCAGCTTATATAGTTATATAAAACAGCCAGTCTCCTAAGCACGCGGGCCCTTTTTCTAAAGTGAATTGCCTGTAGTAGTTAAATATTTCAAGAAACATTTATCTGTGGTAATAACTACATATAATATAGTATATAATGATATACTAAATATAAATGAAAGCATGAAAGGAACACCATTTGAATGTTTGAAGAGCCCATACTATTTTCCTACCTGCTTTCCAAGAGAAAAAGTTCCACAATCTGCTCTTTTTCATATTTGATTTTAATCGTGCAGCCTTGTCATAAATTTAGTAACTCAAGGAGTCTATTGTTGCTGGCTGAGTGATTGAAATGTACAGGCTCCAGATAGTTAAGGAGTTCTGTGTGTAACTGGCATAGAAAAAGAGTAATATGATATGTTCTGCTGATTTTTAACTCCTGAAACCTATTTTCAATTTTTGCCAAAAATCAATAGAGTCGTGGAGCACTTAGGAACTTGAAGGGTTGCGATTATTAAGGTTCAAATGACTGCTGTGGGATGGCTCAGCCATTACGATTAACTGGGCCTGCTCCAGCCTGCAGCAAATCAATTACTTTCAGGCTGTTTTCTTTTATTAAAACTCTTCAGACAATTTATTTCAAAAGATACCACCCACAGAACCGGATTACAAAGGCACATACTACGAAACTAAACAACTCTAATGAATTTAAAAATTATTATAAGATGCAAAGACAGAATATCACATTCTTAAACATAAAGGTGTCCATATTCAACTATGAATTGCTGAAGAAAACCATCAACGCTACTTCAAAAGAGCTGCAGTAGAGCAGTACACCTCTAAAAATAAAATGACACTTGCTTCAATCTGTAGGAGATACAAGTAGTAAGAAACAAATCTTGGGTTTTTATCATCACAGGAGTTGCATATTTTTCCAGAAGTGCTTGTGTTTATTTCCAACATCGTGTTTCATACAGAGTAGCTCATTACTAATCCTGGATATCCCGGTGAAAGCAGTGATCCCAGTAAGCCAGCACATACCTTGCTGTTTATAACCAAAAATAAAAAGGGGAGGGAGAGGGAAATGTGATAACTCTGGAAGTAAATTTGATTTCTCTCAACTCTTGAGGGTGCTGAAGGACATATACTAGGCCATAGGGGAGATATCAGCTTAATCAGTTTATCTTAACCTCTTTTATCCAGGGACAGCAAAATCCGTAAGATGTTGCTCGACAGGCTTCTGCTGTCCCAGAACAAAGCCCACCATGGGCCATGACATTCATGTTTCTGCTAAGTTTTCCCTATCTCTCTGACAACACTTTTTCCGCGGTCACTGGACTGTCTCTTTGTATTTCCAAGTTACTCTGCCTGATATCAGCAACCTCAGGATGCTGAGTTGGATGGTGGTTGTGACACACTGTCAAGGGAGATAACTCATAGTCCTCAGGTATCACGCCCTGTAAGTAAAACACATTGCCTTGGCAGTTCCTGTATATTCTCTAGCAGTATTCATTCCTCAGGACACTAGCCATGCATACCTTGTCACCAAATAGTCCAGGTCTTGCTTTCTTTTCCTCCACTCATTCTCATCTTCTGTATTCTTTCTTGCCACCGGTTCTCTTACTCTTCCTCTTGCCTCAAGTGAGATGTTCACTTTGCAGTTTATTACAAATACCAACCCCCTTTTCTCTCCCAAGACGATCTGAATAAGAGTGCCTGTAGAGTATTCCCTTTTGATATCTATCATGATGTTTTTTGTACTGCTCTGCTTTGTTCCAGTGGCACTGCCTCAGAGCATATTCTGCAGATTTTATGGCGACGCTGCCGTTGCCACCTACCACAGGGCTTTGCTTCTGCGAAGTTTGTGTTGATCCCCCACACTTTCACACATTCAGCAGCAGACTTAATAATAGCAGGACTGCACTGCAGCAAGTTAGGGAACTTCAGGCTCTCTTTCCTTGTTTATTTAATCCGAGGTTAGCATGCAATCAAGGCATAATCTGGAAAGCATGCCTTTTTGGCAAGTGATTGTGTGGCTGCTGCCCGGTTAGATGTACTCAACCTAGCATTAAATTAGCCATTTTGTGTGCTGACAGCAACATAGCTGCAGCAAAGGGGAGCTCAGAGCCTCAGGTATCTAGTCAGGCAGTTAGAGCATTCTGAGCTCCATACCATATGGCCGTATCTGATTTAACTCATTATTAATCCTACTTGAGCTTCAGTCACAGAGCAGACAAAGTCTTACCTAAGGAAAAAACTTTATGAGAACAGAAAGAGTTGGGACCTCTTCTTGTGACTACCAGGCTGAATAGAAGTGCAGGAGGCTAAGGAGTCTCTTAGGGCAGAAGTAAAGCAGCAGGATTGCCTTTGGAGTTTGTACGTGGAGGAATCTGCCAAGAAAAAACAGCAGAATATAGCGGGAAACAAGTTATAGTGTGTACCTTGTTCTGTTTAACAGCTCTGTGGGGCCAGTTCTCTTTCTGCAGGGTACTAATGTCTCCCCTTGAGTTAACTCCTTTAAACACGCATTGACTGTATCCTGAAGAGGGAAAAATATACTCCTGGTGAGTAAGTAATATAGGAGTCTGATCTCTACTTGCGCATCTCTGTTCACATCTATCTTCTCTCACTTTTAAAATTGCAGTTGCATTTAACTATATATATATATGTAACTATATGTAACCGGAGCAATTGTACTTGCATTTTACCTATATATATATAAAAAACTATACAGAACTGGAACATCTATGTCTGTATGGCTAACTTCTCATACAAGCAAAAGCTTGTTTCTACTAGAAACAAATGAGAACAATTTACCCAGCTTGCCTACCCTGGCAACAACAACAACAACAAAAAAAAGTCACATTTTTAGAATGAGTGGTCCTGAAGACTCTTCTTTCTTTGACACAGAAATTACTCCTTCATTTCTATAAAGATGATTGTAAGTCTCAAACTGCCTGCTGCCAGAATAACACTGAAGAACATTAGTGACTCAGAAAACCCAATTATTCTCTACCAGACTGTTTCTGATTTCTTGGCTTTCAGTTTCCAGTACCATTTTCATTCTCCCCTTAAATGCTCCCCTGCAGCTCTGGGGGGAAAAAAACCAAAAGTTTAAAAAAAAAAAGGAACAAGAAATAAAATGAATATCAGGAAAAAAAAATCAAGCTACACTGGTAAGCTCATAGTTCTAACACATCTTCAGTTACCCTTCCTTCCTTCCTTCCTTGTGGCAAACAGAATGATCACAGCAGCACAGACATCCACTTGCCCTGCTGAGCAGCTGATTTGGGAGATTTGCCACTGCCCCTTCTTATAGCTTGGAGTGTGATCATCTCCTCCCAACTGGGGCCTGGAATGTTTCTGTAATTCTTCACCATTCTGAGGACTTTTAACTCCTCTGCACGATATAATCTCCTTACAGCTTTCAAAATGAAGATCTCTTGCTGCACGCTCCACATTCTCACTGCGTGGCATTTGGCCCCAGCAAGTAGTCATGCTAATTTGGCATAGATGCCATGATTCACAGCCACAGCAACTGCATCTCATTAGGCTTCTATTTGGAGGCACAAATTACAGAGCAAGTTATCTGAGGACCACAGAACTCACTATTCCAAGCAGAAGTGATGGATCCTAACCTGATTTACCGGCCACCATGGTTTTGCTTCATTTTTTGCAGAGTCAGTGTTTATCTGGTGTGTCTCTAAGTAGCCGCTGCCAAAAGATGCATCAGAGAAGACGGAGGAAACAGCTTGCAGTGACAAGCAGGAGCTAAGTGACAACAACAGAACAGATTCACATGAAGATGGGCTGAGCTATTACTATATTTTGTGGCAGATGTCCTTTATGTGAGATTGAGAAAACGTACACCATTTATAGTGGAAATACAGGAAGGCCAGCAATGGACTTCGAACAGAGACATGAGAAAAGCAATGATCTGGAAGCGTTCACAAAATAGCTTTTCAGTTAACAACTGGCAGAGCAGCCAGATGTGAGAAACAGTAGGGCTCCTGAAATATGTTGCCATATCAAAGTCAGTAAACCTACACTGCTGGAGATTTACTGGCAGACCTACTTTGGCAAGAGAGTGAGAGAAGCTTGTGGACCACTGTGAAATACTTACAGACAGCTGTATCAGAAACAGCGGCAGGGCCTAAGTTTGCCTGTTCAGATGTTAGCAAATTTATTTCTGTTTCACCCTTCGCTTACCCTGATATTCATTTCAGTATATCTCTTACTGGCCTGGTTAATGAAGGTAGAGAAGAGGCAGATTAATTACCCACAGACAGTGATAGAAAGTGCCTTTGGCATACTAAGCAAAATGGAAGACCAGACTGAAGGCAAGATGGTCCTATACACCAAACACCCCTTAAAGGGCAAAGAAAGCCATGACTTGGGAATATTTTTTGTCCTGTATATGACTGAGCAAATGTGAATTCTTTGTGACAAACTGAAGTGACTAACATGGTCACCTGGAGGGCTGCAGGACATCCTTTCTTAGTAAGTCTGGTCTTTTTGCCAGAGACCTTATCAAGAGGGGAAAAAACGACGTTGAGGCTACAAACCCTTTAATTTCTAGCCATGCAAAACTAAAAACGTAATACAAATTTTACACACAAAAATTTTGAAAATCCCATATGGAGTCCTTGTTGGTGACTGGCAGCAGCAGTTTCTGTCTTCCTCAGCTCCTTCCTCACCTTTTCAACTTTTTGATAATCTGTCTCAAACCGCAATCCTGACTGTTTGTGTGCTTTCATTATACATTCTGAGACCTTACTAACAAAAGCACCCAAAACAGGCTTTTAAGACTGTGTTCCGAAAACATTAAGATGTGCCACAGTGTCAAACAACTTGATGGAATTCATCCCTTTCTTTCAATTTCCCACGTGGAATTAGAATTCATTTGTAGGCATCGTGGCTTTACACTACCTATCAGTCTGCCCCCCCCTTACTTTTTCCCATCACCACACCACTCTCTTGAACTACTGTGAAACAAGCAGTGCTCCCTTTCAGCTGGAATAAAACATCTGCCAGTGTCCTGTCAGCTGTGCTGACAGATACGTAGCTATGGCCCGGTGTGGAGCTTATTTTTGAGGTCACAGTGCCCTCTACTGTCTAAGGCGTCCTCTTTACTTCTGCATCGTCTAGGTTAAAAAAACAGTATGCCAAGTGTTTATATATGCTCAGTAAAAAACATATTTTTTTTTCTTCGCAGAATTAACACATTCATTTCTGTTTCAAGATACATTTTCTAGACTAGCAGGCCAAATCTGGGTTGTTAGACTGGACAGAAAACAGGTTGGCCAGGGCATAGTCATTTCTTGCTGACTCTAAGGCTGCTTTGTCAAAGTCCCTGTTAATTTAAATTAAACCACTGATCTATGCAGAGCTTGAATCACACCTGACTTGTAAATGTTGAGTAATTCCACATAAGGAAGCTCTCTGACATACATGCAAAGTAAGAACAACCAGGCCTGTGCTTCAAGTACAAATTGTAAATACATCTGCCACAGATTTGTATTGGGAATCACTCCAACTCTGCAGATACAAATCACCTATTACACATGGAGGCGTTCTTTACAAACTCCTCTCCTGTTTGTGTTTACCTTCACCATCTCTCTTCATGAGTGATGTGGGGTACTGCAGGTGTTTTCACTCCCCTGTGAGTGTCCCCTGGAGCACCACAGACTGTCCTGCAAGTGAGCCTGGGACCATCCCTGCCCTCCCATATCTCACAAAGGAACCACAGACCCCTTGGGACACTCCCTCTCTCACCCCAAAGCCCCATTTACCTTCACACAAGACATGGGCTGCTCTGCCCAGCCTGTCCCTACCATTAGAAAATCCTACTAGCTTTTGATTTTAGCAAAGAGAATTCACTTCAAAAGAAGCATCTATAGCCAACAAAAATCCCTAGCCTGGCCCACTTCGTAAGAAGCATGCAACGGGTAGCACTGAAGAGGGTGGCAGGGTCTGCGTGGGAACCCTTTTTTTTTAAAATATAGTGTTTCTTTCATATTCAGAAGGTTTTTTAGCTTGAAAGAGCAACTCATTATGCTCAGAGAGCAGCAGCTGGCTTATTGTTTCACAAAGCAGGTGCAACCACTCCAGCTCTTCAAGGTTCTACAACTTGTTTCCCAGTAGGGCATCTTGTAGCATGATTCCCCATAGCGTGACACGTGGGAGTTCAGAGGATTTTCCTTCCAGAGCAATTACATTGATGGTATGTATCAATGTATATATTGATGATGGACTGAAGCCTGAATATAGTACAGCATTCATTTTCCCATCTTAGTCTGATAGCAAAATGAGGAGAGTTCACTAAGCAATGCACTTTCAAGTATACACGTACTCATACATACGTGTGTGTGTTTACATGCATATATATACAAAAAATATCTATAAAATACTAAAAAAGCGATCAGTACTGCTTGCTATGGAAGGCATATTTCAAATGTAGCAGACTTTTTTTTCATGCAACTGCCACATCATAAAGTCACAGGCACTTAATTTCATTGATACTGAGTAGAGCTGAGGCTCCAGAATGAGCCCCGGGGCTGCACTGCAACGGAACTGTGTCACACTTGTAATCCTGGGTTTCTCTGAAGAAATACTTCACAGGAAGGATGCTTTTAAAATTATCACTTAATGGAAGGAGAAAAGGATGTCAGAGCAGAACAGTATGTTGGATGGGGTGAATATTTAGTGCTGTTTTCACGTGCAAGGACACACTGTTGGGATCACTCAGGGGAGCAGAGAAATGCAGAATGACTATCAGAAAAAGGTGATAAAGTCTTAAAAGATGTTTTCTCTTTAGAAAGGTTTACTTTTTCCCATCTGCTGAGGCAATACATACAAAAATTCTACCCACTTTTCAAAAAGAAAGAGCTTCATAGCCCACTAACAGCTCACAAACTACCTGTACCAGGTTTAAAGTAACTTCACATTTACATGCCGTGTGCATATGCAGAAGTGCATTTTGCAAGCAGCGTGGAACCTCCACATTTTAGCTGTCATTATAAGCCTTATTGCTGGCATTGTTAGAAAAGTTGCAGAGGAAAGAATGCAAAATAAATGATGACTGTCTTACTTTACACTGATAAAAAAGAATCTCTTACATTATAGTGAAATCAGTCAACATTGTTGCACAGCTATGGAAAAACAAAATGCTACACTGGAGTATGTGAAAAGGAGTTTCATATCTCACTCATGAAGTCATCTATTGACTCCAGTTAGTACTGGTGAGATCTCGGTTACAGGAATGTGTCCAATACTGAGCATTGCACTTCAGGAAAGATGTGGACCCACTGAAGGGTAGGGATTTTTTCTAAACTCCTTTATCCCTTACTGTCATTCTTATTTTACATCAGCCATGGTAGTTGCATAGTAGATTTTCCCCCATCAAACACATACACACAGCAGAAAAAAACCCTTGAAGTCTGCACAAGGAGGATGTAAAAAATAGCCTGGAGAAGAGTAATCAGAGGCGATGTAATATCAGTTTTCAAATAGGCAAAAAGCTGCTAAAAGAAGAGACAGAAGCACTGGATGAGGAGTGAAGGGCTAAAATTACAGTCTGGGTCAGGATAGACATTGTGGCCAATTTCTAAGGAAAGAATAGTTAAGCACGGGACTCTTTAAAGGACCTGTGCAATCTCCATTGTTGGAGGTTCTTAAAAGCAAATAAGATAAACATCTTTCAGAGGTGGTTTAATTATAAACTGATCTTGGCTTGAGCCAAGGAGATGATCTCTGAAGATCCCTTCCTGCCCTACTTTTTATTATTATATGCTGACTAATCCCTCAATGAGTCTTTATGAAAAAAATTTCATCCCGAGTATCCCCTGACCCAGCTGCGAGCTAGAGACCACCCAGCTCCTAATATACCCAGGAAAATACTACTTTTACCCTGAGCTGCCCTTCAATGGTTGTTTATCACAAAGGTTCTGTGCAACTCAGAGATTATCAGTCCTCTACAATAAAATACGTCAGTGCCCTCAAATTTTGCTAACACATGAAGAAAAACAAGAGAAGAAAAAGAACTTGGAAGCAGAAGAGCAGGACCAAACCTGTAATGTTTTCTTGGGCCTTTGTTTTGAGGTTGGGGGAGCAGGAGAAGAAAGGGGAAACGCTGAAAACTAGCTTGGGTCTTAAAGAGATGCTTGAGTTTCACTAACGGGTCTGCCACAGATCTACTTTGTAAGTACAGTGGATGATCTAAAATGAGGTGATAACAAGGAAGGAAGGGAGTTGTGACAATAATTGATCAGTATCGTTGAGAATAGGGACTGCATATGTGGAACAAGAGTGGAGAGGAGCAGGCAATAAATGAGGAAGAAAATGAAAGGTCAGAGGACAAAGAAGGAAAGAGGGAGGAAAAGTCATATTGGAAAATAACCTTAAGTGTGCAAGTGCAATAGAGGCCTAATTCAAACAAAGATTATGCTGTTTTCAGTGTTTCATATGTTTTAAAGGAGTACTATGGGTAGAAAGGAAATACCTAAAGCTGGAGAGAATCCTGGTCCTAGAACCTGGATCCCCTGGCTTGCTGCTTATAGTAGGTCAGAAGCTCTGAGGTCTCCCATTTCTGAAGCAATGCATAAAAGCTCAGTCAGTCATAGTTAAATTTTTCATGTAATTCAAGAGATTGAGAAGGCATCCTTGTGTGTACATTCTCTACCGCAGGATATAATAAATGTTGCTTTCTCATGGAATGATATCCACTCTATTGCCCACATTCAAGAATGGGTCTGTCTCTTGTGTAATGGATTTTTGCTGCCGTCCTCTCTTGTACAGATTCTGGAGGTCTCTTCCTCCTCAAGGCTTCCACAAATAAGTCCCCAAAGTCTTGTGGAGAGCTTGCTTCTTGTCCTTCTTCCTCACTGTCACCACTATCTGAAAAATGAGCACTGCACCCTTGTGCTTTGAAGAAAAAGAAATCTAAAGGCGGCAAAGGAGTTCACACTGACGAACACCTTACAAGAAGTAAGATTACAACTGCATCTTCAAGTTGTTATGACATTTCTCCTGTAGTAAGCTTTACCTCAATAAATTCTGTCAAGTTTCTGTCCTCTCTCTACTTTACTCTTCAAAGCTGCCTTATCTTTGTCTTACAGTCCCTGTGATTTTAGCACTAATGGAACTGGCATCATCTCTCCTTAGCCCTTCTGTTTCTGAAATGGTCCCAAAATACGGCTTGGAAGAGCAAGGACAAATTCAGACTCCACAACCAGTCAAGCACGTGTCTCTACTTCTCAGAGGTGGCAAGGCTATGGCAGACACATGCTCTGGACTTCAGCATTTCCCTTAGAAAGAGATTTATTCACACTTCACTAGGGAGTCCAGCTAAGACATCCTGATCCTACAGCAGAGGCTGTATTACTATTTCTCTCATTGTGTCCACTTGAATATAGAATACAAAATCCTGAAGACTAGATATGAAAATAAGTCCTTAAGGTCATGATTTTTACTCCGTTACCTACAGAAATAAGTCTTTGTATACGCATATATGGGTTTGTCTAATTATACCAAATGATTCTTCACTACTTAGCCAATTTCAACTTAATTCAACAGTCACCCTTTACAATAGTAGGGTGTGTTTTTGTATCCGGATGGCTTCTATGTTAATAGCAATTGAGATCTATGCAAGCAATGGAAGGAAAAGAGGACAAAACATTGAGACCACTGCAAGAGAATAAATCACAAGGTCTCGTTACAGCTCCCTGTCATCTTGCTTTCTGAGACTCGACGTAAAGGTCTGCAAAAGTATGAAAATTATTGCCACAAAATAAAATACACACAGCTCTATGCAAACATGCAATCTACATAGTTTTGCCCTGAGTAAGGTGTTAGGTGTGGCACACTTACCCGGTTCAGCAACAGCAAGTCCCGAACAACTATCCAGTTACTCAACTCTGGTGTGGAAAGAAAGCTTTAAGTGGGTGCAGACATCTGCGTTAAGCCTTGCAAGGCTTCCTGAGCATTATAAATTGGCTTTTGTGTAAATGAAAATCAGGCTGTGTATTTTCTGCCCGGGTATGGTGTTGAGTACATGTTCCAAAAGTATTTAAAAACAACTTCTTTGTTAAGATATGGACTGTTACACTTGCTTTGTCTACCGGGAAGAAGTTACAAGTAGTGCATGTGGATACAAGCTAATTATTTTCTCTTGTTCAAATAGCATTTATTACAGAAAATACTAATATTTGCTGAAAATAACAGAGTTAAATACGTATATATAACTCACCATCCATAATCCAAAAAGGCATTCCAGTTTACAACTGCCTGGATGCCGTCCAACCAGTAAGTAGAAAACAAACAAACAAAACTAGAGATAAAAACAAACCAGAGAAACGGCTAATCAACTTAAGAAACATAAATAGATAGCTGATGCAGGCTAGCATCCTTTCAATGCAGACTGTAAGTTACATATTGTGTAGGAAAAAAAAAATGCATTTTGCTGCCTGAAAAAAATGCTTGAAGCAGTACTGTGAAATTTTGCAGTAGTGACAGAGTAGGTTCCTGAGGAAAGAGCTGAAACAACACTGTTATTGCAGGGACTTCAGGTCGGAGGATGAAGGCCATCGGGAACAAGGGAATTTGGGGAATACCAGTAACGGCATCCAGGGCACGTGGAAAATTTTGGATACACCAGATCTTTTTCTCCTCCTCCTGATTTTTCCCTTTCCCTGATTACTCCCCCGCCTCCCTGTGCCTCCCCGAGGAGACCACACGCTGAGCCACCAGCAGCCCACTGCCAGGGCAGCGACTGCTGCTGGTGAGGGGCTGTGATGGCCCAGCAGAGTGGCGCTGGCCAGCAGGCTGCTGGTGGTGGTGGCCCAGCAGGTTGCCGCCGGCAGAGGGGGCAGAACGCCTGTGAAATACACCGCTGCAATCCCGTGCTTGAAATGAGACACTCTTCTTTTCCAGGTGGCATTCTTTTTATAGTTGTATCACAGTACAGGAGGGCAAAGATCAGATGGTGTCCCAAAGACCATTATGTTTTAATTAGAAACAAAGGCAGGAATTGTTTCTGTGTCTACGTAGCTTAAGGTTAGGCTGAGTGTTAGGGAAATAATTAGGAAAAAAAAAAAAAAGAAACTCACTGATGCCTGACAAGAAATTATGTAGGTGACTGCCCTCCACTTAATGCAGCACACTCCCTCCTGCCCTGCAGCAGCCTTCTCCGTGAGTTACTCCAAGTGAAGTTTCTTGGTGGTGGCATCTGAGCTGGAAGCATTTCCCTGAGCTTTGAAGTTTGACGGCAAGGTTGTGCTGCGAGGGGACACCTGTGCCAACAGCTGTATGTGTGCACACATGGATGTCAGCGTGAACATCAGGTAGGCAAAGCCTCCAACCACTGCAGAATTGCAAAGAAATGGGCTTGTAGCATGTGAGCTGTTGGCCGCAGGCAGAGCATGCAAGAGGGAACCGTGTCTCTAGCTGTAAAAGGAAGCTGGTGGAAAAACACAGGGCTACAGCAGCCCAGCCATGTAGAACACCTCCATTCTCCAGCAGTCAGCACTCCACAATCATAGAATGGTTTGGGTTGGAAAGGACCTTAAAGATCACCTAGTTCCAACCCCCCTGCCACAGGCAGGGACATCTTCTGCCAAACGAGGTTGCTCAAAGCCCCATCCAGCCTGGCCTTGAACACTTCCAGAGATGGGGCATCCAGAACTTCTCTGGGCAGCCTGTTCCAGTGTCTCACCACCCTCATAGTAAAGAATTTCTTCCTAATATCTAATGTAAATCTCCCCTCCTTCGGTTTGAAACCACTACCCCTCGTCCTATCATGACACTACCTGATAAAGAGTCCCTCCCCATCCTTTCTGTAGGCGCCCGTTAGATACTGAAAGTCTGCTATAAGGTCTCCCCAGAGCCTTCTCTTCTCCAGGCTGAACAACACAAGCTTGTGTGGCATACAGGGAAGCAGGGAAGGAGCAATGGCCCTCAAAGCACTCATCTTGCATCTGCAAAAAGGGTCTAAATCTATCACAGCATCCCAAGCTACAGAAGGGGGTGTGAAATTACATATTGTCTCAGCCTTTACGGTAGTCAGGACTGCAATTTTATGTTAGGATAGGGTTTTTTGTTGGGATTTTTTTTGGACATGTAACAATTAAAAAGTATGATGCAGTGGAGGGGTGTAATAATGTAGAGATTAGCTATTCAAATGAAGGCATGTGACTTAGGAGCCCACATGGCCAAGAAGTTCAATGATAAGTGAATTTGTCAAGAGAAAGATCTGGTTCCTTGAAACTGAAATGAGTTTCTAATTCAGACCAAATGATTTTCTGCTGGAAATCAAAAGAGGAAACTATATCATAAGTAAAAAAAAAAAAAAATGTTATTTTGATTGGTGATAAAGTGTTTAAATATTTCAATTTGAAACTTATATAAATAAATAAGAATGGTAACTAACCCGAGGACACAGTCAAATATTTTCACTGAATACAACATTGCGCACTTACCCAAAATGCATCGTTCTTCTTTTAAATCAGCCCTTTATACTACTCCAAATTACAAATGTATTTTTGCATTTTCAATTCATTGTGAATTAATTTTCCCCTATTTTTCCAGTTCATCACCAAAAAACATCCACAAGCCTATTATTTCTAAGTAGAGCTGCATGAAGAGTGACAGTGAAAAGTCACTTTGCCATTGTTGTTTATTTTGGTTATGTAACTGGAATAAATTATGTTAGAAATAAATGTATTTGCTGGCATAGCAACAACAGCAAAAGTTATTCTGCTATTTCCAGTTCCATATATTAAAAAAAAAAAAAGTAATGACCTAACAAGAATCATAAAGTGTTTTAGATATTATTATCCTGAATTTTGGAGTAGATTTGTTTGACCTGTTCCCACTCCCCCCCTTTTGTTTTTTTTTAATGGAAGCTATGCTTCTAATGAAATTTTATTTCTTGTGGGCATGCTTTTAATAAAAATAGTGAAACATTACAAAATTCACAACAAAATTACAAAAGAAAAGTCAGAGGGTCTCTTGCAGGGAAAAATGGGTGCCCTAATAGTGAAATGAAATGTTTTGGTCTTAAAATTAGATTATGGGGATTGCAGCGATTCCACATTCAAATTTAAAATTAATCTTGTACCTTACAGCTTTACATCTGGATATCTGATACATGCGAGGTGGAGCAAAATAAAACAACTAGTTTACAACGTCTTGTAGATATAAATAAGGAAATACAGTAAAAATAGCAGAAACCACATTTGTGTTTCATGAACAAGGTCCTTGCCGTGGTCCTTTCCATCATAGAGATACTTACAGAATCAGGTTTATGTGTGAACTTTATCATGTTTAAGAATCATTGCTTTCTTTACTAGCAAAAGTGCAGACCATCACGTAACATTTTTGCAAAGGTTTGCATTTTTTTTAAACTTGTCATATCCTCACCAGCTTAAAATGCTTCTTCCAAATGCTACTTTTCAAAGGGACTTCACATGGAAGAATCTATCTCAAGGCATTCATTAATTCAACATCAGTGAAGTGTGGAGCGAAACAAAAATGAAGTCATTGTTCGTTTTAAGATTATTTATGTCATATTCAATACTGGGGGAAATTTTTCAGAGTTCTGTTTCTTTTCTCAATTTTATTCCAACAGCTTGGTGCACTTATTAATTCTTATGGCTTTCATTATTTAAATGAAGATGATATACAGTTCTCCGTTTCCTTTTCTGGGGTCCTTTTCGTCTTCTCTGAATAATTTCTCCATCTGGATGCATACTCAGTCTTTGTCATGAATCATAGATAAAGCAGAAATCCATTATTGTCGCCCCATTTGTTGTCTTTGTGTGTTTGAATAACTGGTTTAGCCCCAGCCATGCAAGTTATTTTATGTGGACATACTCCAGAGCCATAGCAGTAAATAGGGCATTAGCAGTGCTAACACAAAAATTAGGATAAGCATTCATTTTTCCTGTGTTTAGGCATGCTTATATGGGTGATTTTTAAGGTTTCCTTCAATCAGCATCTGGTATAGCTGAAACTTGGATGTATGATCTGGTTTTCCTTCAGGTTACCGGATAATGGAAACCTTCCTCCTAAGCTAGAGTTGTCTTTACCCATACTGCAGTTTTGTTTATGATCATATTGCACGTGCGACTCTTAGTAAAGCGTTCTTTTTTGTGGTTTGCAATTTCTCATGTGATTTTAGGTTTTGAAATGTCTCCCCTAGCCTCTTGTTATCATACAGTGCATAGTCAGTGCAAAGTTTTATGCTTGGCTCGTAGAGCAATTCATCTCAAAATTACATGTTATTTGCTTAATTTGGTATTTCTATTTACACTAACTCTAAATACCCACTTGGATCTTATGATCAGCTTCCAATTTATTTCTACTGTAGCGTCCAGACAGTTGCTATTTATGTCTTCCTAGTTTTTCCAGCGTGTTCATTCTGGTGAATCTCATCATGGCTGCATTGTAGATGATTGACATTTCCAGAATAATACAAGTGTTATAAAAACTTATGACTTAAAATATTTTTATGTGTGACAGAGACTTGGACATTGCAGATCTTAGTTTCTAGGCTCCTAGATCACTAGGGGAATCCACAGGCTTGAGTGGCTCTGGGTATAGGCTGACAAAGCACTTCCTCAACATTAAATAGTCTTTGTGTTGATAGGTTGGTGGACAGGGGGGACAGACCAGTCCCAAACCTGCCGCCTGCTTTGCTGCCTATACCAAAGCCCTGAAGAGCAAAATATATTGCCTTTACTGTGGGGCAACTTGAACGTGCAGGGCAGCAGTAGCTGCTCAGGAGCAAGGCTAGAGACACTGCTGGCTGACTGCAGGAAGAGCGTGCTGATCCTACGCTCCTCCATGTAATTTTACATTCTGACTTCTCCCAGATTCTTTTGTGGTAAGACAGTTCTAGCCCATCCCTCATATTTCAGACAGCAAAATTCAGTTTTGCCTATATTATCGAAATTTCAGGTCTACCTTTGAGACAGGTCCATAGACTATTCTTCTATAAAGCAAGAAAGAACTAAGCTCCTAAGAAGAGGATCCACAAAGGCAAATGTATCTCAAACCCCACAAACAAACAAAAAACAAAACCAAACAGAAACATAAATTAACCTCTGCAACTTAGATGAGTGCTCTTATTATTGAGGTAGCAAGTAAAAAAGAAGTATTTGTATATTCTCCAACAGTTTGGCTAAGGTTGAAAGAACAGGAGAAAGGCATGGTATTATGGCATGGAGCAAAAGAAGCTTTAAAATACTGTTTCAGGAAGGGATGATAAAACGTTTAGGCTTGTCTCTGAAAAAAGAAATAAACCTTTCAAAATAGCAAATACTGTAGCTAAGACTTTCAAAACAGGACTTAGAAGCATGATTCTTGCTAAAATTAGTGGGAGCTGTGCATCTACATCCGTACTGGCTTTGAAATCTCAGCCTATAATATTCCTTGTTAGTCTTTTCCCTCATCAGGCATATAGGAAGGAAAACATTTTCTGTGACTGAAAAGACAAGTAGTTGTCCATCCAGAGCTACTGGAAACCATGCCAAGTTGTCTTAAGTGCCAGGCAGGCTATGGAGTACATACTAATTCATTTAAGAACAACTGAAAGATATTTAAAGCCTTGTAAAGGAAATTAGGGAGCAGAAGTGTTACTTTTATATGTTCATACAAAAATGCATGAGGTTCCTAGTGCATTGTAAAATGAAGGAGCAAAGGCGTCCAAAGTCTTTAACCATCTGAAATAATCTAATTATCCTCTGGAAAGGCACTGTTTGGAGTGACTATGTTAACTGAAAATGGAGTGATTAAATAAAGTCAGGCTGATAAATCTCCCGAGTACCACTAACTTATTTGTAACATCATTGAAGATGAGTCGTACGACTGGTGTCTCAAGTCTAAAAGCTATGACATTCAGAGGAAGGTAACTGAAGCCTGCCATTCCAAAGCCCTGGGTACACGTTCAGATATTATCAATGCAAATTTTACAGCCAACGATTTGCATCAAGATAAAAATTAATTCTTTGTTTGGCTGCCTTGGGATCAATCCATGAGAGAGCACAGGAAGAAATAATGATAGATTTGTAAGTGACTATGTATCAACCATGACTTTAAGACAGGGAGTAAGATAAACAGAAAAAACCTGCTCTCTCCCACACTCGGCTTTCATACCAGAGAACACCAGTGAAGACCAATAGGCTTTTTGTCTGCTAAAAGCATACAAAAAGCCAGGTACAAACAGAACAGGAGGAGTGATTTTCAATAGAAAGACCCCTGATTGAAGGCGGTTCAATTCCAGCAGCCCCTATTAAGCCCAGACTACAGCTTCAAGAATCACAGCTTATTCCAGCTGTGTGAGAACTCAAAGAGAAAGAGAGAGAGAGAGAGTGGATTCTGATGACAGCAAATACCAAAATGATTTAGTATTTTATAGTCAAAATTGCAGTATGCATTGTCCCTAGAAGCTGACTGGAAGACAGTGCAGACTGCAAGTAAAGACGTCATGAGCTTCTGCAATTCCATAGTATTGATTTCAGGACATTTTAAGATGCCTTAAGACAGAGTAAGGTAAAAAGCACAGTAGTAATTCTGGTTTGAGCTGACAAAGGCATATGAATGCATTGTCTCTGAAAGAGTAGATAACAAACTTCTGATGCAGATAGAAGACAGATTTTATGCTACGTACTCATTCCCTTCTATGAATCTGTAAGGACAAGTGACCAGACATTGAGCATCTAAACAGAGAAAAGCTGCAGCTGTTCAAGGAAGTGTATCACCTCCACCTTTTGGGGAGTTATTTTTTCTAAATGTCATAAATTACAGATTCAGTTGCAAGCATTTGCCCTTCTTTAATTTATCATAATATCTGAGGTAGTCTTCTGCCGTAGCTGGCTGAATTAAAACAGACAAAGAGCTAGCTGAGTGTCCCTTGCACATCTGAAGGACAATCATTCATCTCATCACCATTTCTGCTAACCACCCAACTCCAAACACAGGAGAGCGCAGAACTTTGAAGCAGGTACTTATGAAGTCGATGAAAACATGACTCAAACCCAGGAGGTTCTCTAGGACATGAAAACCTACCACTCAAAAATTACTGTACATATTCCTGGGAGGCTTCACAATGAGAATACAAACAACTCAAAGTCAACTAATAGACGAAAATAATTCAACGTGGTTGCTTGATTTCAATGCAACAAGTTACTCAGTCCATGCAGTCCCTGTATTAAGCCTGGTTTTCAACCTAAAAAGCCTTAAAAATACCAGCTTTTGCTGGGTCTGCTTGTTAAAACCGTATTTTATATTAATAGAGGTAAAAATGCTACAGTGGTGAATTATCTAGTACTCTCTGCATTGGGAAAAAAGTTAGCATCCTACTCTTTAAAAAAACCTCTCTGGCAAACTTTTCAGGTAGACACTGCCATAGGTTTTTCTTAGTTCCTTTGGTTATTAATTTGGAGAACAAGGACCAGCTTCTGTAGTCCCCACAAAAATCTCTAAGAGCCTCACTAACCAACCCTTATATCAATGACTAACTTCAATAAGGAACTTGGACATTAGACCACTGACAGCTTAATTCTTTATTCTTAGAACTATCATTACTGATTATTGTTAGTTTCTATATCTTGAACTGAGAGTGTATAAATATTTTGTGTGTATTTGAAATGGTTTTTTTTACTCACAATTCAAAATATCATTTATTACTCTATATTTCTAACATACCATTAACTCAGTGCATTCATTGTGCTCCTGCACAGGAAGCTTAGAAAATATTATTCTTCAAATCATTTGTTTTCTGCACTGCTTATCTCCAAGGTAGATAATTTGGATATAAATCTGTTTTCTAAATGTGAAACATAAGGCAGTCTACAGTCATCATGACTACTCAGCAGTCTCTTCAGAGCAAGCCTACTGGGAGGCAGTTCAGAATTTTCACTTTATTTAATCCTGTGGTTTCTCTTCGGACATTAACAAATAAAGGCTCCACTTATACAGGTGTTTGTTGCATGGACAACTTGTTCCCAAAGGTCTTGAATCTACAAAGCACAAGGAGTTTTACAGTTGCGGAGCCACTGAAATACTTAAGCACCAATTTAACTTTAAGTGAGCAAGCCTGCTGGTTTCAGTGAGATTATTAGCATAACTACATCCTGAATCAGCTCACAGCCAACATTTCTGATTCAGGAAAGTGCCAATGCACGCACTTAGCTTTACATGTAATCAGGAAAGCCCCCTAGCCTGAGGTTAAGCAAAAGACTTTCACAGCACTGAATATCCATGAGAAAATACATGAAATTTTTTGCTACTTAGACAACATAAAAATATAATACAGAGACAAAAGGCATCATATACGGTTACCAGCTCAGTGAGCTGTCCTCATTTGCATATATTCCAAATGTAAAAGACATACATTAATGCATGGCTGCAACTCAGCATAGTTAAAAGTAGATTTGATTTACCTCAAGTTGTTCTTTCCTTGCTTACATTCACAGACAAAACCAAATTAAGGCAACGCTCCCGCTGTTCATTAGGGCCTTACAGTTCTTCTATCACATTGAGTTTCTTTGTAAGCCAGCAACTCTTGTGAAATAGCTGCAAAAGACCCAGCAGCTGATCTCAATTTGAGGACAAGCTGAGCTACAGGTGTGTAACAAAAACTTTTGTCAGAAGCTGCTTTAAGGGATGGCTCTCTCAGAAACCTTGGAAGCACCTGAAGAGATTGTTTGGTTGTCCCAAGGCAAGATTAGCTCTAATCATATCATTCTTGACTAATGCACGTTCAACCTGTTCTTAAAGACTTACAATGATAGACATGGCTCCTTATCTTCTCTAGGCAATCCAGTGCTGTGCTTCACTATCCCTCTTCTTTGAATATCTTAGATGTCTCAAGTAACTCTCCCCGGCTTTAATATATGCTATTAAAATAGAAACAAAATCCTATTAAATAAAAGCCTGCAGCAGATATGGAGAGGAATTTATTCCTTGCTTCTTCACATTCTTCGTACATTTGAAAACTTTATTGTATCTTCCCATAATTTTCACTTCTCCACGCTAAACAGACCTAATTCCTTTCCACTTTTTTCTCAGACTGTGTTTCCTAGGTCTCTGTTTGTTGTCTTGGGGAATGTGGGAACCCCATATTTCAGCCACTGATTTGTGCTCTGGTAGCAAACCCAGCAATTTTTCCAAGTATGATTGCAAAGCACTTTGAAAAAAATCATTTGTGTAACTATATGCAAGCTACTATTGTATTTAACTACAGTACAACTATCACTCCATATGGATCCAGGATTTAGACCACCTTTTGCAGACGAAAAGCCCTACCGGATTTTGTGCACTCTCAGAAAAATCTGTCACTGGCTCCACTGCACTCAGTGACTTGGTTAGAGGAAACCCAACAGAAGCAGAAAGCTTTGGCTAAATAAGAATGATATATCAAAACACCCAATATTTTAATGAAAGAAACTGAATATCCACACATTTGCACTTCTGTACAATTTTTGTGATATATATATATAATTTTAAGCTGTTTACAAATAACATTTAATGCTTCAAATATTACATAATGTCGATATTATATTTCTAGCAGAAATAAATATATTGCACTTAAAAAGAAACTTTTCATTAGATGTTGCTTCATAGTTTATGTTCATAACTTCTTTTTTCCATAAAAAGTTTTCCCCCGATCCCCACCCCATACACACAAACACACACTTCAGTACATGGTGAATGTGCTCACGCAATGCATTATAAACAACAAAGTCAACACAGCAAACAGCAGAACTGTGGTACATTCTGTTAAAGAGGTTACATCCAGTTTTTTACCTTCCTTTTTTTTAAAACCAAATCTTTCCTCGTGTTTCTGAAGGTACAATAAAAAAAGAGAGATTGTTTAAATGTGCTAAAGGTAAAATACAGAGAACTGTATTTCTTGTCCTTAAACTATCATAAAAAGTTACTTTAGAATTTACTTAAATCACTGCTTAGTTTTCTTTTAAAAAGATAAAATAAAGAAAAAGAAGTTGTCATTTGATAAACTAGAGACTATATGCAAGGACAGTTTCTCACAGAGTAATACATAAATCCTCTGGCCAGCAAGTAAGTGGTTAGTAAAGAAAGCACATCTTCTGCAGCAGAAAACGCTCTGTAAGGAACAGCGAGAATAAGATGTCACCAAAACCAAAAATAATCTTGCAGTGAGTGAATGTCATCCCTCTGCAGATGATGAGTATGAGCGCTGTGGCCACAACTTCCTCCCAGATGAGGAGCCCTAAGTGTTACACTGATCTCACTGTTGCTTTTACCCCTTATCTAGGGGTAAATTACCACAATTTATATTAGCTTACAGTTTTGGAAAGCTCCCCAAAGTTTTTGCAATAATTTTCATTGACATTTCTGTTTCCCTATGGTACGCACACAGAAAGAGGATGTAGTGCATAATCAAGTTGCCAGCCAAAATGTTTTCAGTTTGAAAGAGGTTCCTTTTCTAATGCTGGTTACTGTTTGCTGGATGTTGGAAGCCGCAACATCTTATGTGTACACACTCATGCAGTGTGCCGGCTTCCATGGATAAAGCCTTCTGGGAAAAAATTTGCTATTGCATTTCATAGACTGGACTACCAAGTATGTTAGCTATCATACAACCTACCACGTTTGAACTCGTGAAGAAACATTTCCATTAGAAACTCTGCACCTTTTTCCACTTGGTCTATGCTTATTTATCAATTTATACCTAGAAGAGTCCCACTGAAACCAGTGGCATTGATTTTTCTATCTTTGACAGTGCCTCAGGCCATATAAAGCAATACTGCAAACCAAACAGACAAATTTAAAATGGTTTTTTTTTATGTCTAGCTTCTCTCAGGGCTCCAAATTTAGAAGTAAAAAAAAAAATCAGACAGATGCATCTAAGTCAGTTTTGTTAGTCTTTGGGATGCTTTTGTTGAATTGAAGACCTGATGCCGTTGACCATCTATGGATAAAAGGGTAATCCAGAAAACACCCAAAAGTACTTGTAACACTTTGGAGGATAATCTTATCATTCTCTTTGAAAAGCATATTCAGGCATGTTCACTCCACCCTTCTAAAAAAAAAATAATAAAACAACAACATAAACCAGCACCAGTTTGCTCAGCCAAGAGAGCTCATAAAGGTGAAGAGCACTTCTCATGGGATATAAAATGTGAATTATATTGGAAAATAAACTCTAGATTGTATTTGGCATTCCTAGACCATCTACCAGCAACAGATGTTCTGTCCTGAAAGTGATATAATTTTGACAGCAGTACAGCAACTCCTTAAATAAATTACTCAGTTATTGTCAAAGTAGTACAGATTTTTTTTTTTTTAGGAAAAGCAATTTCACTCTTTAAGCGATTAGTTACGAATTTACATTCATTTTCTCCCAATTGTTAAATCAATGCTAAAGCTGATTTGTAGCCAGTTTTTAGTCTTTTCAGTAGAGTTCCTGTATTGTTCTGTCACTAAAGTCACTGTTCTTACACTTAGACTTCATTTTTGGGTAACAATGCTGAATGAAATCCCATCTCCATTACAGTCAAGAAATTTGGAGCTGGCTTCAGTGGGGCAGGAATTTTATCCCTGGAATCACTCCCATGCTGCCTCTTGCCCACAGGACAGCGAGAGGGAGGTGTCAAGACCTCTTCGGTGGGCGTCCTGTGGTCTCTGTGAACTTAATCCCTTTAAATCTCAACTGTACGCAACAGGTTTTGGAGTTAGGATTGTGAGGGCAAAGAAGAGGAGGTGAGGCTCTCACAAGCTGCCTTCGTTCCCTTGCTTGGGATCTGCCTGTGATTCTGCATTAGTGGGGAACCCCAGTGGGTTTGTGATGCAAAGGAATGAAACCATCAGAGAGGAGCGTATGCCAGAGACCAGCGTGGTGAGGAATGAGCACACTGAGAGAGATTCGATCTGACTGGAAAAATCAAGCTGTGGATTTTGACAGATAGTTCTGCATCACCTACAATATGGAACTCATCACAGAGGATTTGGATGAGGAATTCACCTTATCATGTTTTTATATAGGGACAGTCTACTGCTGTATTTTTTCAGATATGCATCAGGTTTTATTCCTAGTGAAAAGCACTTGTCTTTCACTTAATATTTTTGTAAATGATGTTGTCAAAATCTAGTTTCATTCTCCAGGAAGAGCCTGGAGAATTTTCTCTGAAATGGTACCAGGGGCATTTCTGCATGCCAAATATGGGTGTTTTCAGAACAGGGACCATGACAGGACTAAAGAGATCATACAGTTTAGTTCTCTAAATTTGCTTCACAAAGGAAGGACAGGTCAATGTACGAGCAGGCTTTATGTGACTTGTAAAGTGTACCTAAATCAGCCTACCTGTTCCAAACTTTTCTGGAGTCGTGTAAAAGCTGCCTACTTACTTGACCATTTCCTGATGGAAGTATCGGCGTCAAAGCTACTGGCTTGTATTCTGAACCTAACCATATCCCTTGCAACTCCAGATAAGTTAATGGAGCTGCAGAAGGAGACAGATAAAAGAAATAGAATTTCCCCACAGGCTTTAGTGCATGTCGTCATAGGGCCTTCAGTCAAGCAACTGAAGGAGAGGGTTTAAAATTTTCTTCCAAATCTCCCCAGAAATTCTCATTTCTGTATAATAATATATGTACTTGAAGAGTTATGTTGTTGTGGGGCCAGTATCATCTGATTTTCTGAAAAATAGGGGTGTTATATCAAAATGGGTCATAAGTAGACACAACCTTGCAACATGCACTTTTTGGGTGAATCTGATAGCCTGGACGAAAATCTAATATTTGCATGCATCAAACCAAATTCAGTGTCTGATTCTAAGCTATTTAAATACTGCAGAGCTTGGCTTATTATGTTCACTTATGGAACACCTTGCAGTAGCTCTGAACCCAGAAACTATAAATAAAAGTTCGTTTTCATTCACATACAGAGCACAGAAGTTGCAAATTGCCTCAGGTCATTTGTTTTTATCAGCAGGTCCAACAGTGAGTAAAGGGAAATTAGGATGATACTGCAGATAGCTGAGGTGATTGAAAAATGGCCAATTTGACAAGATTTTAAATTCATCTACTGGGAAAAACACAAAGATGGCCCTTATCTGTGGGATGCAAGTACTGGCCTACAGCAGCATCTGGGAAAAGCCTGGGAGGTTGTCATTGCTCTGTGTGATGGGGCATGTAAGATGAGGCAATGGGACAAAAAAGGCACATGACTTGCCTTGTCCTTCATAGAGGTGGGAGGTAGGTGACTCTGTCCTGCAGTCCACTTCTTACCATATGATACCAAAACACACACTAGGGGAGTATAGTGCTAAAAAAGTCTGTTTTCCATTCTGTGTTCCAGACGAGATTGGATTGCTAGTTCTTTTTCATCAGTAGACGTGTTATCATCTATAGCTTGGATGCAACTCTACACAGAAACTCTGGGTTGACTTCTTATTTACAGTGAAATCCCAGCTCCCACCATGCAGAAAACCAGCATCGCTCTGGTGCTATTTTCAGCAGCGCAGAGGATTCACGCCAGCTCTCTGCAGAGAGGTCAGTTTTTCTTATACCTCTACAGTTTCTCTGTTGCATCAGACATAACATACTAGAAAAGGTGGACAATACTTGGAATGAGAACCCTAATTACTAACTTAAAAAAGGCAGATATGAATTTAAAAAAAAATTACATGTGACATTCTGCACTGATATTTTCCCAAGGAAACTCCACTATTCTACTGGGACATGGAAAAAAAGACAATACAACCCCCCTCATTTTCCTGGCCAAAGAGCTTGTATAATAACAGCTGTGACCAAACCCAAGAAAATCAAAACAAGTAGAAGGATACTTCAGTCCCACTCATCCTATACCAGTCCATCAATTATAGTTTGATCTAGAGAATCTATAGTAGACTGATCTAGCCTGAAATTCAGTTAACTTGGGTACACATTTGCAGCTAGAAACAGGTCTTCACTGGCAAGTGCAGCAGCAAACAAGCATTGATTTAAAGGTTTGATATCTTGGGTTTTTAAGTTTAAGTAACAGATTTTTCCAAATCAACATTTTCCTTCATCATACCTTAATACAGAGTTAAACTGTTCCTCTTAGGATATAGGACAAACTTCTTTTTAGACTGAAGGACAGAATAGACCATTACTGCTACAGTCCTGTAACACAGTTCTTTTTTGGAACTGATAAGTGTTTTGTGAAAGAAACAAAGAAAGAAAGAAAGACTTGTTAATGATTTTCTCTTTGGGATTATAGTAGCAACTAAGAAATACTGCTTTTGGTGAATATAAGCCAGTCTTTTAAAAAGGACAGTGGCCTTCTCCACTTTGTCCCATTCCCAGCAAATGTGTGCTGAGATAGCCTAAAACATGCTCAAAGTTATAGCAATACATTTTTCTGTTTAGATGCTCATCAGTCACAAGAAGAGATGAAGATGAGTAAGAGTATTGCCTTTCTCAGAATTCTTCTAGCATATGAAAAAAGACCTATACACAATTAATTTGTACATTGCTGCACAAACATAATCTCTTTCCGCTAGGTATAATGCACCTTTGGAACAAGCTGCACGTGACCAAAAATCCTGGGAATTTTGGGATCCATTTCGGCTGTGTCACACGTAGATCTGTGAGCAGCTCCAAGCTGCATGCTCTCTTCTTGTGATCCCTCAGCAGAGGAATCTGTATCCGTAATGCATTTTCTTAGCTGGTTTGTTACGAGTTCAGCACTCCTGCCACAGGCCTTTCAGGAAGGTCCCTTGTATTTTTCATACCAAACTTGCACATTTAAAAATCTCGTGTTTCTCTCGTCTTACATCATCACTCATACAAATGGCGTCATCACTGCAGAGGAGTGACGCAGTCCCTGGATGGCTGCATATGGACCCTGCTGAAAATAATGGTGGTACCTGGGCATGTGGAAGGAAGGGAAAGTGGGGCCACTACCTTGCATGGAGCTGGCTATAGCAGAGGGGGTAAGAGGCATTCCCAGGCGGCTGTACGGAGGCAGAGATCCTTGGATGGGATGAGGAATGGGTGTAGCTATGGATGCAGTGCTGGTACCCAGGGCACTCAAAGACTGTGGATGCTGAAATCCAGGAAAACTGGTTGAGGAGGACACCCAGGAACTGAGGGACAGGTTATCAGATGTTGTAAAGGCTGACCCTGCAAGCAAAGAGAAAGAATGCCTGACATTTGCACTGCAACACACAAAGCTGGTAAATTAGCAAAAAGGGAGAAAGAGAGTCTTTCACAGAAAGACAAGTTGTCATTGGAAATACTTCCCAAATACTTCTCTCTCCTTATATCTTTCTTTATATTATTGTTTGCCAGTCGCTGGCAAATAATCACTTTATCACTACATCTTAGACAAATTTCCATTTTAAGAAGCTGGTTGCAGTGGCTTGAACAGTAGAATCAGCATTGCACATTGGACATTTTTGATATTCACACTGAAGAACCTTGTAATGCTGCCACTAAACACTGAAGCATCTGCTCTGATGTGGAATCTCACTGCATTACATCCCTGGTGTGAAGGCGTGTTTGTAGCTTTTTACCTCAAATCCTCAGTAGAACTGATTACTTTTTTCTACAATTTCAGTCTGGAAAAAACGCGGAAAAATGTAATTTGTACTACAAGTCTTCCCCCCCCGCCTTTTTTTTTTTAGCCCAGTAAAACTTGTCAACGCTGCATCTTTTCACTCAACCTGACTTTTTCCAAAATTCTAAAATATCAAAACATTTGTTATTTTTTCAACTGTGTACAGTGCTCTAAGAAGCAACGCTAATGCTAAATCATAGTAAGAGATGTGGGGTTTTAAGTGAAATGCACAAAAATATTAAAAACTTGCTCTCGGGGTAATTACCTACTTTTGATCAAATGGAAGTGGTTTCTTCTGGATTTTTTTTAATCTGAAAAGTTCCAAAAATTATTTTCACGAATCTTCCACCTCTTTAAAACACTTTTTCTCTGAATATTGTAGAATCATAAAAAAGGGGAAAATGGTTTATTGAAGTTAGAACAAATTATTTATTTTATTTTGACAGTAAAATTTGGGGGAAGCAATGAATAATTTGTTTGGGTAATTATACATAGTCATTTTCAAATAATCTGGTGATGATGTTTCCCTTCACCTCTGCAGTTCCTCTATGCATCTGGTCATCATCACATGTCTGATTTCTAGAAATGGGAAATACAATACAGTCCTATAAATAAACTCCTAATTTTTATTCCTATTCAAACAATAATTCACCTCATGCCCCTTCTGTATTTTCTGTCTTGTCCAACTTCATCCGTTGAGAAAATATTTCTTACTTTAAGAAATAAATTTACTGGCAAGAATAATTGACAAAAAATAATTTCAAACCAGTATTGCAAAACATTTTGAGACAACAAATTTTACAACAGGTATTAGTTTCATAAATCTGATTCTCGAAGATAGGTTCATCCAAATTGTGAAAAGAAAAAAATATGAAGACAACTATCTGTCAAATTAAACTTATTGGAATTATGTATACTAACCAATCGTAGACACATTCTCAGTACAAAACTGTAAGCAAATGACAATAGAAAGAAAAAATGCAAATAATTATTTTAGAAAAATCATGAATCTCTTTAGGGATATCTTCTCAAATCAGAAACAGAGCTACTCTTGGTTAATTCCTCCTCTGCTTAATGAAACAAGTAAAACGGCCCAGTAACAGGAAAGAGAAATTGTGTCAATTCAGCAGTAGAAACGGACCTGAACCAAATCCTGTCCTTACCACTGAACCAAATCTTAACTGCTGGGAAGCTGGGATCCGGAGCCAAACTGTAAGGATAACATCATACTGACAGACCAGAGCAAAACCCTTTACAAAATTTGAGCATTATTGCATTACAGGGAAAGCAGGAAGTGAATCTGGATTTCATAGAATCATAGAATGGTTTAGGTTGGAAGGCACCCTGAATATCATCTAGTTCCAACCCCCCTGCCGTGGGCAGGGACACCTCCCACTAGACCAGGTTGCTCAAAGCCCCATCCAGCCTGGTCTTGAACTACGGATCATCTTCCAGGGATGGAGCATCCGCAGCTCCTCTGGTCAGCCTGTTCCAGTGCCTCACCACCCTCACACTTTGAAGCCATTACACCTCGTCCTATCACATTTGCCTACAAGGTTTACATTTGGCTCCCTTCAGGTGGCTACCATGAATCCCATGTGTGAACGCTGGAGCTCAGGCAGGCACCCAAATGTTATGCATTAAAGAGTTTTAATTGGATTTATATATTTCATATTTGTTAATCCCTTTGGAAATAGACCTCTTGTGATAAATATACTACTGAAGGCTAGCCACTTCCATCTTTAGACTGCTGAAATTGGCTGAGTTGAGAATGCTCTGGGTGGGTGCTGAAGTAATTAGAAATAAATAGCAGTGATAGACTTTCTTTGTTCTACACAGAATAAAGTATGTGATTCCTTTTCATGAATGATCATGAAATGATCAGAGGGCTGGAGCACCTCTCCTGTGAGGACAGGCTGAGAGAGTTGGGATTGTTCAGCCTGGAGAAGAGAAGGCTCCGGGGAGACATTATTGCAGTTTTTCCATACTTAAAGGGGCCTTATAAGAAAGATGGGGATAAACTTTTTAGCAGGGCATGTTTCAATAGGACAAGGGGTAATGGCTTTAAACTAAAAGAGGAAAGATTTAGACTAGATATAAGGAAGACATTTTTTACAACGAGGGTGGTAAAACACTGGAACAGGTTGCCCTCAGAGGTGGTAGATGCCCCATCCCCGGAAATATTCCAGGTCAGGTTGGACAGGGCTCTGAGCAACCTGATCTAGTTGAAGATGTCCCTTCTCACTGCAGGGGAGATTGGACTAGATGACCTTTAAATGTCCCTTCCAACCCAAACCATTCTGTGACTCTCTGATTCTTATGAGGAAACCTCCATGAGCTCCCTTTCCTCCTCTAACAGCAATGGTCTCTAGTTGCAATTTATTACTCCAAAAAGTCTCACATACCACATTTGCCAGCACCAAGGAAATGTGCTCTAGTAATTCTGAGGCAGTCGGGGCCTCAGAGAGCTTATAACACACACTACCCAGCGACGTGTATGTATTTTGCTGTGAACTCTCTTATGTATCAAAGGCCATCCCTCAATTCTGCATGCAAGGTAGTTTTAAAATGCATCAGAAGAAATGGAAATGTCTGTGGAGTTTCAATAAGATCATTATTTCTCTCCGCATATCTTGGAGGACTTTTCCTTATTTAAGGACACCAGACCTAAACAGAGAGTGAAGGCAGTACCAATTACTCATCTGCAAGAGCAGTATATTTTACCCTCTGTGCATGTCTCTGGTTGCCCAGAACAACCACATCCTAACGCTAGCATATGGCTCCCAGATTAGAAAAAAGTTGGTTGCCACAACTCATCATCTTCCTCACTTACTCATTTGCCACATTGTGAGCAAACGCAGAACTGTACTCTGTATATATTATACATAAAATTAAGTGTAATAAACTATTCTTTCCTCCTGTGACACCTTCCTTGGTATTCTCTTCAGAAGAGAAAGGCTTTAATGGCCAGCTCTCATACCGAGGTTCACCTTGGTTCCAAAGGAGGACACCACACCAGGGAGAAATTTAATTCTTGGAGAGAAGATGCCTTGCTCTGGGCGCTTCTGGCAAAGGAAAATTTAAGTCTTCAGCAATAACTGGTGTAGGATCTAAACTGATGTGAAGCGAGGTAATCCCCCGGAAGTATGTGAAATGATGGCATCGTACCAGCTGAGGAGTTGCTCCAGAAACTCCGCAATCTAAGGAACTGCTCTTAGAATAGACATGTGTGAACAAGCCCACCTAATCACGTTTTGTTGAAGAGCAACACATGGTTAAAAATAAGTGTGTTTTCCCTGCACAAGTCCAAAGAGCTTATGACCAGAAATAATGCTCTTATCTTAGCAACACTGTATGAAGTTAGAGGACAAGACAAGGGCACTGCCAGTCGGAAGGCAGATAGAACTGCTTTACCTCAAGTGGCTGTTGCCTATCAGGCAGGTCACGAAGTCAACATGCAAAGTATAACGCAACACAAGTTTATGCTAGTGAGCCATCCCACAGGATGGGTTTGAGATCTATCTCCAGTGGCAAAGTACGACAGATGCAATTGGTCCAGTGAGTATCACCACAAAGAACAATTCTGTCTTGCTACTGCTTTTGTGACTGCTAAAGTAGACAAACCAAGTTGATAAAGCATTTGAGGTGAATTGCCTCAGCAGGAAAAGCACCTTTTAGAGAGCAAGAGACAACAATTAAACATCAGTTTTCCAGGGAGCTATGGACTTTTCTTCCTGTAGAGGCAAAGCAGGTTAACCTGGTTGCAGATGGTCAGAACTGTTCAAGTGTTCTGTTCACAGAAGGCTTGGAGGGGCAGCAAATGGCACATCTATACCACAAACGGTGCTGAGTCTGAGCTAGTAGGTCTGCCAAGCGATGGGAAGTGTTAGCTTGTTCTCAGCAGCATGGTAAAGAAGTTGCCTGTTTTGCAGAGGAAGCAGAGGTAGTTCTCTTCTGCTGGCAAAGGCTGCACCTCTAGAGCTGCCTCCTGAGCTAGCTACCCACATCAGTGCCACGGGCATATCAGATGTCCAGAAGAGACATAAGGTAACAAGAACTATTCTTCATTATAGGACTTCATGGCGGAGAGACACACCAGAGAAATGCTTTGGTCTGACTGTGGTCCTCCTAATTATCGCACATAACCAGGTCACTAAAGTTTACTTCATGAGCACATTTTCCTACCTCTGCTTTGTGTTGCCTGGCTGTCATCTCCAAGATCATCTTCTCCTCCATAGGTTCGAATGGGGGATCGGGCATAGGAATGCTTTTGGATAAGGCTCTCCACGCTTTCTCTGTGAAAGGAAACAACCTACTGTATTAATACATCCTAAACAGCCTCCTAATTCATTAGGCTAAATACCATGAACATGCTGCCTTTTCCCCTCTCCAGATCACAGCTTTCTCACACAGGCACTCTGAAATTACTTAACAAAAGGGTTACCTCATAGTGTGTCACTGAAACGCTGAACTTGGCTTGTGGTATTTTAACATTGCTGATCACCTCTTACCTGCATGGTACTGCTTCTTCAGCAAAGTAGAGTGAACTTCCCACTGCATTTTCTGGATGTGGTTCCAGACAGGGAAAGCAAGACCAGCACTCTTCACAAATTTGAAAATGCAAGCTCTAGGGTTATTTGTGCTGAGTGATCAGTCTGGGTTCAGAGAGACACCTGTGGTCCAGCCCCTTTCAAGCAAGATTTCACATCACACATGACCACCTCATCTGGTGCTT
Organism: Chroicocephalus ridibundus; assembly: GCF_963924245.1. Lineage (NCBI taxonomy): Eukaryota > Metazoa > Chordata > Aves > Charadriiformes > Laridae > Chroicocephalus > Chroicocephalus ridibundus. The sequence continues at coordinate 53,474,003 of NC_086285.1, read as the reverse complement.
TCCCATTTTTCTGAAGTCAGGGGCAAGAGATAGATGTGTCCAGAGACAGCTCAGCTCTAACCCTGCTCTCTCAGCATCAGGGCCAAGGCCAGTTTGTAGCAGGAAGTCTACAGATACTACCGATCTCGTGCCACGTCTATTCTGGGAGGTTAGACGTGTCTGCCAGGCCCCCGCCTCACTGGTGGCACAAAGCACTGAAGTCACCCAAACAATTTTTAAATAGAAGGAAGGCATATCTGCATGATAAGCCATAGCAGTTTGTAAGGAAGATCCAACCTTACACATTGCTAGCGCATTTCCATGTAAGTAGGTGGCATTATACCAAAGATGAATACTTTCTAGGCACATTTCCAAAATGGCTTTGACCTTCTGTTCCTGTTTAAGAAATCTAGGTATCCGTAGCTGTTTAAATCTGCTGCTCACTGAAGGTTTTGTCTGAATTTACCATTTGACGATTCATATTTGCTAATGCCCTTAGCTCGGAGAGTGTGGCTGTTGCAGAAATTCCAAGGAAAAACATTTTCCAAGTAACATGATAAATCACAATGGCACATGTTTTCCTTTCCTACAGAAAGCCCATTATGGTCATTTTGTCCTTGGTCTATCACTGGCATCATTACTTATGCTAGTCTCCTCAGAAAAAAATAAATAAAAAGGGGATCTTATCAAAGTGATTTACTTGTGTCAGGATTGGAAGTGGACTGAAAGCAATGGCAGTTCCTACATAGAGGATGATATAATTGAATTACTGCCTTTTAAGTGATTGAAAACAGTAGGCATATCGGGGCTATCTCAAAGAAGATTTTACAAAGAAAAAGACAGATGGCATTGTTTACATTATGTGCTGAATGCCTCTTGAAACTTTTTTTTTTCTGAAGCAGAACGTGAAATGCAAAGAATTTTACTTAACAAAAAAGACTATCTCAGATGAGTACAGAATAACAGAATAATTAATTAGACCAGTTTTGTCTGAGTGACTTAGATACCAGTCTATAAACATATTCATAACCAAAGAACTACTCATCTTTAGATGTCTTAAAATAAATGTGATTCAGGTGATCGTCTGTATTGTCTCTATTGACTTTATTTCTAATAAAGGTCTGCTTGTAATGACAGACATTACAGCATGTAACAATATCCTGAAGCAACAGAAACAATGCAGGCTCTAGTTTTAGTGCAGTGGGCCAAATTCATCTCTAAAACATTGGATCCAATGGCAGTTTAGGGATAAATTCACCCCAATAAATTTACATTCGAATTACCTACAGGGATTTAAAGCTAAATCAAATGCCCACAATTATTGCAGAGTAAATTCTTTCCAGATGGGCTTGTATGCTAGACAGAGAACTCTATTATTCTATATGGTTGTCTTCTTTTAAAGGAAAAAGAGGGATGACTTCTTAGTGAACCCTGAATCTGCAAAGTTTGAAACCAGGGAACTATGTGGTAGGTTTATTTATTTATTTGTAATGTTGCAGGTAGTGTGCTAAAGGTTTTAGAAGATTAATCTCATTCATTGGCACAAGAAGTGAAGTTTTTTACGGCAGGGGGAACAATCTAACGAGGAAACCTGGATCATGGAAAGCAACTAATTTCACAAAAGCAGTTCCTTTTGTGCAGCTGGGATTTAATATTCAAAACTGTACATGCTTATCTTGCCGAATCATGTTAGTGGTTTACGCTATAATCACAACATGCCTACTAATTTTTCTCTTTAGAGGTTGAGGCTGTGGTTCATGAGCGTAAAGCGTTGAGATTCACACCAGAATTTAGGCACCTGGTCCCCACAGCCTTCAGGCGGACACTCTTCTTTCCACATGCAACACATGCTGCGTATAAACCTCCAAACAGACCTATGAAATGCAAAAGGCTGAGCGGGAAACTAAGCATGCAAAGGGAAACAAAGAAAAGCAAGAAGTGGTGTATTTTCTCCACTCATGAAGCCCATCTCTGACTTATCCCACGAAGCACTGTTTCTTCCACCTAGCAAAACAAGAGCTGAGGTCTGCACTCGGGTCTCCCCCATCTGGGACAAGTGACCTAACTACAAATTAAGGGATAACCTTTCCTTCCCATTGTGTTTCAAAGGGAAGAGGTGGTGGCCTCTGCACAATGCTCAAATATTTCATACTCAGAGAACACTACCCAGAGATCAAGTCTTTATGGAGAAGAAAGAGCTTGCAAATCATTTATCTATGGAAACATGTGGAGTTTCCCACACAAGTTGGAAAGAGGAGCTGAGCCTCCTCCACACTTTAAAGACAGAGGTGCTCTGGGACTTGCTCCAAAGTTGATGTGTAGGAGGAAGCAAAATTTTAACAACAAGATTTAAGTGCCTGTGAAATCTAGTTCAAAATGCAGGAACAAAGCTGGCAATCTGGAACATAGGATCCTGCTTATACCCTTCTGTCAACCCGGGCCAAAAGGACTTAAATCTCAAAATCTTCCTGAAAATTCTGTTAACGGAAGTGTAAACTGTTTAGGATATCCAGAATGTGGTACTCTGTAGAGTGGACCAATAAATTAATTTTTTTAAAGTCCCAAAATATTATAGTAATAATACTACTGCTAAGAGGCAAAGACATTAATTTAAACCTCTGGCTTTATAGTTCTGTATGTAACATTGTCAGATATCTCAATGCGGTTCAAAGGATTTATGGAAATAATTTTATAAATTACTAAATGATAAATCAATATTTGCCATTTTATGATTCTGCTTAATAAAAACAAAACCAAACCAACAAGTGAAGAGTATGGTGGAGTTTTTTTAAAGCTTTCCTTTAGCTTTTTTCTGAGCTGATCCACACTAAACTGGCTGGAGAATAAAGTGACTTCCAGTTACTCAGTGCTCAACTTCTGTACTCCTGTTACTCAGTTTTTGATCAGACACTTGTTATCTAATACTTGGACCTGACAACTTTTAACTTTTAGTGTATCTGAGAACTCCACAGTTTCTTCTATAAGCAATAAATTAGCAATAAACTTTGTTTTGAGAGATCACAAGCTGCCAGATGGATAAAGGAAAGATGTCTTCTTTCTGTCAAATTCTTTTGTGTGGTCTACCAAGAATTTTCAGTCTTCCAGGCTGCTCTTCAACTCACAGATATCTTGTAAATACCCAGAGGAGGGAGAAAACACACACACAGGCATAATATATTACTGTGATTAGGCTGTGCTGTGTGTACAACTGGATAATAGTAGCAGATGACAGGCTGGAGAAGAACGAGTCAGGGGCTGAAGCTGTTTGAGAAAAAGAAGAAGGAACCCTGTGCCAAGTGGAGAGGAAAAAAACCTAAGTTCGTATTGGCTAGCACACCCACGGAGAAGATGCTGAGGCAGGACAAATGTGAGGCGAGGTAGTAAGGAAAAGGAGCTCAGGCTGTTCCCAACAATCTGCGTTCTCACAGAAACACACCTTAAGCCCAGCCCTGTCAACAAACCCCTGCTTATTATGAACGGAACACTTCTCTCCTTTGTGCAAGAACTAAAAGAAGGAATTTTGAACCAGGAATCAAAGGGTTGGGAGAATTTATCAGTTAGCAAGGTTTTAGGGTGCACGGGGAGCATCTTGCCATTCTGCAGGTTTTAACCTCTTGACTGAACATTTATTTCACTCTTGTCCCTGCTGGCAACTGATTCCAAAACTAGACTTCCGAGCTCAGGATGCTTTATGTCTTGCAGCTACAAGCTGAGCCTTTGTCCTTGTTTAGTTGACAGTGCCCTGTATGTACAGGGTAGTCTCAGAGGATCAAAAGTAGATAGGAAAATCCTGATGTAGCTGACAGATGATTCACTAACACTTTACAGACTAAACCCGAGATCATGGCATGGATATTAACTGGGAGATGGTAGAAAACAGAGCTGACTTGGGAAGCGGCTGAGGAACGAGGCCCTGCGTGTGGGTGCTCACTTCCTTTTACTGTCAACCCAGATTACAGAAATTCTCTCAGGAGATGGTAAAGTCCCAGATTACCCTGAGCAGAATCTTTAATCAAGATGAAAGAATAGTGCTTCTTTGTAGGTGGAAGCAGGCATCTCTTTGATGATGCTTCGTGTCGTTTTTTCCGCTCCTTTGGCTGTTACTGTGCTTCAGCTGTGCATTCACAGCAGCCTGGTGATCGGCGCGACCCTGATTCTGGAGTGCATGACCATGACCCCTGCTGATATGGAAGAGGGCTCACCTGGCCACAGTGCACTGTCAGCACTGGTGCTGCCTGGAGCTATGGGTTTTCCTGAATTTGGCAGAGAGCATAGCCAGGGGATGGAGAGAGGAAGCCTGCCTTCTCCCTTTGGGATGAGGAGGCTTGAGGCAATATATGTAGTTTTGGCAGAAGGCGTTAGAAAAGCTGATCTAGAACTAGCTTGCTGGAGCCAGGCCTTGGTTAGTATCCATCTTAGACCTATACCATGGCTCCAAAGAGGATGGCGTTGATGTAATAGGCAGCCACCCGTTCCACTGGGAGCCAGGTTCAACCTCCTTTGAAGACAATGTGCAAAAGCCAGACTGCGGTGAGAAAGAGCAGGTGGCAGAGGCAGGCACTCTGAACTCATATCCTCAGCAGAAGTTACTGTCTCAGGAATGGCTACAAGAGGTACAAATTTCTGAGCAGAGTTGAGCAACCTGTTAGTGTTTTCTCTTGTTGCCCTTACTAGCCAAGTGTTAGGTAAGCTAAAAGGTAAGGGTGTCCTCAGAATCTGCTCCCTGATCCTGGTGTCATGAAGTTTTTTTATTTATTTTGTTTTGTTTTTTTTTTTTTGTCTTTTTCTTTGCAAGAAAAAGGGCAATGTTAATTAAAAAAAAATGAACAGAAAGAAAATAAAAAAATAAAACTGACAACCATGTTTTGCTTGGCCATTCAGTTCAACACAAAGAAAAATACAGAACAGGATATAAAGTGTATGAATTATCAGTTTGCAGCCTGAATGACTTCTTTAGTTCTGCATTTCAAAGGTTTCCTTTTTTTGTAGCTGCCAGTTAGTATGTTTGGAAGAAAGCCCAGATAACAGAAGACATCAGAAGTGAGGTGAGGTGAAGACAGATGGAATAAATGGGCTGAGAAGGCACAAAAATAAACTTGTCGGAAGTCGCACTGTAGTAGAACTTTTTTTTTTTTTAAGGGAAAAGATGACTAATTTGTCCAAGACGCAAGTGCTAAAAACAAGTCTGTAAAAAAAAAACCAAAAACAAACAAAACAACAAAAAACCAAACCCAAACCAAAAAAACCCAATGCAGCAGGAGGAACAAATACATATCCATAATGGCAGCTCTAAGCGAACAACAAACTCTGTCAGAACCACTATTGAGATATCACTCAGCCTTCATGTTCTTCTGGCTTTAAGTTGCTATATTACGCAGGCACAAACATAGCGACACATTAGTTTTCTGCATATACTTGCTCTTATACTTGTAGATGAGTATTACGGACCGACCCTAGGAACCTAATTCAGTTCTGAAATGGTACAGACCAAATCCTTGACCAGAACAAAGTAGCTCCGTTCCACTGCTTGGGTTAGAGCTGAACCACTTCCAACTGGGGAAGAACCAGGGCCCATCAAACTACATTGGCTCACGTAAGCTGGAGTTTAATTTGGCCCAAAAGCTAATACAGAGCCACCAAACACTTTCACAAACTCAAAGTCAAAACTATTGGAGAAGTGTTGGATGAATGCAATACTCCAAGAATACATACAATTTAAAGGAAGAAGTGAAAGGAGAATTAAATTATGAAAAATCTAGGGTTTGATGATTGCAGGGGCAATAACAAGTTTATCTCCAAAGTGGTGTTTACTGGTACCCTCGCAATAAACATCTGGCTACTGATGGCAATTCTGGAAGAGCTATAATAGGCATGGAAGTGAAGTAGCCTGGCTGAAGCCATAACATGGGAAAAGTAATGATACTTATGGAGAAAGAGCATGAAATTATTAAATATACCCACCCCACTTCTCTCAACTGCAAATAAAAATGAGAAAAACAGCTTTTTACAGCAAATGAAAAAAAAAAAAGGCAAAAATTAATATTTCTCGTCTCTGATTTGGAAAAAAGCACACACTTGCAAATGTATGTCAAAGCTCTTTCTCTGTATCTTTTTTCCCCCCAAATACAGTGACACAATTAACTCTAACATAGCGGGTCCCACAGAGCTCCACTTCACCCAGTGACTGCAACCATTTATTTCTGACTGCCAGGCAGAGGATGGGAGGTGAGGACGGAACAGTGCTGTAAAGCTGGGACTGGGGAAAGTCCCTGGAAAACTTCCTCTGGATTGGAAACCGGGAGTCTGATCTGACATCATCTCCTCCCCTTATGGACGCAGTACACCTGCATGAGGTGACTGGAAAACACTAACAAAATGAAGCATTTTTATACTGTTGTGCACAAGTAAAAAGATAGATAACAGAACACCTGAGTGGAAAATGAGCTAGGGCATGAGTGCTTAAAAGCCTGGGAACTGAAGATATTTTAGCTGTCATGGAGGGTTTTCTGCTGGAGAAAAGGAACATTTGCCTGGCTAACAGTAAGCAGAGTTGGAGGAATCAGATTTCAAGGGAATGCTTCAGGTGTCTAAATGTAGGCAGGTAGTGCTTTCTAGATGTCCTCAGACATCGAAGCCATCTGTAACAGAAGGGATGATACAGGAAATATAGACAATCCATCTACCCCTCTGAAGCAGCAGCTGGAGGCTGGAGCAACCTGAGCACATCTGGAATTGCACCAGATACCAAGTGTTTAGGCACTGGAGTCCCTGGTATTTCTCCCTAAACTCAGGACTTCACTTCTTCTCCCAACCTAAACATCGGATATGATCTCCCCTGGCTGGTCGCCAACATTCACAGATTGAGAACTAACCACAGATAAAAGATCAGCTGACGAGTTTGACTTGTTGGAGGAGAACTATGACAAAGTTCTGCTTAACCATGGACATGGGAGTAGGTCATAGAGACAATATGTTTCTGGGTGTTGATGGGGTGCTTTCAAGAGTCAGTGAAGTTCTGCTAGACCAGCAGTAAGAAGTGGCAATGGGGAGGAAGGCAGCTCTGTGGGGTGAGCAGGGAAGGGGTGGAAGAGAGGACTGCTGTGGATAGCACATCATTAAGCACATGGCTTTGACTACTACTTCAGCAGGGCAGTGCTCATATCCAGGTATTGGTATCCATTTCGCTTACAGCCTTGTAAGCTCATACAATGTATTTCCACATCTCAGACATGAAGTTCCTCAGGGGAAAATTCAGAATCTGATTACCATGCAAATCCAGCTGGGATGCAGCTCTCCTACTTACTTCCCCCATCCCCCAGTCCTTCCTTTCTCTGCCTAAGAATTCCTTGCGTGTGCAGCCATACTTTTCCATTACCCAAGATATTGCTTCTTGAAGTATGTATCTACCTCCCAGAAGCATTACTGGACTTGTGCAGATGGGTACGCTCCCTCCGCTCTCTCTAATCATTACAAGTCCACACCCTCAACTTGCCTATCACATGCTGGATCGAATAGACGAGCAACGTTCAGATCATGATTATGATCTGTCAGTTCTTGTTTGGTCATTATTTTATGATTCAGTAGTTCTGTTGACTCACATTCTTGAAACGATCACATTTTTCAATGGATTGTTTGCATGGTATTTAATTGCAATGGTTTTATTTATTTACCTACGTATTTTTAAAAGGCTAATTCCTCACAACAACTCAAAAGATAAATTCAGGCTCAAGGTAAAAAAAAAAATAAGGTGTTGGGTTCTGATTTTGCATCCTTCGTGTCTTTGTCAGTTTTTTCTTAAGCAGAAGCATAAAGATATTCCCTTAAAGCCTATCTCCAGAGTGAATTGTTCGTAAAACCTGCATTAGTCCTTCTCACAAAGGTTACCCTTAAAAAGGATCGTGCTCATCGACATGACTGGCATCCCATAGTCAACACTATGGGCTCATCGACATGACTGGCATCCCATAGTCAACACCACAGTACATTAAGCTCCACATTCTGACAATTGCTGCTAAGTGTTCGGTTTTTCAATCACAACCACTGTGGGGGCCTTTTTATAATAGAGGAAATGTAAATACCACATAAAAAGATCAAAAGGTGAATCGGCAACTTATCTAAATCACAGTAGCCCCAGATAAAGTCTGCCCCATTACCGTAAATAGATTACCACAAGTACTGTATGGAGAGAACGGGTTGTGGAAGGAATCTCACGTCCTACTGAAAATTTGGTATATACCAAACTCGCCAAAGATTTTTTCAGCGGGTAGAAGCCTTGCATATATAAGGAAACCGTTGTAAGGTATTTAGGCAGGAACAAAAGAATATACAGGCACTTCAACAGCCTTGCTGTTGCCTACCTCCTCTAACATTTTGCAAATTTCACTATCTTTACATACATTATTTTAACTCCAACTCATATAATTCAAACAGATTTAATCCTAAAGGCATTTGCAGCTTGAATTTCCTACACGGGGATCGTAAATCTAGAATGGGAAGCCTGAAATCGTTAAAGTCACATATTTATAAAATCATATTCAATTAGGTTAAAAAAGTGCAATTTCTGTCATCATGTCATAAAAAGATGTGTTTTTCTCTCAGATCTACTATAAAGGAAAGCTCCCTATATTGTTACAGATAGAGGCTGTTTTCAATCAGTTACAAGGAGCAATCCAATTACTGGATGGTTTAGTGCAGTAACTGACTCCAGACTAATTTAATTTCTTTAGGTCTCTAAAGATCAATTGATCTGATTTGTTTCCCTCCCCAAAGGCTGTTTAGGAAAAAGCAGGCTTAAATACCTGGAAATGAAATACAAAGCTCTGTACACTTTCACACTACTTAGGTCATTCGGAAAAGCTGGAACTCGCGATAAATGAGTGCTCTCTTGGCCCTAACATCACAGGATGCTTTACAGGAGACCATTAGGATCACGGCACAGCACCGCGGGTTATGCATGCACGTGCTCCACGCAGGCCTGCTTAGGAAGCAGTGCATGGACCGTATTTTCACAGCTTCTAGATAACTATTCAATTTTCACAAGCTGTGCAAATGTGCATTTGGCCTGCATGGTCTTTTTCCTGGCAAATAAATATTTTTCTCGGGCAGCGATCTTATAGATATGACTAAGTTTCCAACTAGACCAAGCAAGAGTCATCCTGTACTATTTGATGTATCACCTACATCTTGTAATCCATGTTGCAATGGACATCGAGCAAGAAATTCTTCCTGTTGTCATATCTCACTTTGCTGTTTCTTTTGCTTTGTAGCAGATTTCTGTACAGCAGAATGCTACATTCTGTAGCAGAATGCTACACAGCAATTTTGCTGGCACTAAGATGACATCTATAGAACCAGTGGGCACTTAGAGAATGACATTCTCGTCTGCCTGAATATGTTAATGCTGGAACTGAATAAAACCCTTGGTATTTCTGGACCGTATCAGACAACTTAGTAAAAGTGAACACACAAGAGGGCTGGTAAAAGACTGTTTGAGAATTTCCTATCTCATTACCTGGTATGTTGTGCAGCAGGTTTTATTTTTTTAAATATTGTTTTTCCCTGAGCGGGGCTAAGCTTTCCCATTTAAGTCCAAGTAAGCCCTTACCCAAACTTGGACTCTCAAATCCAGAGTTTTAATGTCATTTTTTTTACTTGTCACCTTCTGTTTCTTGTATTTATTGTAGGTTTCACATTTGGCTACCTTATCTTTCATGGCAGCGTTCGTGCCTGGGCTAAGCTGCCTGTCTCAGTCTCTATTCTTGCACTTATCAATAAACAAAAGGGCACTGCAGTTTATGCTCAGCATTTCTGACTCCCTGCCATGTGCTGTTATAATAAGATGTCCTCTGGAAAAATTCCCTTCATATCCAGCCCCACGATAGTTGGTTCATCTGCACAGAGGTAACTAAGTTTTTCTCCCAGCTTATCTATTCGGACTCTCTCAGCCCTTACAAAGCTGTGTCATTAGATATCGCCTGTCTGTAAAACAAGGAAACCAAAATGTGAAAAATCAAAGTCTTTTCTCTTTCTATAGGTCGTTTATTGACTATTTATTGCATACAAATCTGAGCTTTACATGTTGCTTACCTTAATACTTTGTCAATACAGCAGGCTGCGCTATTTTAATTATATCTCCTTTGGGTTTTTTTCCCCCCATTTTCAACTAAGACTTTCACTTAGGAAGCAACTTTTAACAACTTTGCAAGTGTGCACTGCAGTCTACAAGCTTGCTCCCCAAATTAGTGTTTTTTCACTGGCGATCAATGGATCGCCAATGATCCAGTCACTAGTAAGGTATAAAATATACGGCTATTTCCCAGCCACGGACCTGCTTAGATTGTTGTACTTTTGAAATGCTGTAAAGACTTTCTCTAGCTGTATGAATATGACTTCATTGAGCAGTTTGTCCCCTATATGCACCCGTGAAAGCTGATGCACAGATACATCTGGATAACCCTACATAGGAGCCTAGAGGGTTTTGGCCTCTCCAAACTTTCTTTCATGATTGTGTGCTCATAGGAAAATTTGGATGTGCTATATCCATCTCCATCGAGTTCTCTTCCAGGCTAAAGGATGCAGGCAGCTTAATTCGCTTCGTTTGCCAAACTATTTGACACGATATCATAAAAATGTGACGTGCTGGAGAGCTACCAAGAGATTGAAGTTTATTTCCTACTCAACTGTGGGTTAATGCTTCTGTCCCTATGGCAGCAGTTACTTATAATGAGCTGTACACACACAAAACTCAACAGTTTCCAGATAAAGCTTTCCCCTGGTGCAGCCTGCAGTACAATTTTGGTGAAACAAAAATGGCATCTTTGTCGTCAGAGTGGGAGTTATGGGATTTGTCCTGATGGCAATAATTGCTGACTTCAGTGTCTGGGACTGCTGAAGTGTATTTTGGGAAGCTCCCCTCTCTCTTTTCCACTGTGTGGAGCAGTGGGGAGCTATAAAGCTGTTTTTCACAGGACCACTGCCCTTGCTTCCCAGTGACCCAATTCACAGCCCTCAACAGGATTAAATGGCATGATAAGAAAAAAGCTTTTCATTCTGAAGTTGTAAAACTGACCCTCTCCCCCCTTCAAGAAGCCCCCTCAAGACGATGAATATATTGGCTCCAACTGGAACAGATGTCAAAATTCAAAACAGCTCTTTCTTCATAAAGTTTATAAGTATTTTTAAAGGAGGTGGAGGAGGCTTACTATATGCAAGAAGATAACATTAAAATGCATGGCTTCTCAGGAGTTGAAAGGATGCTTTTCCTACAAACTCTCTCTTCTCTTTATCTTATCTACATGGAAAGTAAACAGAAAGTCCCCATTACCTCTCGATATCAGTGAGTCTGGAAGAGTCCCGGAATCCTTTAGCAAAAGGGTTGCTGTCAATTTTCAACTTGGTTATCTGGAAACACAGAAAAGAGCAACGCAACATGAATATAGTGTTAAGGTATTGCAGCGTACAAAGTGTTAACCAATCCATCCTCCTGACTTGACTGCTAATTTTATCCATGCTCCTGTGAGTGTGTGTGTGCACGCTACTTTTGATATGCCGCAAAGCTGGGGAGGCAAACCAGGGTGTATTATACATATGGCAATGGAAAGACTGAAGGCACGGTGGGCTCAGCCTTCATGTTACCCAGAGCAGGAGGAACCCACCCACATACAACATTACTGCTTCAAATTACTTTAACAGCATGACTTAGGTTGTCTTTTCCACCAGCACTGCCCAGCACCCTGCTAACATCTGAGCCTCGGTGGTGGAGCTGCACGTCACCTAGTATGAGCCCAAACTAGGAGCCACTGCCCGCAGACCTGAAGATGTTGCTTCAGTTCAACCCCGCCTTTTTTTTTTTTTTTTTTTTTTTTACTGGGATCCAAATCTTCTCAGCCAGACCTACCAGCCATCACACAGGGGCAATTTAACTGTTTTTGCCTGGGAAGAGGCTAAGGAAAGGAAGGAGGGAGGAAAAATGTGGGGAGAACTCAGATTTAAAGTGACAGAGCATGTGTTAAAGGAGTAACGTCATTAAAACCATCAGAGTCCTGGAAAAACAGCTCTTACAACCACAGTTCTCTTCCTGTCTTCAAATGCAGCTACAAACCTGCCCAGCACATCCTGTCAGCCTTTCCATTCTGCCAGAGGAACCCACTGATCAGGACTCCCTCTGCCCCAAAGCATCAGGGCTCCCCTTAACTTTGCAGTGAAACTTTTCAGGCATAGGTGGTGGCTTCCACTGTGCTTTTTGGGAGCAGGAAAAAAAATACACCATTGCCCTTGAGAAATTTTCTAGCTGTCCAACCAAATGAGACTTGGTGAATAAAACCTGAGACATCATAATATTCAGATTTTCCAGCCATACTTCTTCCAAGAAATAAAAAAAGGCTGTTAACTGGGAGTTGGAGCTTGATGAGGGACAACACAGGACTTGTCCTGCAAGGCAGTGAATGCCACCAACTCTAGCTGAAGCCCATGCAGATCAACAGCTCTCAGCATTTCATATGGGGTGGCCATGTCAGCCTGGCTTTCCTCAAAAAAAGCCTGTGTTGCAGAGGCCACAACCTCATTTTTAATAGCTGGCCCTCGAGACTCAGAAAGAAAAGGGAGCTTTTCCAAATCCTCAAACAATCAAATGCTCTCGTCAAACAAAGGTATTTCAAAACAGGGTGGCTTCTCCTCCAAATTTTTTTTTTTTAAAAAAAGAGGACAACTGAACCCAACTTTTCATTCTGAGAAAGACATCTTCTGGGAGGGAAACACGGAGAGGGAGAGACAGGCTTACAAAGGCAAAATCTGAGTATTTAATCACTGCTCTGCTGTATATGAATGACGTGCTGAGCAGCTGCCAGCGACCTGCTCTGCAGCCCTGGGAAACTCACTGCACCCCTGGGCTGCTGCCTTCCCTGCCCAGCGTGTCGCAAGGGGCTCCCATCCAGGAGCAAGGGGCTCTCTGGGGAAGGTCCTTGCTTTGAGGGGCTACGCAAGAGGCACCGCAGCTCACCAGTTGTTCCTATGGGCTGGTCAAGCAGCACGGGATCTCAGCACTGGCTGACGGTTTGAGGCTGTCTCATCCTAGAATCACAGAATGGTTTGAGTTGGAAGGGACCTTAAAGATCATCTAGTTCCAAGACCCCTGCCATGGGCAGGGACACGTCCCACTAGACCAGGCTACTCAAAGCCTCATCCAGCCTGGCCTTGAACACTTCCAGGGATGGGACAAATCATGCAAGTACAAATGATGGAAACCACCTTGAACAATAGCCTTGCCACGGACCTTGTCTCATCCTACTCCCAAGGTATCCCTAAGCCCTCGACTCGTGGTGATGTTGCAAAGAGCGGCGGGTTAGTGCCTCACGTGCAGCGAACATTTTTATGGCAGCACTTTGAAAACTACCTTGAACAAAGACAAGTTCTAACTAGTTCCATTGACTTAGATCACCAACACACCAAGCCAACTGCACTGCAGAATAATAAGGACATCTATTCATCTCTTGAGTGTATTTTCACCAATCAAACTTCCATTTTCCTAATATTAAAGATTTGGTATGACATCACAAGAGAAACTTTTTGTATCCACTGAAGCCAGATGAGACTCACGATCATTTATGGCCATATTTTTCCTGAGAGACTGTCTCACAAACAATCAGAGAACATCTGCTAGAAAGCATTTTAAAATGAAATCTGACCTACAATTCAACTCTGTGGCAGTGGTTTGACTGTTTAAATAAATGCATGCCCTTTAAATCTTAAATTATGAGATAGTTTGTTGAAAGTGTAATGTATTTAGCTTTTATCTAATAACCTCCAGAAATGTAATCAACCCCTCCTTAAAACAGTTCTGAAAGAAATGGCAAAAATGAAAAAAGGCTCCATTTTCATTAGTCATAAATAAAATGACAGCATCAACCTCTAGGGGTTCCGGAGATGTTCCATTGAGAAATTTTCCAGGACTCAATGTATGTGCTTTGGGAAGGTTAGTTTAGAAACATCTCTGGTGTAAATATCATCGGTAAACACAAATCCATCCTACAGAAATAAATTCCAGGTTTCGCTGGTTTTGTGCCTGTTACTATTTTGCTGGTTTCTACAGAACGTTACGTGGAAAAATCTAACCGCCTGTCCAAACATTATATTCTTGAGATTGCCAGGTGCTGAATGCATTCTCTACAGCATTCGGGTACAAACCTGAGTTTAAAATCAATACATTCTGATATTAAAACCTTAAAGTGGGATGTGGGGTCTGTCATAAGGACCGAATTAATACTACTACTATTACCTTCATAGCTTCTTTGGCCCCCTATGCAGCAGTTTCGTTTTATTCATAGCATTTAGGAATTACTTACTTTTGCTTCTTAATAAGAAATGCAGACTCCTTTAAATAAACCAGCAGGTACATTGACTCTGGGATGCTGCCTGCCCACATGTTTGGACACTACTTATATTTGTCTTAACTTGAGGGAATTAGAGAGAGAAAGAGGTTTTTTTTTTGAAGTGCTATGGTCATTAACCCCTTGAAACAGACTCTGAATCGCACTGAAGCCAGCAACATATTTCCACTGACTTAAATATTAAAGCCTTATCCACTGTCAAGCAGAGCCTCTGCTCTCCGATTGTTTATATACTTCCTAAAATTACTCATTAGCAACCCATTGTTATGATCTCCTCCATTTTGTATATATTATTCACTGGCATGCAAATTGAAATTCAGACATCTGGATGTAATCTGGGCAGCCTCTGAAAAGCATATCTCTGAGTGATTTCCCTTACGTTTGAGCCTTACAGCTTAATTAGTCAACTTTTTATGCCAATGAAATCATCATGTGCAAACCAGAATATCTCTCAGCTCATGGTGTGAAAGATCACTGCAAATGAGCACAGTTCCTTAATGAGCTATAATTAGAAAGGACTAAATGATAATACGCAAACGGCTTTGTATAGACAGAGGGGAGGACAAATGGAAGCCTCTTTCATGTCATCTTTACTTCCATGAATAATCCTTACAGGCCTTTGAAGTTACTAGTACTACCCGTATACATAAGAATTACTCCTGAATATGAATTAGGTTGGGCAAGATCACTCCAGATGTTGGCATGGAAAGGTAGGTTATATCAGAAAGTTTCCTAGCTTAGACTGGGGGAAAGGGAGTTTTCAGCGGGGTGGGATTTAGTTAAATCCGCGGAAATTAGCAACCGTACTCACCAATTGATTCTGGTAGGCGGTAACAGCTGTAAAAACTGTCTCTGGAAAGATAAACGTCCTGAACTCTTCCGATTTCAGATTTAGCAAAGAAGCCGTGTGATCCTTCTTCTTAATAATGTGGACCCTTGGCTGGTACTTATGCATGGAGTTCAAAATGATCTGCAAGAAAGAGTGAGAAGGTGCTGTCCTGAGAGGAAGGGTAACAGGACCCTCCGAGGCCATAGAACCGAAGGGGAGAAAAAAGACCCAGTTAACACTGCAGGGGACACACCTGAAATCTAACTAGCCGGGGCTGATTTTCAGAGCAAAGTCTCCAGCTCCTTTGGGCAGTCCCAGAAAATGAAGCTGGAAAAGCCAGCAGCCCAGGAGCTGGTTTCCCTTTCATGCCTACGCCACTGGTGAGCACACGTTTCTTGAAGCATAAATACCTGTTCCTACAGGTGAGGTGTTTTACATACAGGACTTGTTATTGCTAGCGTGTGCCCCAGTTTGCAGGTGTCAGCTGCCAGTGTAAATATGTAACTCTGGAAAGGTCGCGACCATGAATCCACACTTGCAAAAATGTGCAGGTGCAGAATGAAAACAGCCAGGAACCCCTCAAAAAAAAAAAAAAAGGCCAAAAAAAGGCCAAAAAAAGAAACAACCAACCAAAAAACCCCAAAAAAATAAAATCCAACCCAAAAATCACCACCGCCACCAGCACAAACCAGCTGACCAAAAATAAAACTCCCCAGATCCTTTTACTGTGACAAACCTTTAAAGCAAACTACTTTGTAGATGCTCTTCACCGCAGACTACCGAAAATGAGAGCAAGGAGGGAAACTGGTAGCGAACCCCCAAATGACTAGGTTTTGCCATTTTATCCTCATTAGTAATTGTTTACAAGCTTCCAAAATAATTCTAAACCTTAGGTACCAACTAACCAATTTCAACGTTCACTGGAGCCAAAGCGAGAGTCCCACTCGCTTCAGTTACCGCTGGCTGGAGGCCTGTTTGGCTGCCTCTAACCACAGTATTACAATATAAGAAGAATTAAATACAGAGCTCGGCTCGCACCAGTCCTTGTTTTGGATATAATCACAGTCACAAGACGAAATTGGCAATGGTGTGGGTGGTTCTATTTTGCAGGGGCCATAACGACGTTACAGCCAGCTCTGTACATCTGGAATAGCTAATGTGCATTCCTCGGGAAGCGTTAACTTCAGCTGAAACACAGCAGAAGTGGTGCAGTATTTCATGCTAACTCAGTCAAGGAGAAAGGTTGCATGTTGCATTGGAGGGGGGAGCTTAGAGACAGCTGCGTCATGGCTAAAATTTCCACCAGCATTTTCTTTGCTGTTCCTTTGGGGCCAAATGTTGTATGACTTCCACTGTGGCTTGGGGGAAGGCCACACAGCGAGATGAAAAATCATTACAGTGATGGGGAACCATTGTCCCGAAAGCTTTGCATGTCCAGTTTTACTAAATCAAGTCTTTTCTCAAATCACTTCACCATTTTATATATGCACACACCCCCCGGGCATTGACCTTGCTGTTAATATCTTCAACACGTTTCCCTCTTTTTGTAAAATGTTGTCGTACCAGCCGAGTCACTTGGGCTGCTCTAAGCAGCTGGAAAAGACATTTTAAAGGATGGGGCATGGACGGTGGTGAGCTTACTGAGGGGTTGGCTCACAGAGCTCGACGCTTCCCATTGCCTTTCATGGCCACGTTATCCACACCAAGGCATTACATCTGAGCAGCAGCCGAGCAGAAGGAGGAAAAGGCTGGGACAGGCCAGCTCCCACACATGCCCTTTCCCTTCACTCCTCTGTGAATGCAGATTACGATAAAGAAACTCAATTTCTCAAATGAGACCACATAATCCTTTATGGAAGTTTTCCGAAACCAAACACGCACATGGATAACATCCCCTGCCATGATGCTCTACACACACATTCCCACCAGAGACAAGTCAGGCTGCTCAGGTACAAAACAAGTACCGAATGCAGCCAGGAGGTCACAAAAGATGCATGGCCAAGGTTAAGGTCACTATTTCCTTTTCATGAGGGCCTGTGCGTGTAATGCTCTCTCTGCATCCCTGCACAGTCTGCCGATGTTGCAGCACTCACTGATATTGAAGTCAGAAAGGTACTGTCAAAAGATGCCCCTTAATATTCATGCATCTTCTTATCTTAGGACCATCAAAACAGCTTAAGGGAGTTAGATACACAGAGTACATCCAATGGTGGTCTCAAAGTCCAAGCAGTCCCCTTCCTGCACGGTGTATCTATCAGAAAACTCCTGATGCCGGCTCTGCGTACTCATGCTGGTGTGCCCAGAGAGAACCATTAAGTGCACATATACTTACGGCAGCCCACTGACACACACTTTCTGTCATTACAGCATGGTCACAGGCCCCTAGCCGTGCCATCTGCCCTCGTGCTGACAGCCTACGGCAGGGGAGATGACCAGGATCCATCCTTACAGGATCCTGCTTGATGTAAGGTCAGGCAGGTTTGTAGGCATCTGGATCCCACTGACTGCAGACCGGTCACCAGAGGCAATCTGGATGCCAGCTGCAAAATCCCCGAGGTGACTTTGAATTCAGGAACTACGCTGTGAACGCGGCTTCCACATTCACCGAAGAAGAGTGTTACCAGGCAAAGTTTGCTTTCTAAAAGCACGGAGGTTCCTAACTTCTGCCAGGTTGAATTTAAAAGAAAAAACCCTAGGTGTAACTCCTGGCGGGTATTCTGAAACCCCCACTTTCACAGTTACTTGTTGGCCACTTTCACACCTTTGTGTTTGCTTTCACAAATATTCATGTGTTTGTGTTTTGCTATCATAAATGCCAGAAAAGCAATTACAATAACGTATACACTCATTGTTCACCACACCATAAACCAGAATTGATGCTACCCCACCTAAGTGCAACCAAAAATCCTAAAAGCAGCAGCCTCTGTGAAAAACATCACTAGAAATCTGCCAAAAAAAATCACGTTCATAAATGTTCCACAACCAGAAAAATGGGAATCACTTGCTTGGCTGTAAAAATCCAGAGACAGGAACCATTTCCTTCCTCTGGTAAGGATATCTGAAAGTGTTTCCATGGAGCAAGCTGTATGTCATGCACACAGAGATAAGACTTCTGCCTGATGCTTGGGGAGAATATGTACATAGCTGTGGAGTTATGCACGCTGCTGAAGATACACAAGCAGAGATGCTTGCCAACTCCAAAAGTCTCGGAATAGGAGAAAACAAACAAATGCTGGAACAAACAAATGCCTCTCTTCTCTACAGATTCCTTTTCAGGAAATGAACCACCCTACAAATAAAACACCACAATTACCTTAACAACCAAAACTGTCTTCTGGAAGATGGAGAAAGCAAGCAACTAGAACAAACTGGAATTAGGTTGGATCTAGCTTCTCTACCTATAACTAGTATTTATAGGTATTTTCTAGGTCATTAAAACTTCCTCAGGAGCCAACACCCCTTATCAAACATAATCACGATTTTAGCAGGCCGATTAAAAAGTTCTCGTCCGTGAAGAAGGGCTCTTTCAAACTGAAGGGAGAGGTTTCAGGAGGCATTTCAATTCTCTCCTTCTCTTAGTACACGGGAGCTCAGAAATGCCATTGGCCATAGCACAGTGAGCCCTCCTTAAAGAATTAATTTCTTCCTTAATTCTGCTGAGCACCCAATGATGGTATTTACACAGCTTCAATAAGGCAGCACATAAAACCTGACAGCCTAATTTGGAACACAAAAAAACCCACAAAATTTTAAAAAGGGAGTGCTCTGCGAAGGCGTTAACACTTGTCACGCAAATCTCAACACGGGATCATGCCTTCAGGCCTTATTCTTGACTGAACGCGTAAAACTTTCCATCCACTTCGGCTCTCCAAAGACTTTGCGTAAAGAACAGGATCCACCTCTGCCGCTTCTTGGAAAGTGAATCGGGAGACCGCATCTCAAACGCTACGGGCCATTTTCTCCCACCGCCTGTATTTGAGACGATTACGTCTTCTTGCTCTGTCACATGTCTCTGTTCCCGACAGCTTCTCAGACCGACTTCTTTTTTATACTCATCTGGGCTTCTGGGAACTGCACAGCTCCTAACTAGTTTGCAATATACTGCTGCGAGCGCTTTATTAGAGGCACACATGGCCCCTGTTATGATGAAAAATGCTTCTTTTTAAATGCGCACGTATACTGCTCTATCATCACTCGGTGATAGAGCCCACAAATCTTCAGCTTTGCCCTTCTACAGATTATGAAATAAAAGAGAGGAAAAAAAGAAGACATTCTCCGCTAGTCAGGAAGGGAGCAACAGTGGGAACCGGATTCAAGAAAAATATACCCACAGAACTTAACAAAAGAAGAACACACAGGCATCAATCTGGGCTTGCTTTTTTTTTAAAAAAAAAAATACTTTTGTTGTCACTGTTTCCAGGATATATTTTAAATGATCATGGCTGCGGTTCAATTTTTAGGTCTTGAAATTAGTAGAAATTGTCTTTCAGATGAGAAACATTGGCGCAGAACGCAGCTCAGACGAACAGGCACTGTCTCACGCAGTCCAAAAAGGCAATAAACACCACGCTAGGGGAGGGATTTCTGATACTATGTATGCCACAATTATTCAACTTCACAGGTTAATTACCCCTACACATGCTTCAGAGTTCAAAATCATTCCCCTCTTCCTGACACCTCGTTTACTAACACTGCCTTTAGGCTCGTTCTTCTTAGCTGCCCTGTTCTCAGCCAACAACCCTTTCAAATCCATCCCCCTGCTTCTGCAGCCTTCCTTTGCAATTTGGAGGTGCTACCAAGCCATTCCTGTGCTTTCCAGGCACTTTTGGGGAGGGGACAGGCCAGACAACACTTGTTCTTACCACCTACCATTAGACAGTTGGGTAGCTAAAGGAGTTGTCCCCACTGATGGAGCACAGCAGGAGCTCATGGCCACCGGTTCTGCATCCTATTTACCAGCTTCCAACCTCAGGGCTTGTGACAACAAACTGGTAGCAATCGGAGCTGGGACCTGCCTCCTTTAGAGGCCCAAGTCCACGCTGTGGCACTTTGACTTGCAGGTAGCCTACAATTATTTCAAGGGCAACTGAGGCACACTTATTTTTATAATTCAATAGCCCGTGCTTTGGTGTCACATCACTATTTTCTGATGACTCTGTGGCCATGCTGCGTTGAGTCTGGAAGTACAAGAGCTCTTATTGATAGACTCAACCCTAACAGGTTTCCTGTAACAAGAGGGAGCTTCCAAGCACACATGGAAAAGCGTGTGAGCTTGCTAGCCAGTGCACGTGGCAGAGCATACTGCCAAGTCACAGCAAAATGCAGGCAGAAGCACGACAAAGAGCTCACCCGCCTCCTTTCTCTCCCTCGCTTTGATGCTCAACTCCACACTGAACTTGTCTCCGATGGATGTTCTGCCTCTGACAGCAGTAGGAGCACGATTTGAACACTTGTGTTGACCTGGGCTCTACCTTATGAAAGTTTAAAAACCTGATTTCTGAAGTTACCTGTTCCTCTACAACAGAGATTAAAACCCAACATGTCTAAGCTTCACACAGCATCCTCCTCCACTGCGGTAGGAAGGACTGGCCAAGAAAGGGGCAACATGGGGGGCTATGGCAGTCTTTCCCCATTGCGGTGTCTCCCCAGAAGCTTAGCCCTGTGTTACAGGAGAGCAATTCCCCCGTTGCGGTTCCTTTACCCTTTCCCACCAGGAGGTCTACTCACGTGGCCATGCTGATCCAGCTCGTTGTTGGTGAGTTTGACTTTTTCGAAGGACACCATCTGCTTCAGCAGTTGCTCTCCCGTGAAGGGGGAGTCAGGGTGCACGTACAACCTAAAAAACACAGGGAAAAGGCCTGCTCATAAAAATCTCACCTCTTGGCTCGTGCCTGGGCACCACCTCTGTATGAAATGAAAAAGCCCGCAATATCTTGCTTTCGGGATATGCGGTGGTTTCACAGACACGGATTTCCTGAGAGCTTAGTGTAAACACAGAGCTGCTACTTGAATGAGACACACACAATCTCCCCCAAATCAATGAACGCCTGAAATACAGCCATTAATGAAAGACAGTAAAGCAGATGACTCGAGTTGTTTAATTCACTGGAACGCAATGAAGAATCCCATGTCCAAGTGCTAGATTGCTCTCTAACCATACCTATTATTTTATCTAGTTATCTAAAATGGAGACATTAACATTTGCTGTTGTGTCTTTTCCCAAATGAAAAATTGATCATGTCTTTCCCCACAGCTGTACTAACAAGCACTTAAAATAACAATGACTACAGCTCCGAGAGAAAAAACACGGTGTCATTAGAGAGATAATGGGGGAATGTAGATAAAAATGCATTTTTCTTTATATGTAACATTAAGCCGTGATAATGATTTTAACCTGCACTCGATCACATGTTAGCTGTGGTGACGTCTGTTTATAAGAGGTTGAAGGCTGCAGTCCAGCACAGTGGTCTGACATGAAAAAATTAATTGCAGCTCTGTAATTAACAATACACCACTTGGGAAATTAAGCAGAAGAAAAGGAAGCATAGAAGACATGTAGATACAATGATATAGACATTACGACTAGACTAATTGCAAGTGCCAGGCTATTTAAAAACAATTATTTTGTAGGAATAACATATTGCTGAGAATTATTTAACCCAAATGTTCTTCTCTGATAATGAATTAAGGGTTGAACTAGACCTTCAGCTAGCGCAAACGGGACCTGTTCTGCTTCTGTTGGTGGTGGTTATTGCTGCTGAGGGCCTGACTCTCATTTCAGGTTATGCCTTTGGCCCCACAGATGGATTTCTCCCATTAGGCAGGTGGGGCAGCGCTGAGGTGACGGGTTAGAAAGACAAACATTTGTTGTTGAGCTACGATTTTGCTGGAGGAAGAGGAGAATGGAAAAACCACTAAGCAATGGGGCGTAACTCTCTGGTAGACTACGCTGGTTCCTAATCAAGGAACGCCTGTACTAAAGACTCCAGGGAGCACAGCCCTCTCGCTCAAAGAGGAAGGAGATTTGATCCTGCCCTCCCTGTTTTTGCCAGCAGAATCCCCAAGACGCAGCAAAACTAAAGTTTTACTGGCACGGCTCGCTTCAGATGTGCAGGAAATTTTCCTTACATTGATCTGAAGCACAGCTTGGCTGGTATGGCTGTGTCCGCGGGAGGGATGCTGAGCCAGGGCTCCTGGCGCAATAAAATATTCCTAGCATACAGGCACCCTCACTGCTGTCGACTGCTGATTGCACCACAAGGCTCATGAAAAATATTGATGTATCTGAAAAACCAAGACCTGGAATCCTGTTACGTCAAAAGAATTTTACCTCTAATGAAAATTAACTTTGCCTTGCTGTTTAAAAAAAAAAAAAAAAAGTGCAAAAATCTCAATCTTTAGACCCCTGAATTAGAGAAGGCAAAACTAAAAGAGTTCCAAACACGTCCTGCAACTTTTCAGCCCGTCTTGTGAACTTTATTTTACTTTTTTTCTTTAGCCTGACTCCTAGTTTTTTATGTCTGGATAGCTAATAATGTTTACCATGATCACAGAGTGTCAGGCTCAGCAAGGTTTGGCTAATGGGGACCAAAAAGCTGAACACATTTCAAAAACGTGCTGGGGAGTGAGTAAAAAGATCTTCATGTGCCTAAAAGCTGAGCACAATTGTTTTATGCCATAGGCGGTTACTGCTTGGCACTGCTTTCAAACTACAAAGCACCTGGATATTAGCAGAGCGCTAACGGGAAGATCACTGAAGGATCAGCACCTGAATATCGGTTACATAAATGTATTAATAGACCTTGGTTTTCTTCACTCATTTGCTACATGCCGTCGATCCCGCTACAACACGTGGTTCCACCTGGTGAACTACAGTGATCCGCCTGCTTCCCCTGCAGCCTGAGCTTCTATGCCTCGGAAAAGAGGGTTCAAAACTAGACGTATCGCCCACTGAAGTAGAAGTCGTCGACGAAACCACGAGCAAAGGGGTTGGAGAAACGAACGCGCACATTCCAGCGCGGCGCACGAGGCTCCCCCAGAAGTTCACGGGGGCTCTGCTGCCTACAGGCCAGCCAGATGCGAGGGGCTGCTCGCTCCAAATCACAGAGGCTTTAGAAGCCATATTAGGATGTGAATCTGCTCCGTGGCATATAATGTTTCGTGATATATGCAAGGTTTGGGTACTGCTTCCTTCTTGTGTATTTTGGAATGCGACACTGATCTCCGTCTATTTAGTTTAACAGTTGGTCTGGTCCTACAAGCCCTGTGCATGCTGCTTTGGATTACCTTAATGTCTCAAATAATTTGCAAAATATAGTACTTTTTAAAGGCCTTCTACCTAGAGTTCTCTGTGAATCTGTAAACACTATAACTTTGTTAAACAAATGATTGAAGCCAAATACAGTAAAAAACACCAAACAAAACAAAACGCACAGACTTTTGAGTGAAAGAAAGGAGGTGAAAAAGGAAGAAGAGCGAACAAAGGTACGTGCTGAAACTTATTAAACTGATGTTTCACACAGTGTTAGCAATTTGGAAGAACAAACATAAAATATCACATAGGAATTCTATCCCCAGATAGCACTTTAGAAGACTTACAAAAGACTCTCTAAAAAGTATTTTTATTTAAGTGTTCGTTGCAACATAAACTTGTCTTAAATGTTGACAGCAGGAAGACAGGGATAAAACTGGGTTTTGTAGAAAGTTCCCTGAAGGGCTAATCTTTCAAACAGAATCACAGAATACTTATTAATTTGGGGGGGGGGGGGGGGAGGAAGTTGTCTTAGCGTTGAAAGTTATTTTTATAATGGAAAGAGCAAAACATCTAACGGGTTTGATCCTGCAAAGTCTTACATCCGTACATAACGTGACTCTTGAATAATTCCCCTGACGCTGTTGTGCCTATGCAGATGCCCCCCCATGATGTGCGTGGGGGGGCTCAGCACCTGGGTACCGGTGCCCAGACGCTCAGCACGCCGATGCCCCTCGCTGACACTCCTCAAGTAAGGAGAGCTAAAACCGTGTGTTTGGAAGACAAGAAATCATGGGTGATAACTTCATTAAGGGCTCCTGTCACCGGAGCAGGACCAAACCCATTTTGTGATGGGAGGAGCACTGCTTTTAATCTGCTCGAGCAAGACTGAGGCTTCCCACCTCAAAAGATGCATTAACGCTCCAGAAAAAGCATTAGTAATGCAAACGTCTGCACACTGAACCTCTTGACAACCTTTTTCTCGCCAAACAGGAGCGTAAGAAGGAGAAAGTGCACAAATGGATATTTAAGTACTGTTCATACAAAGAAAAAGCAATCTGTGCCTGTGCTATCATCACTGGTCTTTTGGCTAAGCAACCTGAAAATGAAACAGGAAAAGGCACATGTTTGCACACAGGGGCAAAACATCCTGAAAACATGCTGGAAAATGAAACAGCAGAGGTATACTTTTGCACACAGGGGCACTGACTCAATGAGGACCTTAAAGAGTTACCACAGTACCATGATAATAAATACAAACTCCAAGAAGGTTTGACCTCAGCTCTAAAGCAGTCAGTAGGGCAGTTGCAGATTACTCCAAGGATCAATCTCTTATATTTCCTCATTGAACTACTCTATGCTAGATTGTGTGAATTAGCCGCCTATTCAAATGTATCCCAAGAGGCACATGAACAGAAAAATAAGAAGGGGAGAACCCTGCCTTAAAACTATTTCTGTCCTTCCCTTATTTCTTCTTTTGATGCTGACTCTTTTGGAGCAGGATCTGGGTTTTTTTTTTTTCTTTGGGTTTTGATCAGTGCCCATTACAATACGTCAAATGAAGCCCTCAGACGTTAACCACATTGCAAGAAGGAGTTTTTGGCCATGAAAACAAAGCCGACATAACTCCTAGGTTGCTGTCTTTAATCACAGCTTCTCTGCATGCACTTTTTGTTTGTTTACTTCCCTGAGCTGCCTTCCAGAGATCAGCAGTCAGCAAGATTTCAGTCAAACTATTTATATGAGGAAAGCACGCAGGATTTGGTCCCTATACTCACACACACACACAAAAAAAAACAACAAACGTGCTTCCATTTCTTATGTTTCACTTCTAATTTTTGACTCTGTAATAAGCAAGTTCCTAACCCTGGGCTAAGCCACCTGGAGCAGATCTGTGTGCCTGCGCAGAGCCCTCCACAAAAAAGTTTCTTTGAAGCCAGAGAGGCATCCATGTTATTTCCATATCTCCGGCTCTGACTCAGCAAAGCCGTTCGACATGTGCTTCAGTCTTACAGGACTTGGGGACTTAAGTAGGTCCTGAAGTGCCGGGCTAAATAAGATGAAGTGTGGGTCTCCGCTGGAGTGCCTTCCTACCGTACTGCCTGGTGCTGCAGCCTCAATTTCCCAATGCCGAAAGGAGTCAGTCATTAATTACATTAATGGAATGATTTTTAGCAATTGATTTTTTTACAGCATTTTGTTTCTGTATAGAAAAGGGGGGGGGGGGAATTTACTTGATTATTTTTTTTTCCTAAAGTCTCAGAAAATGTTGTGATTTCTTAACACACACACAAAAAAAAAAAAGTAAATCTGTGCTGTAGGACTGATCCATACTTTGCCTGCTAAGAGACAACTAAAAGCAAGAGTAAAATTATTGCTTAGTAAACACTGGATATGTTATCAAGAAATAATATAATTTCAAGCATAAACAGCATTGAACTGTAATGTAGTATTTCTACTTGGACTTAGCTGGTGGTGCCTGAATTGCTTTAAATTATGAAGTCAAATGCTTGGGGGAGGGAGTAAGCTCCAGAAACAAATAAATTTTTATATTTTTTTAAATTTCTTATCTGAATTGAGGCAAACTTCACTAAAAAAAAAAAAAAACCAAAAAAAACCCAAAAAACCTAAAAGAGCCTTTAGCCAAATCCTGCATGCCTTGGGACATCCAGTATAAGTCACACCTCAAGCGGCGATTTGAGGCCCAATTCTGCATCACAGAAATTAGAGTTTTGCAATTAACTTTGTTGAGCATGGACACAAAGTCTCAGAGTACTGTTTGCAAACAGCACGGAAAGATTAATAGCAGGAATTTCTTGAAGGAAAAAAGGGGGAAAAAGGAAACAAAATAAAAGAAAGGCCAGTGGTAAAATCTACAAACCTTGCAGGGAGCGGAGGGTCAGCTTTTCCAGCCACTAACCATGAAGACCTGTGGTAGGCATATCTATATCTTTTATTGTCCACAGGAACTATATCCATTAATACAATGTACTTGGCTTCAGGATCCACGCCCGAGAAGGAAACCCTGATTGTAGGAAACATTCTCCTGAAATAAAGGCAAATCAGAAAATAAATACAAGGATGGAGAACAGAAATAAGAGAGTTTCTGAAAAGCTGCTAAGAGCAAGAATCATATTTAAACCACCTTAAAAAAAATTAAAGTACCTATTGATTCTGCTTCAGCATGATACAAGTTAAATCCTGTGTATCTCTCTAATATGCACAGATAGAGCAGCTTGAAATCAGAACGATATTTTGGAAGCAAAAAGAAAAAACGGTAAAAGTGAAAAAGTAACAGAGAAGTGTACTTTCGTCTGTTAGTTAAAAGTAAACAACGATTTCAGAAAATATTTTTACCTAAGGCACATAAGTCCTTAGAAACGTCAATTTTTTTTTTTTTATGGGATCCATACTAGTGTTAGGGAAATATTGCAGAAATTACTGCTGTTAATGTTCTAACATATTTTAAATGCATGTTCTTTTAAGCCTGCTCACGGTATTTCTGAGAGGAATTTTCAAAACTAAACTTTCCTTTCTCCACTTAAATTCTGACAAAACGCAACTTTAAAATATAAGGTTATGCCGTAGACTAGAAATAAATAATTCTGAACAGTTTAAAATTTTAAACTTCAGATTGCAGATTTTATACGGAGTACTTTTTAAAAACACATGCTGGTAGAGCTCGCTACTTAGAAAAAAAAAATCATCGGGGAACTACGTTAATAACAAGGAACTTTGGGGATTGCAAAACCCGAAAAGACATTCGGCTCCTGCAGACTGTATTTGACTGACCCAAAACCCAAAAGCTTTGCTGAAGAAGTGACATGGTTTGAGGCGGCGAGAAAGCCTGGGACTCTTTTTTTGCACATTATTTGCAATCGAGAGAACAACAAACAGAACCAAACCAAGCCCTGACTGAATCACTTCCCCACGGCCCCGCATTTCCCTGTGTCTCTACCAACCCAGCCCCGCAAAAATCACTGCACCGCACGAAGGAGCTTTCAGACACAGACCAAATTATTCGGGGAACAACATTTCTAACCCAGCCGCCGGCATCGCCCGCGCTGATTTCAGCTGCACCGCATCCCGCTGCCGCCTCTCCCTCTGTCCCCCGCGGGGCTCTGCGCATCGCACCGCGCCGCGCAGCCCCGGGCTGAGCCCGCCGAGTGGCTGCTGATCAGCGCGGCGGCAATTAAGCGGCTTCTCCCTCCTCTTCCTCCCCTTTTACCCATCCGTGATGCTCTCCCACAATAAAAACTGTGGGGTTTTTTTTTTGTTTTGCCTTTCCCCCCCCCTCCTCTCCAAAGACACTTTTAGGAAGCTGCCCGCAGGGAACCCCAGCCTTACCTGCCGGATTTCGTGATGATCATCTCGGTACCCAGTTCGTGAAACTTGTCCCAGAGCTCTTTGGTCTCCAGGCTGCAGGAGATTTTGGCCATCTCCTCGCTGGGGATGATGGGGGTGGTGGGGATGAGGGGCTCGGTGCACAGGGACGAAGGGCTGGTGCTAAAATCCCCGTGAGGGTCCAGGCTGGATAAGTCACTCAAAGGCTGGGCGCAAGAGGATTTCTCAACGAATTGTTCTGCAGGGTTTTGGGGGAATAAACAAAAATAAAAAAAAAAAAGAAGAAGAAAAAAGAAAAAGAAAAGAAGAAAAAGAGAGAGGGGGGATTCAGCCAGGACGGGGGGACGGCCGAGAAAAACTATTTTAAAATAAATAAATAATAAAACTATGCGCTTATCGTTGAGCTGCTCCCCTTCTGGTCCCGCACACCCCCAGATCCGCGCTGCTTCTTAGGCGTCAGCTCACGGTTTGAGGGCAGGGGCGGTGATTTTCGGAGACGAGCTCCGGGAAGCGCCTGGAGCGGCGCCTCTCCCCGAAGGCGCACGGTACCGCGGCCCGGCTTGTACCCGCTGCGCGGGGTGCGGAGGACCAGGGCGGGACCAACGCGCTGCCCTCTCTTGCCAACCGAGAGTTTCCACGGAAAGGTCACTAATTCTCATTAAAACTGGAGCGCTTCGGCTCCGGGGGGCTGCTGAGGGCCGGGGTCGCTCTGGGGGGAGCGCGGGCGGCCGAGTCTAAATCGCGCCGCTGGCAGAGAACGTAACACAGAAAGACCCCCAGCGCGGCCGCGCAGTCTCCGCGTTTCATCCGCGGGGAAAGCAGCTCCTAACACTAACTCAACGCCGGGAGCGGGCTCATCCGCCCGGAAAGCCGGTTTTGCCCTGCCTCCCGGCCTGTTTGCTGAAGCTGAAACACGCTCCGTTGGAGAAACAGGCTCCGGGGGAAGCTGCGTGCGGCCGCGCAACCTGCGCGGATGCGGTAGCGGCCGCCGGCGCTGGCCGCCCGCCCCGGCGCGCTCCCGCCGGCCTCCAACCCCCCTGCAAACACCGCGGGGGCTTTGGGGGCTTCAGGGGCTTCTCCGGGACTTTAAGCCGAAGGAGAGGACAGGAGGGAGCAGGGCGGCGAGGGGGTCTGCCCCGGGACCCTGCTGCGGCACCGGGATGCGGCGGCGCATCCGCCGCCAAGAAACGGGAGGCGACGAACGCGCCCTGTCCCTGCAGAGAAGGATTTCGCCCACATCTCCGGTTAATAAAAACCGAGTTACAGGCAGTCGTTTCCCTTCGATTTCTAACTGAGTGGCGTGGGGCAATGAGTTAAAAATTTTTTTTGAAAAATTAATTGAACAAGCGTTATAAAAAAAAAAAAGAAGAAAACTAGCTACGTTTAACACAAGACCGTGTAAACGGGAATACTACAACATTCCCGGCCTACGTTATCGCCTAGACTAAAAAATAAAGTTTACAATGAATCCCTGGACTATGTAAAGCCTATTGAGTCAGTTGATTAGATGGAGCAGACGCCGAGATAGCTGCCTTTTCTAAATTCTTACAAGATTGAATGTAAACTTGTTCGTTGGCGCCCTGAAAGCTTAATACTTTGGTTTTATTTTATTTTTTTTAGTTTTCTGCGGACTCTTGGATACATGCAAGAACCACAAGCCGCAGAAAACAGGGGGGAGGAGGGAAAGTTGCTAATGTTTTTTAAAAGTCTTCGGGAATCTGAATCGAGGCGGACGAATAGAAGCGAAATCGCTTACTCGAAAATCGCGAGGAATTACTATAAAAATCCTCCCGGCCGATGTAGAGTAAAACAGTCTATATGAGCCTACATCGAGTAGCTGTGGAGCAAAGGGATTTTCAGGTCTACGTACAAGTTTTACCACCCCTTGTAAGCTTAGGCACGATACCGGAGATTCCCTTATTTGACTTTAAAAACTCCGATGATTTGCAATAAATATTTAAGAGGTTCATTTCATACCAGCGAAGAGAAACTTAACTACTTTAGGGTTTGAGATTATTCTACGAATGGCGAGGCTGGATTAAATAAACGGTGTAATTTAAACTGGAGGAATTTAGAAAATGGTTGGTGCTGTAAGCAGCCTCCCCTGGAAACGACGGTGGGTAACGGGGAGACTTAAACCGGCTTCAGCCGTGAGGATTTTCCTTCCGCCAGGGAGGAAAAGACCTGTGGGCAGGGGGAGACCCGCCGCCGCCTGCCCCGGCTGCCGGAGCTTTGAGGATGGCGAGGCGGGGACGGACAGACGGAGGGGAGCCCCGCGGACACCGGCGGACACCCCCGTCCCCACTCACCCAGCGGTTTGATGGTGCTCTCGGGGGACTCCTTGTCCTTGGAGCTGCCGCTCGACATCAGGGCGGCGATGGAGAAGGCGTTGGCCCGGGAGGAGAGCTGCGGCTTGGGGGGCGGCGTGTACTCCATGGCCAGCCGGCGGGGAAGCGGCGCGGCTCGGACGGGAGCGGCGGCGGGGACGGGAGCGGCGGCGGAGCGGGGTAACCGGGCGGGCGGGCGGCGCTCTGCGCCCGGCGCCGTGCGCTCCCCCGCCTTAACGCGGGGCCGCCGAGATCCTATCGGCCGGTGGCCAATCGGCGGCGGGACACGTCAGGGCCCCGGCCCGGCCGCGGAGGCGGGCGGGAGGAGGAGGAGGAGGAGGAAGACAGTGATGATGATGATGATGATGATGATGATGAGAGGGGAGGGCTCTGCCCGCCCGCGGGGTGGGCAGGGGGGTGACCGGCCCACGGGCGGGCTCCCCGCCGCAGCTTCCCCTCCGGGTAACCCAGCCCCGCTCCCCGCCGAGGTCCCGGCTGAGGTTTGGGGTGCGTCCCCCGCTCCTCTGAGCCCTGGCGGGGGAGGGGCATGGAGGGGCATGGGGGGACAAGCGACACGGCCGGGGATGCTCCCGAGAAGGTCCCCAGGCTATTGGCTTTGTCGAGTCAAGAATCAGTGGAGAGATGGTTGAAAGAAGGAAAAGAAATTGTTTTGTTTTCTCGTGTGTGCATGTGTGTGTCGATTTTCTATTTTAAATTCAAATTAAAAAAAAAAGAACAAAACCAAAAAAAAACAAAACCAACAACCTACAACTTTTAAAGCAGCCGTTTTTGTCGTTGTGTGCCTTCTGCTGGGACAGAAGGTTCCTTAAGGCTGATCGTGCGCTTGGTTTTCCTGCCTCGGATCCCAGATATTGTCATCCCAAGCAGATGTACTTGCCCCGACCGACTCCAGGTGAGACCCTCGCTGGGTTCCCATCCCAGCGTGGCCAGTGCGCGGGCCGCTGGTCGCACAGTTGCCAGCGGTGCACTTCGTTTCATCCGCTCCACCAAACTAGATAGTTTTGATCAAGCACATACGACAGAGAGAAAACAGGGACGGGCTGATGGTGTCAACGAGCAGATTATTCCAAGGCAGTGATTCAAGTTGCTCACCAGTGCTCTTTTAAGCACATCGTGTAAGTATCCTCCCGTAAATAATAAAAAAAAAACCAAACCGTGGGATTTAACTAAAGTAGTTTAAATAAAAAGAGGGTTGAAAATATTTGCTCGCTAAAACGACTCAAGAAGATACGCAAATTTGTCACCAAAGTTCTAACTTCTAAACCTAGCATAGAATCCAAGGGGCTTTTAATACGCAGGCTTGTGCCAAGAGACGTGCTGCTGGAAGGACTACCCCCGGTCAGGCACAGCGCTGTGCCTCTCCTGTTCCTGATTAACTTCTCCTAATCAATACGGAGAAACAATTATTCGGGTCACCCTTCACAGCCAGCGAAGCGGGCAAGACAAAATAGTGCCTTACCGCTTTGAACTGAGCGAGAACCAACGGCGGTTTGCCTTTTTATTACCTGAATTTGCTAATATGTAGGATATACTGATAGAATAGATAGAATAGAATATATATATGTTCTGTCGCAAACAGGATGCGCATTTAAAAGCGCCTGAAGCCTTTGGCAGAGGGCTGAGAAACTCAGCGTGGCCCACAGTGGTCTGGGGGGGCCCGGTCTTTGCCTGAGGCTTTTCCTGGGGGCGAGGGGCACAGAGGAAGAGCCCAACCAGCCCCCGCGCCCGGGGCGGGGGGGGAGCAGAAGACCCTGCAGCGACGAGGTCAGCTCACGGCCAGGTCGCCTCTGGCCGCAGAGACGAACGATTCTCCCGACATCAATCCCAAGAAAAGAAACAAACCAAAAAAAAGAGTCCACACATCGCTTTTAGGGAGATCCCTCCTACAGCGCGGTTTCCCCGCGGGACAGCCCTGCTCCTGGGGCCGCTCCCGGCGTGCGAGGGGCGGCGGCGGCGGGACGGGGGTCCCGGTGTCCCGCGGTCCCGTCCCTGCGCTCCTTTGGCCCAGCCTGAAAAGCAGGGTCCGGCCTGCCTGAAAAGAAAGATAAGGGAGGGTACAAACAGCCCGGGGAATTATTCACTTCACCCTTCTTGTGGTGGTGGGGAGGGATGCCTAGCTCCCCTTCGGTTTCTCACCTCCTCTATGCGCCGCGCAAATAAGGGTGAGATAAAATCCAAGCCCTCGTCAAAGTAACAGCTCAGATCTTGCAAAGAAACCTCTAATTTTGCTCCTGCTTGTCTCCGTCCCCGAGAAGCCAGGTCGTAACATACCTGTCCCTAGCAGGGGCTGCTCCCGGCGTGCCCGGCCCGTCGGGGCTCCGGGGAGGGGGGCGGCGGTGAATATTTCGGTGCTGACCGCGCCTGGCTGGAAAACACCGACACGGGGTTGGGGGGGGGGGGGGGGGATCGGCTCAGCCCCGGGAGCTGCGGCACCGCCCGGACCCCTTTCTGCTTTTCCTCGTCGCGGGATTCTCAGCCGCCGCGGGGTGACCGGTCACCGCCTTCGGCTGGGGGAGAAGGACCCGGCCCCGGCGGGGGGATGCGCCGCGCCGCGCCGTGAGAGGGAGCGGGGAGAGGGGCACTACGCGGCCGGGCGCGGAGAGGCGCGGAGCGGCGGGCGAGGAGGGGAGACGGAGGCCGCGGCGCGGCCGTGGAGCGGGGACGGGGCTGGCGATCGCCCCCGGGCAGGGGGTTTGCACCCCTGGGAGAGGGACCGGCCTTGGGGATGTGCGAGTCCCTGCTCGTACCTTGGAGATCAAATGCCAGGGCGGGAAGAAACCGGGGGCTTCGTTTTATTTTATTTTTAAATAAATCCCGTCCACACGGGATGGCTCTTGTTTGCTCAGTCAAGCCATGCAAGCCCTCGCTCTATCCCACGAGAATCTTTATTTTCTTAGTTTTCCCCTCGCTCCGCCTCCGATAAGGAAATGAGCCTTGTCTAGACGTCCAGAGCACCCCTTCCTCCCCCGTGGGCAATGAAAGGGGCTCGGCTCCGGCCGCCTGACCCCCCGCTGCACCTCCCTCCCCCGCCGGGGCCGAGCCGGGGGGACACGCGGGTCCAGGGACCCGAGTGGAGAAGGGAGGGGGAGCCCGGCTCCCCTGTGCTGCTCAGCCTCCCCTGCCCACGGCCGGAGACTGGGCGGGGGGGGTTCAGAGACGGTGCTCTTGGTACCCCTTTGATTTCCCAACCAAGGGGATGTAATTCAGAACCTCCTGCGCGCTCTTCCCGGGGGATGCGAGACGGAGCAGCCGGCCCCCGCCGTCCTCCCCAGCGCCCATCCCCGCTGCAGCCGGGCACGGCGCGGCTGTCCCCGCTCCCGAGAGCACAGTTACAAATCCTGCTGCACCCGAGCAGGGCGGTTGCCTTGTATGAACCCGTTTAAATTAAAACCTTCGTTATTTCTTTATCCGTACATAAAGAACACGCCATCTACACCGCAGAGTTTGTTTTCTGTTCGGCAAATCCGTGTGTTTGTCGCTAGTGTCAGTCTGGTGTGGCAGAGATATTTCATTAGCTTCGTTATGCTTTCAAAGTACCTTTTTTTCCACCCTCCTTTGCGTAAAAAGCTCCTTGCTGTCTTGTGCTCTGGCAAAAAACAGCGTGCGGGCAATCGCTGCTTGCCTCGTTGCGCTCGTTCAGTTACCAGCTTTAATTCGGATTCAATCTCAGTTTCACCATCAGGTTTCAAACAGGGAGCTTACACCCCACCTCCAAAACGTTTCTCCGGTCCCTGAAAAGCAAAGGCGAAAAAACTGACGCCGTGAAAACGATGAACAGCGCTTCTTCCCGGCCCTTTTCTCACCTAGCCAAAATCGCGACGGGAACGAGACACGAGGGACAGAAACCTGCAGGAACCCGCCAGGAAACCCAGCGTCCTGCCGAGCAGGAGGGATGATTTCAGGTGCGCCTTTGCTTGACTGACACGGGCTCGGACCCTGCGCGCTTTTGCGCGGCCGCGCAGCCCCGCCGGCGGGGGGTGTGCGTGTGTGCGGAAAGGGGCGCAGACCGGGCGGAGGACCACGCTCAGTTTTTAAGCAACTGTTTCGCGCAGTGATGAGAGGGGCCACCGCTCTTTCCCCCCCCCCCGCCCCCCTCTTTTTCCTTCCTCGCAAACCCCCCCCACCTCGGGGACAAATCTATGCGCAGCCCCGCGGCGGTACCTGGTGGGGCTGTGCCCCCAAACCGGCTCCGGCTGCGATTTCCCCTCCGAGCTGACCTGACACCCACTCCTCTCCCGGACGTCCCTTGGGATAACCTGGCGTTTGCCATCCCATCCCTCCTTCCCCGGTACTTCCCCGTCTTCCCTCCGCCAGAGCCGTCGCCCGTGTGGAGGGACAGAAACCCCCCCTTTCTAATCAGGAGCCTACGGGTGGGGGGTGCCGCTGCCGAGCCCCCCACTGCCGCTTTCCCATCCCAACCGCTCCTCGCCCGGTGCTGCCCGGAGCCGGTGCCCGACCCTTCAGCTCGCACCGCCTGCCGCAAGGCAACCTGCGGTGCTGCTCCTGGCTCGAACGCACCCCCGCCTCGGGAGGGGAGGAGTTAAAATCTTTTTCTTTTTTCTTTTTTTTTAATTTTTTTTTTCACCCCTTCTTGTAGATGAAAACAGCTTGTCCTATGTAAAGAATCGTGTTTATTCGCTCGGGCAAGGGTGGCAAGAGCGCCCGGTCATGTCTTGCGAGCTCATCGCTGCTTTGCAAAGCGATGGCTCCAGGGCTCCCCGGCTCCGGCTCTGCTCCTCTGCAACCTTACGCGATTATCAGCTCTGCTTTCAGGCTTTTTTTTTTTCCTTTCTTTTTTTTTTTCTTCTCCGCTGCGCATAATTACATTGCTCTCTCCACCGGATTCACCCTCTCTTTGCGCTCCCCCGGTTTTGGAGCAACCCCCGCTCCCAGCGCTATTTCTGCGTCGGGGGCATCTCCCCCCTCGCCGCCGCTTCGCCCTCTTCCTTTGGCGAAGAGAGCCGCGCCAGCAAGGCAGAAACCCAGGTAGCCGAGGTCCGATTTCACAACAAAAACATCTCAATGTCACCTACACCAAGAAGGTGGCTTATTGGAGCAAAATGCGAGGCATTTTAAACCCATTAGGCATCTCCCCGATGCAAATCCGATGGTGGAAAGGGAAAGGCTCTATTAAGACCCGAGGGCTGACAATTAGATTATAGTCCAATTGCCAGTGGATAATGTGCTAAAAGCTTTCCCACTTAGTGTAACTCCTCACCGAAAATTATTCACACTTTGCAGGCTGCTGCTCTCCCGAACGGGAGACGGAGTCTTTGTCCACGGAGAGCGCGAACGGCCGGGCACAGCTCAACACACGACACACGACGGACAGACACGCACACACGCAGGAGGTCTGGCAGCCAGGAGGATCATTAAACACATCCATCCCGACCCAAAGCCACAGAGCAAGCGAGTTTACGAGCCACAGACGTGCGAGTATAGAGGCATCCATAGGAGTACGAACACCTATTCAAACGTGCGATACCGTAAATACAACACATCGGCACGTCAGCTGGATACCATTAGACTTTAACGCCCCTTTTCATGTGCAGAAAGTACACCGTATTTTCCATATAAACCTAAAGTTTGCGCTTAATGGAAGCGATGACATTTTTATTAAAAAAAAAACACCAAAAATCCGAGTTTGGGTATTCCGCAGATTTCTTTTTTTTTTTTCAGTTTAAAACCGTCACTAAAAAGCTGACGAAATTTTCACTAAGGGTTTGCACTCCTAACGCCCTGCAGCTACAATATGGAACACCACCAAGCAGTGCAAGACTCCGGACGCGACCATTTAATTCAAAGATCGCAAAATCTCTTAGGTTTAGGTTTCACGATTAGCCGCCCAGAAAGCTGCAACGGAGGAGGCACAAAACGCTATTTTATTTATTTATTTATTTATTTATTTATTTTTTAAAATTTATTCTTTTTCTGGCCTGAGCTTATTAGCACCCCGGCTATCCCCGGAGGTCGTTTATCCAAGGCAATTACTTCTCCCTGTGGCTGGCAGCACATTTTAGCCAGCCGGGCTGGTTTCCCCCAGGGCAGCTCTTGCAGTTGCCCGAGGCTCCCCGAGTGCAGGCAGCGAACGGGCAGGGGATGGATGAGGGGTTTGCTGCTGCCGATGCTGCTCCTGCCCCCGCCTTGGGGGGGAGAGAGGCTCCCCCCCTCCCCGGGGCAGGGGGTCCCCCCTGCCCCGGGGAGGGGGGGAGCCTCTCTCCCCCCCAAGGCGGGGACAGGCGCTTCCACCCCCGAGAAGGGGTCCCTGAACCGGAGGGGGGGTGTCCAGAGCAAGGTTGTGCTCCCCATGGCGGGATGGGGTAGGGAGAGGCAGCAGGGCCTTCCTGTCTCCCCATGCAGTGAGGGACCCCTGGCCCCTATCACACGCACCAGAAGTCAGGAGCCTTTTCTTTTTCAAGCTTTTTTTTTTTTTTTTTTCCTCCTTAAAAATTAATTAACGCACAAGTTTATCTTGCTCAGCCTTCCCAACGCCACTTAATTGAAAAACCAAAGCAAAGCGAGTCATTCCCGCCAGCACCCAGAGCAGCCGAGACCTGTGCGACACACCGCGCTCCCGCAGTGCCCAAGCACCCGCTTTGGATTTGGGGGTTTGAAGCAATAGACAGCGGGATTACAAAAAAAGCCACGTGATCTTTAACGCTCTGTTTTCATCCATCCGTTCCACGCTCAATGTCGAACCGAGGTCCTTACAAGCCCTTCCACCTGTTTTGCAGAGCTAGAGGAGACATGCATTGAATTAACCGGAAGAACGAAGCAGAAAGGCTGGCATGTTGGAGGGATGGATAGGTTCAGAAAAGCTCCTTCACGGGTCTTAGAAAAAACTAATCAGAGAATACAAAATTTTCTATTTACAGTCCAGCTCCTTCGCCGGAGGGGACAGCATTTCAATGGTTGGCAAAAGGATCTGTTTGCCTGGTGCCTTTACCCAGAAAGCATTTTCACCTCCTTTACACACAGAACGTTTCACAGATTGCTCTTCAAAATTTTATAAATCGTACAACGCGACTTGCTTACTTAGCGCGTGGGAATATTATTCAACATGAAAAATATGTGTGTGTAGGTGTATACGTATCTATCCACATACATCTGCAGCACCACACACTTAAATTTGCCCAGTGGTGCTTTTCTTAGTTGCCTTCCATGAATTGATACAAGCAATCCACAGTCTGCCACAGCACAAGATTTCCTGTAAGCTGAAACCACTGCTTTGGACCAAACTTGCAGTGGAAAACAAGACTTCTGTATTTCAGTGCTCATTTTAAAGACGTAAAAATGTATGTCAGTGATGTGGAAGGTGTTTGCCGCAGCACCTGAAAAATCACTTCTAGGTCACAACTTCTGAAGTCTCACTGAAGTTATTGCACCCTGACAGGCATATGTACATCTGTCTGTCTGTCTGTCCTAGAGATAGGACTGGGCTCGTTCTTGACTTTCTACTTGAAGACGGAACAGCAGTTCCTGGCAGACTGAAAGATCGCGATGGCTCCCTCTCTTTTGACCAGATACTGCAGCCCTTCAGAAATGTTGGGTCTGCAGTTTCCAGGAAAGATGTCCCCGCAATTGTTTGTCGGTTGAAGCGAATCTCTGGCTACTGAGTGGTGTGATTGTGCAGTGGGACTGCCTGGAAAATGTATTTGAGCTCTTGGAACAATATTAATGTCTTTTTTTTTTGGTATCGGTGACAGATATTTTATGTGAAACTTTTAATTTTATTTCAAGCTTTCTTGACTTGTTTTCCTATTTCATATTTGATTTTCAAATAATTTAAAAAATCAGCATTTTTGAGCTTTATTACATAATTGGAATTTAAACAGGTCTTTTGTTTGCAATTTAAACATTTTTTAACATTGTGTACTTAAAAGACATACATAAACAATACATTGCCAATTAAAACTATTTAGAACAAATTCATCTAAATAAAAAACTCTCAAGGAGCATTTTTTGGGGTAAAAAAAATAATCAGACTTTACACAGCACTCAATCTTAAGATAATCACAATAGCATTAAAAAACAGGGATATTTTTTTCCCTCAATTTTTGCAGGCCTTGGATTGGTAGGAGAATTTCAGAATTGCCTGTAATGGCGATATGAAAATAGGAATAGCGGGAAGTGTGGGGAAGGACAGAAACCTCAAGAACTAAGAAAAAACGTTTTCTGGCAAATGCGAAAACTTTTTTTTTTTTTTTTAAATAGAAGAGTCTCTGGTTTTGGGTCTCTGGTTCGCGATGTCTTGGGTGTTACTTACTTTATCTAGATTTATAGTTCCTTGACACTTCTTTTGTTGTGTCCAAAGTTTTGTCCCAAAATATCCAAAGCTAAGAACCTAAAATTAGAGACTGCCTTTGAAACTGCTGACCTCTGCATATTTTCCCTCTGTGAACATACAGCAGTAGGAATACGCCCAAAGACAACGAGTTTTGCTTTACGGGCCGGCGGTAGAAAGAATTAAAAAAAGACCATCAGCCATTTCCCAAAAACTTCAGTAGCGGATGCTTTTCCATTTTTGCTCAGTGATGCATCTGCGTTTTGTGTCCCACGTCTCTCCTGGCACGATGTAAAGGAAAATGGTAGTTTAAAAAATAATGAAAAGAAAGAAGTGAGAAGACAAGGAGTTGTAAGGTGAATGTAGAAGAAAGAAGATTTCATTTCTGGCCTAGTGAGCTCGCAAAGTGAGACGAAGCGTCGTGATTTACAACTCTCCCAGATCATACAGAGCAGCTTGTAGTAAAGCGTGTTATACGGGCTGGGCGCAGCGCTGCTGTCACCACGGAACTCCTCTAGCAGCCTTCTGCTGTCTGAAGCCTTACAGCCATGAGGGCAGAAACCTAGCGCCTGCAGATAGGGCCGCGCTGCCGGACCCATCCGGCA
This sequence comes from Chroicocephalus ridibundus, assembly GCF_963924245.1. NCBI lineage: Eukaryota > Metazoa > Chordata > Aves > Charadriiformes > Laridae > Chroicocephalus > Chroicocephalus ridibundus. The sequence continues at coordinate 53,434,979 of NC_086285.1, read as the reverse complement.
GTGCAGACGGGGCTGCCAGATATCCCTGGCTTATTTCCACACTGTAAGGACGGAGGGAGCAGCATTCCCACACTGTGGCGTGGTGAAAGGCATCGCTTTTGCTTATTTTAACAGTATGGGGAACAGGATTGGGGGTGTTCTGGCTTGAAAAGGAATTTTTAATTTTTTTTTTATTTTTTCTAAAGCCTGCAATTTCATAAGTATTCAGGATTAGGGCTTGGAAAACATATTTCAGTACCCATAACATACCGCTGATTTATCTGGCAACGGCTAAGCTTGCAGAGAGAAACTGAGCTTATTTGAAATAACGCGGTCGTAAATAACACTGCGGGGAAAGCAATTCACAAGTTTGTGTAATTCTCGCCGTACGCTTTGCTGGAAGGCTGGCACCGAAAGGGTTTTCATTTCAGCGGCACGAAGGCAACCGTAGGAGCTGAGCGCTTCCCGCCCTGCCCGCGCCGCTTTGCAGCGGCAGCCACCTTGCTTCCATTAGTTATATCAAAGCGAGGAAACCAACCCACCTGGAACTTGCACCGCAAAACGTGGCTAAAAGCCAGGTAGGTTGCCATCAGCTTTCAGGCGATCGGAGGTGAAAATCTGGCCCCTCTAAAGTTAGCAGTTCATTTAGTGTGGATCAGAGAAGGACTTGAACCAATATTTCGGTTCAACCTTACTGAGCCTCTCAGGGATTTTTAGGCTGGTTTTAGAGCTTTAACTTGTTGACTGTAGTACAGTATTCATGGTCCACCTTAAAGTTTTCAGTAATAATGGCTGTGGTAATGAAACTACAAATCAATTAGGCTTCTGGGTGGCATAGAAATTAACATTTCCCTCTGACAGACGTGAGGCTATAACTGTTTAATACAAACGAATGTATAGATTTTCTTAATGAAGAAAATTTATAATCTTGTAGTGCCTGAATCTGTTCATTTAAAAAATGGCTCAATGAGAGCAAATAATGCGTTAGCCTCAAGCCTTTTTACAGGATATAAAGTTGGGCTGGGTTTTCTGAGATACTGGAAAGGTTTACAAAATTTATCACAACTGTAACTCCTGTTATTGTGAAGCACGGATGAAGAAAGCGTAACTCAGCCGATAATATCTTGCTGTACATGCTGAGTAAATAAGCAGTACTTATAGCCATAGATATAGTTTACAAGTGCAAATGTAAATTGGATATTTTAGGGCTAAAAACAATGTGAAGCATAAAGGTGCAAAACCAGCTCCTTTCCACCAAAAAAGAGACAATACTTACTACCTATCACGCATCTTATTTTTTCCCCGTGGCAGAGGAATCACGGTACCTAGGCTTTTATTTTGATGACTCTCTGTTACACAAGGACTGAACTACATTTGCACTCCAGCGTGCTCTTTTGGCCCAGCATGAGCAAGGTAAATGGGGAGCTTTTGAAAGACTGCCGGGCGGGAGGGATTCCTCTTGTGCGAGGTTACCACCAGAGGAGGAAGACATCGAACCCGACCCTCCACGGCTGGCCCTCCCCTGCTTCTGAGGGGCTGCAAGGTCTTCGGAGCTAGAATTGGCCTTTCTGACTGTCTATAATTACCCATCACTGCTAAATCCCACCACAATGTAGTTGATGGTTAGTAGCAAGGGCAGCCCTGGGTTACCCTAGCAGTTGATCAGCTTCCTCATCTTCCCCCCTACCCACTGCTAAGGTCCGGGCTAAGCCTAGCCCAGTTAAGCCAGTGCCTTACTTGCCTCCACGGTAGCCTCTTAAGTTTAGGGTTAAACACTTTCTCTTTTTCTCTTTAAGAGATCTTTCTTTCATGAAGGGATTGATGAAAATCAGCCTGAAGCCATAGGTTGTAATTCCCTCTGTACATGGAGTCCAAGTAACAAAATATTTGTCAAATAATAACTCTTTTTCATTAATGGAGACATTTTTCCATTAATGGAAATTATTATTTAAAATGTTAGAATAACGTATTTCAGGTTAAAAACATCTTTTACATGGTCACTTGTCATCAAGTTAAGGATTTGACCAAGAGCTTAGGTCTCACACAAGTTGAAATGGGTGGGTTCTCTTAAAAAGTTCATGGCATAACCCCTTTTTATATACTTAAGTCTACATTCCTCTTTCTTTTACAGAAACTCTCGAGCAAGTGTGGAGTACAGAACCTTGCCGTGCATCTTTCAAAGACAGCTTCCAAAGTACAGTGCAAGAAATAAAGTTTTAATACATTTTTCTTTCTGGCACCAGGAACGTTGTGAGTGCTGGTGCTCAGACAAACCTTTTCTCTCAGGTTTGAAACACTTGTACGCAAGTCATCCTGTGGAAAGTCATATTTACCTTTATATAGTGCACAAAATACTAAAACTCTTCACTGCGATTAGTGTGGACATCCTAAAAAGGCCTAGAATAAATGAGAATCAAAAAGGAAATTTCCTTTAGCCTACTAGACTAAATTGCATGGATTTACTAAGTGGATAGTAAAACCAAGGCTGGCACTGTAAAAGAAAGATACTGGCATACAGTAGGGTGCAGCAGAGGTGAGGGGGGGAATGCCTGGACATAGTGGAGTGAGTACTTTGAAACAGGTATTTTATATGAAAAAGGGAAAATCAAGGTTAATACTGGCAAAATAAACAGGCATATCTGACACGTGGTAATGGAAAGAAAATTAAGACCAAAAGGCTGAGAGAGAGAAGATTTGGTGCTAAGTCCCAGGGATGGAAATACTTGCTGGGAAAAAAGAGAGCGTGGCTTAAGCGCGGCTAAACTTTTACAGCTGTAACGACAGCTTTGTACCTCAGGTGACGCCTCCACCCTCCCTCGGCAGTGCCGCCTTTGCTCTCCATCAGTACGAGATGGTAACTGCGACGTGGAACAGGGATTTACTAGTCTTAGGCTCAGGCCCAGAAGAGCGACTGCTCTACGTTCCTGCGCTTTGCTTTGCCCAGCGACGAGTGCAATGATACCAACCTGCTGCATACGAGGCTTCGGATTCCACCGAGTAAAAGCGCTACACAGAGAGCTGGTGTTAGTACTGCCTGTAAAACAGGGCATTTGGAACACAGATTGATTTGTACGCTCTGAGCTTTCACAGAGAAGAGGGCAGAGTCTCTTCTTGAAGCTGGTGTTGATACTCACTAAGAGCCGATGACACTGTTGTATTCGATTAGGTCAAATTTCAGAGAGCTTTTTAAATATTTTTGTTATCAAAGCAACCAATATTTGAACCCTTTCTCTCCTAAGTTCGGTTTGCAGAGGGTTGCAAGCCTTTTGCACCGATGTGTTCCTAGGGATTGGGAAGAGCACTTCTATGTTTAACATGCCCTCAGGTTTTCAGCAAAAGAAAGGCCGTATGGAATCTGTCACTTAATATTTGTAACCTGCGTGGCATCCTTTTCTTCAGTTTGACAGGGGAGATTATGCCCACAAATAAACATTCCCAATAGTATATTTGGGCTTTTACCACTTGGCATCTGTCAAACAACTTGCCATCAGCTTTCTAAAATTGACAGTTTCAGTAGATTTCTGCTAAATGTTGAAAAATAGTTTCTCTGACCTCTTCTCTATTGAAGATTCAGACACCAGCTGAGGCAGCTGTCCTGTTTGCAGCATGATAGAAGAGAAGAGGAATTAACCCAACAGCAATTGAATTTGGAAATGTCTTTAGAGAAGCCACCGACTGCTGCAGGAAAGGGAGTATTACTTAGTTCTGCTGTCACTAAAATGGATGACACGCGCTAATCCACAGTGACTGATCCCTTTCTAATGTGTGACCTGAGCACTGGAAGACTGAATGGGTACAGACTGCAGCCGCAAGCACAACACAATGGTCACCATTATTCTGCTGATCCTCTTCACTAAAACCTGAGTATATGCGGTTTTGAATAACGTGCTAACCTTGGTATTTCTTGCCTGTCTCTAGGCAGTGCTCTTTTGCCGGAAAACCTGTGTCTGTTACGGGTTGGTGCTTTCGGTGGCGGTGATGGTGGAACTGCAGGAGCAGCACGCATCCATCCCACCGACAGCGGTGTAGATGGAAGCGATGGGGGCTGGCGAAGCAGATGCTGCACAGCGAGTGGGGTTTCTAACGTATCCCTGTCGCTTACCCTGTGTTGGTTTTTTGTTTTTTTTCTGTTGACAGAAGTGTGTGTTCTTAAAGCTGCATCACGCTGGAGAACCAACTGTCATGGGGACGAGAGGGCTTTCACGGAACATCGAGAACCAAAATGAACCAACTTTTAAGTGCATCTGAAGCACGTAAATGAGAACTGCACGGGCTACAAGGGTAGAGAAGAGAGGTCAAACAGGCACAGAAAGGAAGGGTTAGCTCTTTTGAAAGCCATCTTTCCTCTTTCCTGTCTCTCTCTTTTTTTTTTTTTTTTAACAAAAGAATTTTCAGTTTATTCAAGCACTGCCTAGGTCATCTGCATGCTATCTCATAGCCATCACTGGCAGCCTACAGTCCTTGACATCTGTAACTCACTTTGGTTCTCATCTTACTTTTACATTTTTTTAAAGAAAAGCAATTTCTGCTGTGAAATGCCAGCTCCCTCTCGGAGCAAGCAAGCTTTGAGGTAAAGAGGGAACACCGTCACCTTCAGCCCCAGATTCAGAGGAGTTAATCGACAGTGATCATGCTGCGGTGCGTCACCATTTTATATTCTTAAGCCACTGTTTAGCTGGAGCTTTGCTAACACACAGAGTTACTGGTGAACTCAGCTCTCCGCAGGAAACATGCCATACATGATCTAGCAAAGACGGGGTCATTTCAGCAGTTAACCGTATTCCTGAACGGAGTTCTTGGTATCTTAAAATAACCTCTCCTCAGAGCCATAAATCAAGGGGGAAGGATTACAACAAACTCTTTTGCGGCCAAACTAAGAGTGAATTATACCAATAGGCTGTCCACGACCCAGACACGTTTTCTTCATTCATTGACTCACAGGACCGACACCAGAAGCTGCGGTTCCTCACTCGGCTCTTTACCAAGATCCTTGCCACGTGCCCATCACTTTGGTTCCCGAGCCTCTGTTTATTACCAGGTAATGGGGACACAAAGCCTACTTATCATGATCTGTCTCTAGTGAAGAAGAGGCAGGCCTGACCAAAGCACTGGTACTTTGAATCCCCTGAAGGCGGGGGGAGGAAGGGACGTGAGAGAGAGAACGGAGCTGATGAAACTTGAGGACACTGGTGCAGGCTTTTCCTGTGAAAGGAAAGACTTCATAGCTGGCTCTGCATATGGAACCCAGATTTTACAAAAGCTGGGTTCCCTTCTTCAGAAGAGAGACAGAAACCGGATTTACTATCTGTTCAGCAGACCTTATAATTATGTGCCACACTGATACCAAATAACTTTAGACGGGTCTAGGTGCGGTCCTCTTTGAAGGCTTATGGTGAAGCTCCTAACAAGCTCGTTTAGCTATCCAAGCGACAGGGACTGGAAGAGGTTTAAATTATTATATATGAGATAATAGTACAGGCAACACAGCTACAGTTAATTTCACCCCCTCTGGTATAATTTGAATTTAACAGTTATTATTATTTTATGTAAGTTTATGACAAATGAAACAACCGCATAAAGAACACATCAGCTCTCACAAAACTCTGCGTTGGGAAACCGGACTCACTTTGTAGGCTTGAGGAACAAGCCTCCTCATACGTCTACCCCATACTGGGTTTACTGAGGACCAGGCTGTTCCTCCACAATGCAATGGAGCGGGCAGCATGTGCAAATTTAGGTACACCTTCTCAAGAGCTTATATCGAAGGGGACATATAAAAAGAAATACTTTGCATAAAGTAGCAGAATCTACTAAGGCTGGTCACCCATGAATTTATGTACTGTGATAAACTTTTCTATGTCAATAATTACCTAATATGAGAGAGAGCCAAGTCATGCTGTAATTCTTCCATCCATGGAGGCATAAAGAGAATCTCTGCCCCCTATATTAGTCTGTCTGTACTCACAAAACAAGTATACATTTAATATCATTGACATCCTGCCTTTATTTTTAAGTGAAGTTGAAATTGGCCAAGTAGTTCGGAAGTTTTGTCGGAGGAGGGGTGGGATGGACAGACAGACAGCACCGTTTCAGCCTTGTTTCCTTAAGGAAGCCAGTTTTAAGAAACAGGCAACAAGCATAGTTTCCCTCGTGGTAATATCACAACAACGAAGCGTATCTGTTTTGTGTTATATAAACAAAGACAGTGCTTCGGGGTCAAAAAACTCTGGAAGAGACATCAAGATGTCTTGCAAATTGCCCATGTGTTCAGTGTGGAAGATGAAGGTCCTGCAGGTGACTCATTAAGTTAGACCTCCCTTAATTAAAAGAGATACTGAAAGCAAATGGCATAGCGTCCACATCAGGTGAGGGGAGGAAGAAGCAAAAAGCCAAAGACACCCCTCAGGCAGGCTGTGGAGAAATCCTGGCTGCTACTTCCCCGTTGTTTCATATCCTACACTTCTGGGGAGGAAAACAGGCAGCACTAACAAGGTAAATCACAGTACTTCAGGAACTTTCCCGGCTTTTTGCAACTTGACCACCATCTGGTTAGGAAAAAAAAAAAAAAAAGATAATGAAATACTGTAGAAGTGGGAATATTTTGCCCTTGGCAGCAGTGAAGAAACCCATATAACTTATCTTATATGTCAGCAGATTGTTAGCAGCAGACGTGACCCCAGTTGGGTGGGTACTGCGTCTATGCAGAAGTATAATGGTACGGAGAGGAACATAATGAGAACCAGGCTGAGCTGCAGCGTGGCTCACATGGAGAAAGGCTTTCTTTGCAGTCACTGCGATGTGTCAAGGAAGTGGAGGCTTTTGTGAGTCAGCAGCATCGCTAGTGTTCCCTCAGAGGGACACTGCTGAAATGGCTAACAGACCTGAACCAGAGCTGTAAAGGATGAAAAAGACACTATTATATCATCTGAAACCTTCCCATGCGAATGATGGGAAGTCTCCGCTCTCTCTCTGATTTCAAATGGAGCTTTAGAGCATTTGGGAACTGAATCTGCTGTTTCTTTTCCTCCTCACAGAAGTCCTTAGAGCTTTGTGGAGCAGCAAATGCTGTAATACACTGAGTAGGGAGAGTGAGCAGAAAAGTAAAGACGGCTTTGGACAACTAGCCTGTTCATTAAAGTACTGCTTGCAGGGCTGGGGGAACTGCGGAAAGAGCACCAGGGAATCAGTTACCAGTCATCATGAGACAGGCATCTTCGACACGTAACGTACTACCGTCACACTGTTCTCTTTCCCCCTCAGCTCTTGTCCACGGCTAAGTACATGAAAGACTCGACACCACGGCCGTTTCTCTACATTTGTGCTCTAGTGGCAGTAGATTTTGGCAGTGTTCATTAGTGCTGGTGTCATTAGTGGGCCCTGTGCCCAATCCTGTGCAGACCATTGCATTTTTGAAGTGCCAGCTAGTGTAGAAGCAGCATGAAAAAAAGATGATCAGAGCTACAAGTTGAACAGACATTTGGTCCTGCATTTTTGAAGTGCCAGCTAGTAGAAGCAGCATGAAAAAAAGATGATCAGAGCTACAAGTTGAACAGACATTTGGTCCCGCATATACTTTTTCCACATTTCAGCCAACATCTTCGACCATCACAGGAAGGCAACCTTGTAAAATTGCAAAATTTTGGGGCAATATATACACAATTCTTCTTTTAATGGCCCATTAATGGAGATTCACAGAGAGATGATGCTAGTACTAGCCAGCTCATGGCACTGAACTCTGCTGGAAGCAAATGTAAGCTTTGTAGTTGAGCAATAGTATTAGGCAAGTATTCATATAACAAGGGTAGCAGGGTAAATACCATTCATAAGCCACGAATATTAGCCTGAGGAAAAATCATCGCATGGTTTGGGTTAGAAGGGACCTTAAAGGTCATCTAGTTCCAACCCCCCTGCCCTGGGCAGGGACACCTCCCACTAGACCAGGCTGCTCAAAGCCTCATCCAGCCCAGTCTTATGTTATCTTCTTTCTACTTGTACAAATACTTTTTTTACTTTTTTTTTTTTTTAATACAGTGAGATTCTTCCTTATGCAAGTGTAACAGAAATATATACCACCAGGACTAGCTAGGGCAAAAGCTGATGGTGTTTTTTGGATATATGTAAATACTGAATAGTATTGTGTTATCTAGAAAGCAGCCAGGCAGGAGTAGGAAGGGATGCCCAAGAAATCCATGAGAGGGATTTTGTGTTTCCAGCGCTCCCAGAATACAGTGCAATTCAGCTGAGCTTGGATCACTCGAATGGTCATAGAAACCTGCAAAATACTGTAGCTGTCAATTCTCTACTCTTTCTTGGGAGCTGACGACAGATCTGTGGGGAAGCGTTTTGTTTGTCTGTCTTAAAAGCATCTGCCCCTGCTCTCCAGGTAAGCTGCAAGAGCCAGAATACAAGGCTGGCAGCTGGTAAGAGCACACCGTGCCAAGGACAAGGGAAGATAACAAAAAGGGACTCTAGAAAAACAGCTACGTTATCCCACAGCACTCTTCAGAGAAAGTGTGCCACCAAGTGTCTATTCAAACACAAGCTGCTAAAAGCGCCAAGCATCTGATTTCAGTTAATTAATACATGGAGAATCTGCATGAAGGAACCAGAGCGTACTCATCCAAAAACTAGAGAAATGCAGCTTCACCAGCAAGCGTGTGGCATTGCTTCTGTATCACTCAGAATACAGCACAAAAATCATTCTGCTATTTTTTTTTTTCTCTCTGGTACGCGAGGAAACAAAGAGCTCAGTTGCTCAGTCTCAGTTCCTGGGCACTTCTGCTTAGGCGCAGTGCTGCTCCTCCCACAGTTGACAGTGCTTCTGCATTAATAGTAATAACAATAAATAATGATGAAAAGGCCTTTTATCACGCTTTTCAGTGGTACAACCCCAGTGCTTTGCAAATAAGGGTGTTATCCCGATAGCTACCAAAGGAAGAACTACACAAGTTGTTTTCATCTTTGTCCTCTGAAGTACCAGAAGGTAAATGCCTATGAGAAGGTAGGAAGAGGATGCATCTCTCCTGAGACTCGGCCCGGTGCTATATCAAATAGCAGCAAATGCCTATGCTCCTTTTTTGGTATATAAACAAAGGAGCCACCCAAATACAGATGCTTACACTGGTACTGGCATCTCCTGCCACGCCAGTGATCCACATCTGGAGATGCAGCTGTCGGTCTCCTGTCGGAAACAAACAGCCTGGGGTACCTTGTAGGAGCAAAGCTTCTTTGATGGCTGTTTGTCAGCCCCTACAGAAGGAACAGAGTTTCTGTCTGCTGGGACAGTCGTGTCAGTGAAACCAAGGCATACAGCGCTTTGGCTACAGAAAGAAAAGAAAAGGAAAAAATCCGAATCTAGGTTATGATCTGTACAGAAACCAGTGCCGAGGGACTTGTTGCAACACGTCACCACCATGAGGACCCAGCAGATGCACTGATAAAACTGGGGCAGTGGTTGGGGGTATTTTTTCGTTATCTATTATACTGCTGCAGCCCCTATGCAGATGTTTCTTTACCTCAGTGCAAAAGCCCATTCTGTCCAAGTAGTTTATTCCGTTTTCCTTCCAGAAATAAGCCATGCCAGTAAAAAACATACCTTATGTTCAAGAACAAAATGAAAATTCAGAATTGCTAGCATGCCACATATATTTTGCAGCCCACATCAGAAAACTTCCAGGACACATTTTTATTTCATCTCCCTTGCTGCATTTCCAAAGTGAACTCAACAAAATCCTATTAAGGACTTTTAAACTCTGAATTAGGAGTTTGACTCAGGAATTTAAACGGAGTTTAACTAATCCTAAAATATACACTTTTAGTTCATTTGGCTTGTTTTTTTCTGTGTGTCCTTGTATAGGCAAGCTGTTAGACTGCATGAGCTTTGGTTGTCTTTTGCATTCACAGAGCAAACACAACAGGATCTTAGTTTCAGCTCAAGCTGTTAGCCACTATCAAGATACTATGGCAAAATTAAGAGTAATCACAAAGTTTTACTGCTACTTGTTTTGCCGTGCAGATCGTAGGAGATAAATGCATGTTTTGGTTCATAAAGAAAGAAAAAAAAAAAAAAAGTCAGACACGTGGAGTCTCTCGGCCAGCACAATTCTCTGAGATTAGGAGATTGTCATTCAGCTTTCATCTTTAATTTTTCCCTTTGCTCATTTTTCCAGCTAAACAAGAAGTGTTATTAAATCGAGAAGATCAGCAACAAGATCAATGCTTTTTTTTTTTTTTTTTTTTTCCCTTTTTTTTCCTTTTGTGTTTTGGAAGGAAAGAAACATCCTGCAATCACTTGCAAAGCACATGGCCATAAGCAGGCGCAACTGTGGAGAGGGGCGCGCAACTAGATGTTGCAGCTAAGCCTCCCGTTGCTTAAACAAGCGACTCGGCCAGGGCTACCTGTTCTCAACCTAATTTCAGTATTATGTTCGGGAGAGAAGTCTCTTTGTATCAGATCTGACAGGCATGTGTTCCCGAGGAAGTGGAGGGGAAGCCCTCCGTTCATATGACTAATTAGACAGGCTTCACGCTGGGTTGCTCTTTTTTGATGCTGATCCCTGTACTAATTGTCAGTTTGTTCCTTGGAAAGGCAAGGTTGAGTTCAAATGCTGCAGCGCCTTGTTCCCCGTTAGCTTTCCTGACCTTAAACTGATGCGAATTGACAAGGAACAGACGGGGAGAGAGCGCGGGGTTCATTCTGCTGGCGGAGAGCACATTTTGGAGTCGCGGGAAGAAAGGAGCAGGAGCACAGTTCAACAGGGAGCAGTTACCACTTGGGTAAAACGCGCGGTCGTCCCATTTGAGGTTGAGGGGGAAGAGGCAGCATGATGGATAAGTAGTCACTTCTAGCTGAGATTCTGCAGCTCCTTCAGGAAAGCGTAGATGGTTTAATTTTTTAGCTAGATCTCCAACCAGATTTTTTTGCTCTGCTTTTCTTCTGGTTAGATCTGTGAGACCAAGCTACCACAGCTGAGCCAGGCTCACTTCCCACAAGCTGCCTTTTTTTTTTTTTTTTTTTTCTTTTTTTCTTTTTCTGAGACTGTTTCAGCTCTGGTCAGGCTTTCATGGTAGGAAAGGAGGAGGAGGAGGGGGAAGAAAGGGGGAGCATTTAATCAAATCTGACATTCAGGAGCTCAATCCTGCAAGGTACTGAGCTCATTGACCTCAGCCCAGCAAAACAATATACATGGGACTTCAAAGGGGATACTCACATGCTTAAAGTTAAGCAGATGTCTAAGTGGTATATTGGATCTGGGCCAGAGAAAGCAGGGCCTTCCAAAAAGGCTAAGGCGCTCCAGCCTGCTCAGGGCTGCAAACCGCTACCTTTATCGGCTCAGCTCTCAGAGCAGCTCCAGAGCAGGTGTTATAATTATAGCGGGGACCAAGATGAAAGGGGCCCAAGGGCTTGGCTGCGAAGGCAGGAGAAAACTGGCAGTTTTCTGGGCAGTAGTCCCCGCTCCGTTCCTTGCAAAATAAATGCGCTCTCAGGCTATTTCTGATTCAGCATGCAATGAGGCAGCCAAATGCTCCATTCCTCCTCTAAAGTCCTAAAATTCTAATTTACAATCAAGGCATGACAACTCTGCAAAAGAGGGAAGAAAGATTTTGATTTTGTTGGTTGGGCTTTTCCTCTCTCTTGTTTCTGATGCTTTTAATTTTAGTAGAAGAGTTCAGGAGTGCAAAGCCATAGCTTTCTGATTTCAGGGGAAGACAGCTTGGAAATCACTGTGTGTATATGAGCATCCTCAGAAAAAAGCTGGCGTTGTGCAACTTTAACTGACAGACTTTCCTCCACTCTGTGCATAGACACCTGAGGGAAACGGGAGTTTTCAGCCAAGTGAGGACTCTCCTGGTCTGATTTCGGACACGATGGTCTCAGGAGGGCTTCAACTATCCAATGCGTCTTGGAGGTAAAGAACGAGCGAGACCTGACACTGTGATGTTAACAGCTAGAAGAAAATAAACACAGGCAATGATCTCCATGGGAAACATTTAGTAGCGATTAACATCTGCTCAGCTCCTTTTGTCCAATGTCCTTCAATTAAATGTTCTACATAGGTACATAAGCACGCACGTATATATCTTCCAGTTCTTAATTTGCTGCTCAGTAGAATTTGGACAACTGGAAAGCTTATTTCTGGACACAGCACAGATAATATTTCTGTCTAACTTATGGCAAGAAAATATAAGCAAGTGGGAGGGATACAGATAGAATATTACAACCTCCGATGAAATTAATTCTGCAGAAGTTCAACTGGCTGGACAAGAGCTAAGCAATTATTGAAGATCTATGAAACTCCAGCCTTTGAAATGTCTTTGAAATACGCAGAGAACATGTACTAATCAGTCCAGTATGCTAAACGTCAGCTTTCTGATAAAAGTCACTACTAAATTACAAGGGGTTTGGGGCTTTACACAGAACTCATAATGTGATTTTTCAAATTTTCTTTCAAGATATGACATTTAAAAAATTTTCTGCTTAGAATACGCTTCACTTGTCAGTGAGACTGTCCAAGTAAAGAAGAGAGGGTGTGCGCTGCACAAACAGGTGGGAGAAACCAGAGCAAGGAGAGAGAGTCCAGACAGGCAAAGCACTGTCACGGGTCCAACCCAATTTAAAAACCATGACATAGGTAAATGCTAATGTATATTAAAACCCCCCAATTTTTTCTTATCTACTTCTCTAGAGCAGTTCAAAAGAATTTTGCGTTGCTGTTTTAATAGCCTACCAGCATGGTAGAGGGTAACTATCTGCTCCAGTACTGCTTTCTTGTGATACTGCATGAGAAAAATGTAATCTCAGTTTTTCAACTTTTGGGGATTCGAGGTAACAGCAGATTCTTTCAAACTTGCTAAGGGCATATAAATTAAGAGCTGCCGTGTAGCAGATCATGTAATCCTTCCCCTCCTACCGTCTCTAGTGCTGCTGTGGACAATTCTCTGGTCTGGAACAAAAGGAATAGCACAAGCAAAAATTCAGCTCAGACACCTTTCATGCGTAACACTGGAAGTAACAAAACATCCTCGCTTTCATACTTTGATGGCATAGGGTTTCTATTTTAGCACATTAGCAGCAAAACAGCTTCATGCACACTGACTGCATCTGCAGTAGGCCTTATTTTAATTTAAATGACGGGTTCTCAGCCTTCCGTGGTCTAGACTTTGTCTAAATAGGGGAATATTATCTCATCGACACCTTCCTCCACATTCACATCAACATCAACACAGACTGGCAACAGACTTTCCTGCAGAACTTAATCTTTATGGCATTAGCAATGTATTTCAGAAAATTATTTGAAAAAAAAAGTAATAGGCATGTAAGAGAGAGGTCACAAAGTGTCATGCCTGGTGTACCCTTTCCCTCCAAGCATGCAATCTTTCAAAACCAAAGCAGCAGGCTCCCCTGTTCAGCCATGACATCTGTCCCTACACGTCCTTAAGGAGGGCTTGCTAAGAGAAGAGGGGACTTGCAGAATGCCAGAAGGCACTGTCCTACATCAAGTCTGCATTCAGATCAAGTACCTTATTCCAAAGCCTGTCATAGTGAGCCCTTATGGAGCCTTGAATCGGGTGTTATGTCTTGGCCCTTCAACTTTTCCTTTTAAATACAAAATAATGTGGGTTTGGTTTTTTTTTTTTTTTAGATCCTACCCATCTGTGAAGGAACAGTTGCTTCCATCCTATTCTTATGTGTCAGGATAACGTTCCAGCAGCACATATTGAGTAGTACAGCTAACTTGAGTGCAGCCACAACTGTGTGGTTGTAAAAGATCTTGTTGTATCAAGTGATCAGAAACACACAAGTACGTATGCAAAAAGACAGACCGCCGGACAGACCACCGTCCTGGAGTTCCTACATCTGTAATAACAACTCTCCATATACCAGAGTTCAAGATAACAGTTATAACAAAAACACCAGAGTAAAGATGGCAAGGCATTTTTCCCCCTCTCCTCTTCCACGTGCATGAAACAAAATAAGGCAAGGGGAAATAAAGCACAATTCTGCCACAGCTTTGAGAACAGCAGCTTAGGTCCCATCATTAGGGCCACATCAGAACACACACAATAATCAAGGTTTCCCAGAGATCATTGTGGAAGGAATCTATTTCAGCATCACACATGCGAGATGTAGACCATCTAAAACACAAAAGAACAGCAGGATATCTTTGCTGCAGTTCAAGGTCACTTGCAAATGTCTATTGAAGTGAGTCTCATGAAAACAGTGCTCTTGATATTGCAGAGGTCATTGGCCCGGTGCTTGGTTTGTCGACATAACAATAATTATTCCACAATAACAAGCTTAGCCGCAACAATGGGGACAGAGCATCGGGGCGGTAGACTCTCCAACCTGCAACTTTCAACTTCAGCCTGCCTGTTCGTAGCGAAAACAGCAGTGTGTGTGGCATGCCCTCTGACTGGTGTACAAGGTCACTGAAAGCAGAAGTGTAGCACTTGGTGAAATAAAAGTTTAGACTAAACAGTGGGTGATATTGTTGGGACTTGACCATCTGAAGGAAGCTTTCATCACCAAATCGCATTTTACCAGATGTTCACGAGTACACTCACCCAAACTCACAATCTCTTGTCTATTAAGAGGGAATTCATACCATTTCCCTTTGTTCATTAGAATAGGGTCCTATTTGGACTAGGTCTATGGGAATATTTCAACATATAACAGCTCCCATTGTAGCCAGCTGGGACTGAATACTTGAAAACCTAGTCATCAGATACAATCACTGTGGGAGAGAGGGGAAGAGACCAGGAGAGCTCAGCAAACACAGTGCTACTGACAATTTTATTCAAAGGTTGCTGCAGTATGAAATGGGCATGGTGAGGAAAGGGAGTTGGGAAGATCGGGGGTACTTTGGGGTAGATGGTGATGGAAAGGTCATAGTTCTGAGGGAAGGAACCGAAAACTCTGGGTAAGAACAGTTTGGGAATGGGGAAGGAGCTTGAAGAATGGGAGCGACGTGCTGGAAAAGTGTCAGAGAACTTAGAAGCACTGGGGGTACTTGAACTCTAGGACAGGAGGGTTGAGAAGTAAAAGATTATGAGTTCCCATCATCCAGTCCCTCATGCTAAATCAGGAGGAGATGGGATTATCTCTAGCTAGTGATAAGGAGACCCTCATTAGGAGTCCAGGACACACAGAACTTCATCTAATTTTTTCTTGCACTGGACTACTGGGACACTCTCCCTCTCTAACAAGCTGGAAATATCCTAACCTTTCCAGCCTCTCTTGGCCATAGGATAGACCTGTCAGAATTTCCTAAGCACACTGTGCTCTCTGTCTTGTCAAAGAGCTTCTTTGACTATTTCATATTAAGAAATGAATTAATCCTGAAAACAGTGCTGGCTATCATTAAAATAATTTCTTTTTGGCAATTTGTTTAGCTTTCTCTTTCTTTGCTTCTTTGGTCCTCACCCTCCACTAGCACGAACGATTACTGTGACACCGGAAATGCCAATCACCATTTCCCACTGCAATACGCTCAAGGCCCTTAAGACCTTCTGAACATAGAACCATAGATTCGACATCTCCACACAGGAAAAAGTAAAGTAGTTAAACAAAGTACAAAGTCATTTATTTGTAAATGTTCCTTTCTGCCATCCTTATATTGTAAAGAATGGCACAAAGTAAATGCAAGGAACCATTTTTTTTAAACTAGTGCTGAAAAGGGTTTTCAAGCACTGATGATAAGACAAGTGCTGATGAACAATCGTTTTTACTTAGTCCCATCCCTCCCGGTCTCAAGGAGCCATCCCACACCCACAGGCCCATCCTGGGGCTCCCTGGTACACACATGTTGCAGTGTGCCGAGGAAATGGGATTGGGGAGCTGCAGCCCTCGCTAACTAATGGCTGTGGGTTAACCCAACTCAAGCCATGACTGGCTTTGGAGATGGTGCTGAGGCAGGTGGAGGGACACCTGGTGCAGTGCAGAGCTCACAAAGTAGTCTCACAGAGGCAGAGATACCTTCACTGTTCACCTTTAAACCCAGCACCACAGTATTACGTGAGTCTCTGCATGACATGACAACTGGTCCAAACAAGCTCTCGAAAAAAACCTCATTCGAGGTACAGCTCACCACATACCACCCGAATGCATTGCTGCCCCACAAAAATAACAGGCTGAGAACATGCATTTGTTAAATATCATTTATGGTGGGGCCCAAGTAGGGAACAAGTGGAATAATTTACATAGAGGTAGCTAAGATATTTCAACTTTGTAAGTGCAGAACCTAAATTTTGTTAGTTTTCATAGTCTCTCCCCCTCCAAAGATAAAGTGCTGTGAGGTAGCTTATTTGCTACTAGGATCTACAAAAGTTTTACCTTCAGCCTTATTGAGTCAGACCTCTCCGGGTTATCAAGTAGTGTCCTAAGGCAAATGACACTATCTCCATCACAAAAATGTCCTATCTTTCATAAAAACGAAACATTAATACAAAAATAATTTTCAAAAGAGGTGTAATGTAGAAAAGCACAGCATAAACAGAAAACTGAGTAAGATAATAGCAATGTTGTTGGGGACAAACCAGAGAGAATTTACTTGAAAAACTGTGTGGTTACAATTGGACTTTAAGCACGTATAAAGAGAGGTAAAACTAAGTCCTATAAAGTTACTCATCGGAGATGCAACAGACAAAGTTCTCTTCAATAAAGGAGGAATTTTAAATAATACTCAAGAGTAACCATGCCTAAAAATGGTGGAAGTGACGCAGCAAAAACAAGTGGGTGATGTTACTTGCTTCTCACAGAACAATCCAAGAGGCACCTGATGAAATTATTCATCAGCAACCTTAGAAGTCAAGGAAGGGAAGTACTTTTCCACACAAATAATTAAGTTCTGGGGACTTACTGCTACAGAAGGCTGTGAAGACCAGGAGCATGAAAAGAGGTTCAGAGAAGAATTAGGTAAATCCATAGAGGATAAATCCATCAGCGCATATTAAAGAACTAGGCACATAGGGTGATTCTGCAGCGTTATCAATTCAGCTGCAGTCCTTCAGCGTCTGTGTTATCACTGTTTAATACTCTAGGTGTTTAGTTGTTTGGTTTTTTTTAATTAAGACAGCAATTAAAAAAAATCAGACCAAAACCCAACAGTAATTTCTTTTTAAGACCATCTTCAGCAGCACTTCTTTCACCCAAAAACATATCCTAAAAAACATACAAGGAAGGAATGTGGGAGATGAGTAAACTGGATGACACCAACACTGACTAGAAAGCAAAGACACCTCAAATGGTGCATGATTTTATCATTGTAATACAATTAAAGTGTTAAGTCCAAGGTCCAGAAAATCTACTACTCTTCCACTTAACGATTCTTCTCTAAACCTCAGTACTACACTCAGTTCTATTAAATTAACAGGAGTCTACATTAAAACGTACAGCATCAACTTCAGTTTTAACCAACATTTCTCAGGAGCACCAGACAGCCTGTTAACCATGGCTGTAGAAACCATAACATCACCGCTGGCACAGCACCTCCTGTGATAAAAGGACAGTTTTCCAGAGAGAGAACCCAAGGTAGCAACAACTTGAAAAAACAGCGTAGCCAAGAAGGGTTACCTGCCTTTAACTGCCCTTGGAGATGCTCTGTGTGTACACCTGCCTTGTGGCAGTATCTGTATGCTGGTGCCTGTTGCACATAAGGAGCACGAACCCAGAAGCCGATGACTGCTTGCAGAAAAGATAGATATTTCACTCAGTTATTAGCACCACACTCCCCCCTTCCCTGTTATTCCAGAGGCCTGCTCGCTTCTCCATCCACCAGTGCAAGCTCCAACAAGCAAGCGGTGGTTTCCCATGGCCCTTCCCTCTTTGGTACCACTAATCCCACAGACAACACGGATGTTTCTCAGCCTGAGGACCTCCAAATGAACAGGAGCAAAACAGTCCACTCACGAACCAGGAAATAGTCACATCACTCAACTACTTTACTCTTCCCTGTTGGTTTTAGTAAGGTCACCTCCTGCTCAGGAGTACCTAGAAGGAAACCAGGAGCACATGAGAGCCCTGAGTAGGTTCCTCACCCCAGATATGCTCTCCTAGGCAGGGAAGCATGCCTTTGTATACAGGTGTGGTAGCTCCACACCTGGTGGAGGGGTGCTAGGTACCAATTTTAGGCTCTAGGTAAGTGCTGTTCATGAATGGTGGCAGACAGCTTCACCACGCTCAGTTATCTAGAAGAGCTGAAGCGGTGCTGCAACTGTTCCGTATCTTCACTGGTTACAGAGAAAAAACCTCTTTGCCACCTAGAACTAGACTAATCAAATGGCAAACTGTGGTCTATATTGAGACCACCCAGTGGATTTTCTTGCTGTAACCCTCAACGGTGGTGCCCACATCTTGGTAGAAATAGAGACCGTGTTTCTAACAGTTTTCCTGGTGTCTTAGTGGGCTGCTGTGAAGCCATCACATATAATAACCAGTGGCCCAGGACCTGTGTAATTCTTTTGGCTGAGCAAGTTCAGTAAAACTGCCCAGGAGACTTCAATAAACATTAATTTAGTAGCTGTGCCCTCAAGCTTTACGTTTCAGGAGTTAAATATCCCCAGAGATAAGAAGCTATTTTGTAATGCCACAAACAACGAGTTTATATAAGCCAATATGCTACATGACACCTTCTTAGCAACCAGTTCAGCATCAGCTGTTCTCACTTCATTAAATTAAAGCTTTTTAAAAGCCTGTCTAGAGCTGGCTGGAAAAGGTATTTCTCATTCTTTCTACTCTATGCTTCCTCAGATATTTTTTTTTGTGTTTTAACATAAAGTCTCTACCAACAACATCAGTGAATTTCTGAAACGAAAAAAAAAATAATTAAAAAAATCTGTTTCAGAAATGAGAAGCCCACAAAACTGAACTAACCAAAACCACTGCACATCAGCATCCATTACTTTGAAAAGACATATTCAAAACAGATACTTCTTTTTGCAGTAGATTTTGTTATGCTACCAACTCTAGATTAGCATACAGAGCAGCACATTGTTTAATTAAAAATTGAGCAACATTGGGGGTGGGATCACTGTGTTAGAAGATGAGGCACATCCCTCTTAGTGGGGACAATATTCACTCTTCTCTAGCCTGGCATCACTTGCTGCCCAATCTCTTTAAGACAGCCAGTCACTGTTAGAGAGAGAAATAAGTGATTTTAGAAAAAAAAAAAAATCAAGGCCTTAATGAACGCACAATGAATTCTTCCTTTATGATAAACTAGTTGTTCTATTCTCTCAGAGCAGGATCCAAAATCTGCTGAAGGTTATGGAGCCTCCCTATTGATTTAAACGGGCTTTGGATCTTCTCTAATTCCCTCCTCACAGTTTTATCTTATTTCTAAAAGGCCAGATGCTGGGTCCGTATCTGCTCAAATCTATATTTTGCTAATGGAGCTCAGGTTTCCATAGAAAGAAATGTAACCGAGTTCCCCTAATACCCATTGCTGGGTGACTCTAAAAGAGAGACTTAGTCCGTCCTGCGGTGGAGAGATAAGAATCATATTTTAAACCAACCTACTTTAAATGAAATTAAATAGCTGTCAGTGTTAATTGAGGACACTTGCCCGTGGAACCAAAAGATCTGACTTTATTTCTTCCTTCTAAAAGAGCTGCACTTATTTCACCTCTCCCAACGGTGAGATAGGGATGACCTCCCAGGAAACTGAGGAGACGGACGTTTGTGCAAACTGCTTTTAGGGAGAGAGGGAATCTTCTCTAAGTTTCTGTATAATTTACGTTTCACTCACCCGTAGATAAAATGACAAACAATGTATATTTGGACCTTTTAATAATACCTTTTGGCCGTTTGTGAGTGGTGAAGTACCTTACCTGTGCAATGTCATACACAAATGCAAAAAAGATAATTGCAGATAGGGTAAGTGAAAAAAAAAAATAAATCCTGCAGCTGAGTGCCCTGTGCCACAAATGATCTCATGCACGTGACATGGCATTTAACATGCTGGACAATAGTCTGGGCTGAAGCAGGGGCACAGGGCAGCAAAAGGGCTGTTCTGTGGTTTTATCTATAGGTGGTATTACAGACCACTGTATTCTTTGATGTCCTTTCTTTAAAACGTCATACAAATTAATAGAGAAATAAATCCAAATGAAACAAATACAAAAAAAACCCCAAAACCTATAACACTTTAGCTTTTCTGGTAATTTATAATTTCCTTCAAAATACCTATTATTTTAAAAAAAAACCACCCTAACAACCTTCTGCTTTGCTGCCTTTATTTCCAGAATGTTATCTCTCTCAGTTAACACAAAGGCCTTTGCCAGTGGTTGATATTCAGTGTCTGAACTCTACTAATTTGGCAGTCTTTGTAGGAGGAGATACTATCCTTTATCAGACCAACAAATGGAAGAAATTACAAACTTTTGGGTCAGTTTGTTCAGACAAGCCACACGGTACCACCTCTGCTTATTTATAACAACGAATGCGCAAGCATGTCTAGCTTTTCATAAAGGGCTTTTAGCTTTAGTCATTTCAGTGATTCCTAAATTGCCTCCTTTGAATAGACAGACCAGTAAAACTCCATCACTCAAACCTTTGCAAGAAGCTATCCAGAAATTGCCTAACATTCACTCAAAGAAATACACAAAAAGGTAAAATCTCTCTTTTTGCACCCACTCTCTGTATCTGACCAAAGCTGCAGAGCCTAATTGCTGAGATCCGACGTGCAACTTGTCTCATCTGCTATCCTTAAGACTGCAAAAATCATTCCCAGCGTGGTGATTTCCTCTTGGTTTGGAGCTTACCCCTTTCTGCTCGAGCCAGCTAGTGAAATCCATCCTTCTGTATGCGCTGCACTTCGGCTGGCGGAGCTAACTGAAGCAGCGCTCCAAACCCTGCAACTCTTGTGCTAGGACAGTTCAGAACTTTTCATATAGCTGTTAATTAAAATAACACCTCTAGCTGCTAGATCATATCCCTTCAAACATATCAAAACAGATTCACGGGTGAAAGGTTTAAACTTCAAGAAAACTTAAGGGCCAAATTGTCCACAAATGAAACAGAGGCATAAGTTAACCTGGATACAAGTGAAAAATTCAGTGAAAGATAAAAAAACCTGAATGATCTCATTCCATTATATTTAAAGGAGTCAAACCCATTTTGCCCACTGATACTTTGGGGAACAGGAGAACTGCATTTTGTTTTCACACATGGAAGTGAAATGCAGAATGAGCTCCATAAAGGATTAATACTCAGAGGAGTTTTTGGTTTTCCAGCGTGGTCTCTGCTTTTTCCTCTCTGCTTTTCCCACCTCTTCTCGCCCACCCCCAGTGCTTTTATTCAGAAAAACACAGCGTGAATAAATAAGACCACCAATAAGAATGTGAAGCATTAGCAGAGGAAACTCGTCATATTTCTTTACTGTGGCCACATATAGGACCTGATTAAAAACTAATACACAGCACATTACACATTAGACTTCATTAACACCCTCCTCCCACTTTTTGTTTTTCTGTTTGATTTTCTCAATTCCAGGCTTTTATCACCAGAGTGGTTTGATAAAAGTCTGGCTTAGTCGTGTGACACTGCAAAAAGGATTGTACGTTCAAGAACATTCTCACCATTTCTGAAGTATCCAATTTTTGTCTCACTTGTACTGAAGAATACTTGCCCCTTGGGGTGGTGTTTTCTACTCCACTTGAGTGCTGCGGTTTTTACATTTATACGTTTGTTCCAACTATGTCATTAAGTCAATATTTAATGGATGGCATTTTCCTCCACCTGCCTGGGGTTAAGGTTAGATGAAGTCCAGCCTGAGCACCAGCAATGAACATTGAAGTTGTTCGTATTGATTGCTATCACTCAGGAACACGACTACCTGAATGATTTATAGTACTGAGAGTACTCTACAGGGTTTAGGACTGCAAACACCTGTCCGCAACTTTAAAGGGTGAGTGTATCCACGCTAGGGCCCTGGGTGGATTGCTCCATCACAGGGGTCTGGCCCTGAGAAGCCTTCACAGGTCTCCTCTTCCCTCCTGAGCTGCACTGAAGCTCAGGTTCCCATTCCTGGTCTCTGCCTGAGCTTCGTCGCCGGTACGTCCATGCTTGGTCTTGAATATCCCCATCCCTGGCTCTTGGACTAGAAGTCCTGGCTCAGCTGTGGACCTGCCTTATCACCGTGGACTCATCTAGTGACCTGGGCTCTCAGCTCAGCCTGGTGACCATCTCCAGTCTTGCTCTGCTTGCTGAGGGGACAGACCCCAAAAGGTTTATTAATTGAGGACTTACAGGCATTTTTAGAATAAGAAATGAGCCACAGCACTCATCCTGCGCTTTGTGGAGAGAATTTCTGCAAGCATGAATCTCTAGCCCGTTTGGAGATCCAAATTCTGCTAAGGAAAGAAAAGCATGGAAATAATTCAAGACTTAGCTGTGTTATAAGAAACCTTTGGTTTGGTTTCATCTAGAACCTTCAGTTGAAAGACTTGAGGGGGAAAAAAATCCTCTTTCCTCCCCAAAATATTTGGGGTTTACAAATTTCTATCAGCTCAGAAACAAATGCTGGGCAAGACACTGTCAGGGAGAAGTTTTTGTAAAGAAAAATGCCACAGAAGTCAATGTTTTCATGAAAAAGAATACATTTATAAAAACACAAGATTATTTTGTGGCAAATGAGCACTGGTTTCAAAACCTGCAAGCGAGATTGCATTCAACTTTCCTATTCTTTGTTTTTCCTGTCATTTCTTCTGTCACTGGTAGATAAACTATTTGCAGCTGGTTACAATTTCCACACAGACTAAACTAACCTCAGTCAGTTTGAAGATGAGAAGAGCCTGTTTAGACCCAAGAAGACCATTTTCATAAAAGCTCAGGCAAGCACTGAAACTGGTGGCTGCAATGGCAGCGGGAAATGGCTGTTGGAGAGAAGACCACCGTTTGACCTCTTTCCACAAAGACCTTGTAAGGTTTTGGAGAGCAGATTGCCAGTGGGGTGTCCCTTTTCCCTTCTTTTTTCCTGCCCTCTTCCTTCTCTCTTCCTCTCCCATCACAGTACAAAGAGGTTCTGAGAGGGGTATCTCCATGGCACAGCTCCCACCCTTGCTGGGTACGGGAAGCAGCCAAAGGGGATTAGGGGACCAAAAGGACCATATAAGACACAGGCTGAGTTAGCTCGGGTTGCTGCCTGCTGATGGCTCTAGCCCGATGCCCAGAGCCAATCTCGGAGAAAGGAGAGGGAGAGCAATGCAGAAAATCCAAGACGCACAGACACGAGCGACCCGCATTTTCTACGGCCACCAAATTTTGCAGGGTTTTGAACCCAAAGTGCTTTACAGCACTGCTCCATTAAGTGCAGCAGGATGAGGAGACTTCAATTCATCAAAGCCGCAAAACAAATCCCAGCTTAAGCCATCAGGTTTCACATGAAAAAAAAACCCAGGGAAAACAGAAGCCAAAAACGCTCAATAAAACCACAGGGACAATAAATCATCCTGGTTTCATGCAGCAAAGTTACCTTTGAAACATCCTCTGGCAAACCTGCTGAGAGCTTCATATCCCTAATGAAACTTGAAACCTGCGGTCTTGCGTTTTTGGCTGTTAATTCGGCACAAGTAAGGGGAAAAAACTACCCCATAATCTGGGACAAAAAAAAACCACCTTAAAACATCTCTGCCGCTTCTTCTTTCCCAAGGCTTTCCTGTTTGCTGGCGCTTCCACCAGGAGACCAACCCTGCAGACTCATCGGGAGCCGGTGGGACAAGAGATGCTGCCCGCATTTCTGAGAGCTTTTTGGGTCAGGCTTTGGTGCTCTGTGCCCAAGAGATGGCACCCATCACCAGAAATGAGAGGAGCGGTACCCTCTGTCACCCAGTCTCTTAACTATCAGCACACACAGGCAGAGCACAGGGAGCATTTCCCCGCAGCTGCTCAGCAAGCGATGCAGGGATTTCTTCTTCAGAACACCTTCAACCCCATTTCTGCTTCTTTCCCAGCTAGTTATTATTATTCTTATGGCGGAGAGTTTAGCGAGCCCAGAGAAAGTGCCAAAATCGCTACTTTCCTAGGGACAGTGGGTAAAGGGCAAGACTGCCCTGAAATTAGCAGATAAGAGCAGACCTTAACTGAAGCTTTTATCGGTTGTTTGTGTTCACCGAGGCCAGATGATTTTCAAGGAGCCGCTTAGAGATTTAAAGCGCTGATGTGACAGGAACTCTTTGATTTTAATGTTCCTGCCCTCTTCTTGCAGCCAGTGTTTATGTAAACTTGAGAAAAACTGCCACTACTGTTCATCTCCCTCATTTTTCAACCTTAATGGTAATTACATTCCACGCATGACAGGAGACTCAGCATTGCATTCAAGACCGGGGCTGTAACGCTGCCTTTGACATGCCATTACTATGCATTAAGTCACGATTTCATAGAGGGGGAAAAATAACCTGTTGCAAAAGCGTGGGCTTAATGAGCACTGCAAGAACATATCGTTGATTTGTGTAAGAGGTTTCAATAAAACGCTGCGGCTTGAGATTTCCAGGGCCATCCAACTGATGGAGGCACTATTGGAATTTAATGGAAGCAAGGCTTCCAGTTTCCCTGGGGTCTATTGAAATCCCAGCCTCTAAGCTTTCCATTTAAAGTGCTGTAGATTTTTTCCCCAACCTTCTGGAAGACCGCAAGGCAATCCTTTATGTGTTTGAGGGGGTTATGAGGTGGGAGGTGTGTGTAATGTGGGTTTGTGTCTATAGGTACGGTATACAGCCCTTCCCAACCAAATGCCTCTCATTTCTAAGCCTTTCCGCCTAAGTGCCTCAAGTTTTACACCAAGTGCTTTAGTGTTAAAGCTTCTTTCGGCACTTTTTTCTGTGCAAGATCTTTCTTAGGGATGAAATTTCTATTTGTCTATGCAAGATCCCCACCGTACCCTTCTTTTCTCTCTTATCAGCTTTTCTCTCAGCTGATAAGCACCCTCTTTCCTCTGTGCCGTGGAAAAATCCCATGCTACTAAATATCTGTTACGCCTGCCCAGTCCTGCTTGAACCTTAACAAAGGTTGTCATTTGTTTACTGTAATGAGAAAAGATGGTTATTTTAATGTGATGCCTACTTAGCAAATAATACCCTCCCTCTCCTTTGTTTCATCTGCTTGAGGCTTGCTCTTCCAGACACAGTCTGGCCAGTCGACAGTGTGGCGGGAGGAAAAATAAGTAATGGTTGCTAGTTCTCTCCCCCAGATACAATGCTGTCTGCACGAACACCTGGCTGACTGACAGGTATATCTCACTTTTGAGAGAACGTAGCAAACTGCATCGTGAACAAACTCTTAGGAGGTACAGCTTGTGACTGCTTTGCGTGTGACATGCAGTCAGAGCACTGCAACGTGCGCACCCATCACCTGAGACTCCTCATAGCCACAAGCAAGGGGTGGCAGAGCACAGAGGAGACATTTTGATCTGGAGGCGTGGTTCATCCTCAAGCTCCCAAATATCATCACCCATCTGAACCACTCTCCTTCCAGCCACAGGCTAAAATAAATGGACCACAGTGAGTGATTTCAAGAAAATCTTGACATAAAAGCATCTTTGACTCACAGTTTCAACCCTGAAACAAAGCCAGCTGCTCTGGGCAAGGATTATTTCTGTAGCACTTCAGTTTCAGCCTTGGCTCCAAGCTCCTGGAGAGGAAAAACGTGATTTTACCTTGAGCAGCAGCCAGGTTATTCCCCCACCTCCATCTCACACCGACTCTGCTGCCAGCAGTCCCTCCAGGACAACCCCTGGCTGCTTCCACGGCCCCAGGCATCGCACATCTCTCCTCTCGCAGTCCCTACCCTCCCCTTGCTTTCAAAGCCTTGAGCTGAAGCCAGACCAGGCTGGTGGTCGCAGCACAGGGGTCTGCTATTAATTAATCTTCTGCCGGGCCAGGCTGCTGTGCCCTGGGGGGGGCCACCCAGTGCTCCATCCCACATCTTTTGGGAGTACTGAGGTGCCACAGCTTCTCAAACGTGTAGGCAGCTTCAAGATTACAGGAGCTTTAAAACTGTTCCCATTGAATGAACAACTTTTTCTCTCCGTCTTGGACAGCAAAATATACGTGTGTGTGTAACAGGCCATAAGCTGCGTGTGTTACTCTGCAAACACGGATTCCCCAGAGAGGGAAAATACAAAAAATAAAAGGAAAATAACTCACCTGTATGTTTAATCTAGCCTGCGCTGAGAGGAAACAACTGGGCAGTATCCTCCTTCTAATGGAAATGGACTGTGCACCAATTGTATTAGTTTTCATTCTTTAAATTACAGATTAGATTTTAAAATTCCACGCTGCTTCCAAAGACCTTTTTAAAGGCCTTTTTCAGGGTTTTATCTCATAGCCTTTACAGAACTTCCTCTAGATGACACAGACCAAAAAAAAAAAAAAAAACCCCAGGAAAAAAAAAACTTAAACCCCAATCGATTGCTCTGGTAATGGAAATGGAAACCCTGCTTGTCCTTATTATCATGAGCCTTATTACCCTTGTCATCACCACCACCATTATGCCATGAGGCTTTTATTCTCCAGGCATTGTGAGGAGGTTCAGCGGCAGAAGGGGCAAGCACCCAACCCTCTCCCTGCTCGGAGCTGCAGAGCCACGCTCCCATCTGTCAGTGGCTCCCTTAAGTGGCGCTTTATCTTCTCCGCCTAACGACTTACACTTTATTGTATCTGTCTCACGGTAATGCCCCGAGTTCTCTGCTAAAATCAGGGATCCCCTCCAATTACAGCCTGTGCAGGCTCAACAGTGAAAAGTCATCCTTGCCTCACAGAGCTTGCAATTTAAACCATCTGGGCTTTCCAGGCTGGATCCCCAGTCTCTCGTGATGCACGGAGACTGGCTCAGGAAGCAGGGCATGCAGGGCACCAAGCAGTAAAAAAATCAGTAATTTTCACTTGGAACCCCCACCATCCAATTCAAGAAATACGGTTCCCCTAAAGCGCTACATGGAAGACCACGTTTCCTATAGACGCAGAGGGTCAAATTCCATTATCCGGCCCAGATGCAAGTCCAGGTCAGCTCTAGCAATGTTAATGGAAATCACTGGATTTTTAGGAGGACCAGTGAGAGCAGGCTATAGCCCACAGCAAATACTTTTAAAAAATGCCACGTCAGTGACTTTTCTGCAAGCAAACAAAAAAGACGTCAGGTAAGGAAACTGTAGAAGAGCATGTTGGTAACCTCATAATTTCAGTAGAATTATACTACTGCAATTGTGTATTTCTCTAAACATGATGAAGCTGGAATAAGTATACATTTTTCTCCTGCGTGACGTACAACAAACTGGAATTGGAGTGACTGTGCAGGAAGTATAAGGCATGGCTGTGGCAATAAGATTAGACCAAAATATTTCCCCTCATCCAGAAATCTTGGCAGTATGAACAGTTCCCTCAGGTTCTCCAAATGACGTTTTGCTCCACAGATCTATATATTTAATAGAGAAAAATACCTCCAAAATTGTATTTCAGAAAGCGTGTTTTTCCAATTTGAGGAAATATCAGAGCTGCTGACACTAATATGCTGCAGGACACAAAGTCCCCAAGGGAACTCCCCATCTCTTGAAGGTGCTCGAATGGGCTCCCACAAAACATGCCACTTTCCAAATGCCTCCCCAAAGCGTTCAAGGTCCATCTCTCCCTGCAGTACGCATCCTCATGTGCCACCAGTGCACAGGGAAAAGGGCACTACTGATTTTTGTGGGAGAGCATCGGGCTGCTGCTGGCCGAGAAGGACCACTGCTTGACCAGGAGTGGAGTGGTGGGGTCAGGCAGGGCACAGCGGGCACCCAGCCGCCGTCATTTCAGGGCCAGAGCTGGCACCTCTGCATCACGCCGCGGTGTGCCACAGGCACTGTGCCTATCTGAGCATCGCTGCGAGGATGCTGTGTTGCAAAGTGTAAATGTGCCCGACGAGGCTTTGAGGAGGTGGCTGTGAAAGTGGAGGAATTTGAACTTTGACTTGAGCCCTAGGCTTGTGTCCTGGGCTCCAGATCCTTACTTCAACTTCAGCTGGCAGCCCGACCATCTAGAAACTCTCACATTTCTCTTTCTCCTTTCTCTGCCTTGTGCACCACTCACAGTCTAATTAGCTATTCCTATTATTGCTACCTTTCTCCCATGATTGCCTTGTTCACTCCTAACAACGAGGAATGCGACTCCCTGGCAGTTATCAGCTAATTGGGGCTGAATAAGGTCACTGGCTAGGCATTATCCTGACCAAACCAAAATGTGCATTGACATTCAGTGCAAACATTATCCTCTGTGTGAAATATCCCAGCTCTAACCAGAAGCATGCCTTCCAAATTTGTCTGAAGCTGCTCTGCAAAAGCTCTGCTGTGGTTCTGTCAGATCCACGGGGATAAGCTGCAAGAAAGAGCCCACAGACGGAAACGGTGCTCTACGTATGTGTGTAAGCAGGTTTTCTGGCAGCCTTATTCACCGAGGCATCCAGTGGAGTGACTGTGGTTGAAAGCAGGATCATCGCTAGGCACAGTAATCACAGAGGTGAACTCCTGCATTCAGTGACTCTCTCAGCTGCACGTCAGAAGATTGATTGCAGAGAGTCTTGCTGCGTGTTGGAAGTTGAACTTTCTTTTCCACAGTCTGTTTGACCGGGTTGCAAAACCTTGCTGTCAAACATTCATTTGATTCCTGAGCGACTGTCCTCTTTAACCTTTCTAGCATGCTGCTTTTATTTGCTAATGGTCTATTTACATCACCAAAGTTTTGTTGATATGAGTATTTGAGATACATCTATTAATCATTCTAATGCCCATATTCATTTGCCTGTTCATGCGTCACCATACCTTTTTTGTTATTCCTGATTAATTTTATAAATCTTTCAGTCATCCAATTAGAAAACTGAAAAAAATGTGACTAAGGTGCGAGTCAGACAGCATGCTTAAGTCTCAAAGCGTCTGGCTAAGAGATTTGGTGGACAGGAAGGCATGAAGTCTGATGCAAGAAGAAAACATCTTTATGCTTCATTCAATATCACTTCCTCTGCTGTTGGGAAGCAAGACCCACAACATGGGCAAATGTCTGCTATGGTTATGTTCTCTGTGAGGAGATCTGGGTGCCCTGTATGGATTACTTTGTGGATGGGGTGAAGGAGTGGCCAGCACAGGGTTGGCAGGGAGGAGTCTTTCACCTTGCAGATCCATGGTGAAACTCCTAGGATGCTTGCAGCAGTGGCTCCACAGCCTAGGGAGCAGATCTCTTAACTAGAAGGGTGGCCAGTCACCTAGGAGCCAAGACCGGGTCCTGTTCATTAAAGACCAGGATTTAGCCCTTGGTGAAATGGGAAAGTCAATTCTGCCAATGACACATGAGTAAGAGCTGGAATTGCCTTTGGCTTTTGGAATGAAAGACTGTTTTCTCCTCATAGAGGCATTTTCATTTAACCAGGATGTTAGACGCTCAAGGCTAATACTTTCACACACCCAAGGAACTCTGTAGTTTTCCTCGTCAGTACTACTTGATATAGGTAAATAACAAAGCATAAATGAGTTAGAAGCCTTGTTGAGCTGGGAGGTGAGTGTTAGAAGGATATACCTGCAGTTCAGGCTGGTTCTACAGTCAGCAAACAGTGGAGTGCAAATTACAGAGAGGATGCTCTGTCCCTTCAGCAGCAGAGGAAAGGGGGTGGAAAAGGGGACACTGCCGGAAAATCTTCATGTGCTGATCGTTGACACTCAGATTTTAGATCTTCTGACAGAAAGCAAAACTTAACCAATCAAGAAGATTAACAGTGATGAGGTTGAGGTTCAGCTCTGATATGAAGTGATTTAACACTTGGCTGTGCAAAACACCGAGCAAGAGAGTTTCCTTGTGCCTTCAGCCAAGCAGAAAATCTCTGTGAAATTATCTAAAATAACAGCATCCTGTACGAGCTTTCATCCCCCCACCATACGGTTCCAGCCAGCTGCGGCTATTTCCATGCAATACCCTGCACACGTGCGTAGGCAGCAGTATGTCGGAGATGGGGCTGCACACCTTCCGTAAGCAGGAGGCCACTGGTCGGGCACTCACAAATTTCAACGGACTGAAATATTCCAGGTCATATTTCTAGTTCAGGATGATTTTTTTAAGTTTCATTTAAAGTCACGTAGGAAGCACGCTTCAATCGAGAGCCAATTTAATTGAATGGGAGTTTATAACTTCAGTGTTCTTTAGGCTGGGCTTTCAGTGAATAAAAGTGACTTCGGGTTTACTTCAACGTCATTTACAATTCTTGTTCATTCAAAGATTAAGAGGATGGTGATCCCTATCTGTCAGTAATCCTTTCACTAGTCTTCCTGCTTTCTCCCTTCACAAAATGAAATGTGCTTGCTTTTCTATCTAAAAGAAGTTGATTAAAAACGTGCCCGGCTTCACTGAAATGCAGGAATGGATATTTTGTCTTTCCACCTTTTCCCTTTAATTCCACAGACTGGGCAATGATTATTTTTTGATTGCACGTGTTGCCTGATAGCTGCCAGAAGCAGAGATTGGCCTGGGCAGGGGGGGTCCATGCCATGGCCTGGTGGAATCAAAAAGCAAAGCTTTCAGCCATAAAAGAGGATTGGGCAGTACGCTTGAAGATGTGTCAGTTAAATTAGCTAATCGATACTACACACAATTTGGCACGTAATTCAATACATTCTTACTGTATTTCCTTTTTGGAATCCCATGTTTTACTAGCTCAGACGTAGACTACATGGGTGCCTACTGTTTTTATTCCCTAGGAAAAAAATTGGCTATACAACCTTACAAATTTCCTCTGGTAGCGCAGATGAGCTGCCTCATGCAGCTGTCATCTCCCTCCCGCCCAGTCTTAGGATAGAGGGACCCATTTCTTGAGGACTGTTATGAACTCTGGCCAATCATTTCTTATCGACGAAGCATTAAGGGTAATACATTACATCATGCAAGAAGCCAGGAAGTGGGATGGCTCTTCCTATACTACAAATATTTTGGGGAACAAAGATGACAAAACAGTATAAAAACTATCTAGCTTTTAACAACTGAGACACTACTTTTATTATTCATTTCCCTCAAGACACACTTTTAACAAAAATGGCCATCTCCTGTCTTTTCAGCAAGGCCACGTTGGCCTGTCAATTAAAAAAAAAAAAAAAAAGTCAAGATAAAAGGAATTATTGTGCGTACATAGCATTTTGTAAGGCAACGAGCAGAACACATATGAGAATGCAGTAGAGACAGACATTGCGTACCCTGCTACTGTCGGCAACAGGTTTTTATAAAAGCAATAACAAACCAAAATCACTCTAGTTCCCTCTTCCCTACCTGTTTTCAAGGAATGTCAGTTTGCTACGGAAAGTTGTTCCATTTCCATTTATTTCCATTTTGGCCACACAGAGTTGCTTCCCATCCACTGACACCACGTTTGTCCACCCCATAATGGTGCACTGATAAGCTGAGCTGGGGATGGGCAGGGGGTCAGGATGCCCTGCTCCATCCTGCCATTGCCCCTCTGGTGGCAGCAGGCTCTGGGCAAGACACATGGGTGCGATGTGACATCCTGCCAGCCCCACAGCTCCTGTGGGGATGTGGTAGCAGCGGTTTGGGCTCTCTGCCCAGGCACTCACTGCATCAGGAGGTGGCGTGTGAATTTGGAGATGGCCCGCATCCCTTTGATGACTCTAATCAGAGCCACAGCCTGGTGTCGGTGTCCTCTCCCTCCCCAAAACCTGGTTGGGCTGCTAAGCGATGCCACTGCCCCTCGCCCCACTCCCATCCCCTAGCAGGCAGTGGAGACGGGAGATACTGGCCCCCGTTTGGTTCCCCCCACGAGCAGTGACCCCAGCAAATATCTTCCTTGCAGCGCCAAGGCTGTGGCTTGGCTCGCGGTGCCGAAACACAGTTGTTGGCTACAGTCGCCAGATGTCTTTCTCTGTTTACATTTCCCCCTATCAAGGCTTTTTTCTAACACCCGCGGTATCAGGGTTTGGGGGAGGCAGGGCGATGTCCTGGGACTACCTCAGACATCCATTTTCCAGTGCAAGGGCTGGGGCCTTTCGATGCCAGACAGCCCCGAAGGATGCAGAGGTGATTTTCTCTCTGAATTTGCTCCCTCCCTGTCTCCTGTTTGATATCTCAAACTCAGCACCAAACTCTTTCCCTGATAACTGTAACTAATGGCTTTTGGGATCCAGGGGGATGTTTTGGAAAGGACAGAGCGTAGTATCTCACCAGGTCAGGGACTGGAGAGAGTTTTAGTGATCCGGGGTTGGGTCTCCCCATGTCTGTGCCCGCCATGTGCTGCCTACACCTGTGCTGGTGCGTCCCGTGAGCCTGAGTACATTGCCCTTTCTGAAGGAGACCATGAGATGGGGGTGAAGAGGAGTGGGCAAAGAGGACACCCAAAAAGTGGTGGGTGGGAGAAGAGATGGAGGGAGATAGCATCATTGCTCAGGTGTGAAAGGAGGAGCTCTTGTGATTCCTTCTTCTTTTGTAGTCTGAGAATTTCTTCTAATAAATTCAGTGAAAACCCCTCTACTCTAATGAGACGTCCCAAGATATTCATTGTAAAAGTACCTACTGATCCTTAGGACCCAAATGAGTCGGTGTGTCTGCACCGTGGCATCAGATTTGGGGGTGGCAGGGATGAGTGGAAACCACGTAGGCACTTGAATTTACAGTCCCTTTCCAAAAATGACACAGGTTCTTGGAAACACTGCTCAGCAAGAAAAAAAAATAAAGGAAGAAAAATACCTGGGTAAATTACAACGATTCTGAAATTGGTATTAGTTTCCAAGTGCTTTAGAAAAAAGAATGCTAAAAGTACGTGTTTTGCTCTGACACTTCAGGCTACCTTTTCTTTGCTTAAGTTTAAACAAAACATCTGAAAATGAAATGTCCGTTTGTTTCAGGTTAACCTAAAAACACGCTCAGCACTACTTCAGCCCAACACATCTTTTCTTAGTTGTTCATTAGACAGTAAAAAAAGTAATTATCTGCTGATACAGATTAATTCCTTTATAAATCATGAGGCAAAAAACTCCCCAAAATAATCACATGTTCTTGCTGCTCCACTTAGACGCTCAACTTAGAGCTGTCACGGAAGGTTGATGAACTTGGGCTTCCCCACCATGCCAATATTCTTGAACATTTAATGCACCTGACAATATTTCCTTACAGTTCCTGAATTCCCAAATTCACAGTTATATTTCCAAATAAACTAGCTTCATTTGCAGAGGGCGTGTGTATCCCCTGAGTGGCTGAAACTTCCACTGAACCTACTGGGTTGTTGTAATTCTGTTTTCAATACATCATTGAAAAAAAAAAGTCAAATCAAGTGTGTTTAGGGTATACAGATGGCTTCCAAGATGGCTTTAAAGACTGCATGTAGGGCATCAAATTTCAAACTTTAATCCAACTTTAGTATATTTGCGTACTTGCTCTGTGCGCTGAAATACGTTGGTAGAAAGGGGTTGGAAGAAGGTTGGTTGAAAGCAAGCTGCCTTACTATGTGACCTCCCCGCATCTACCAAGTCAGAACGAGTTTCTGCTTATAACAAGCTGCACCTGTTTTGATCAGCCAAAGCTTTTCCAGAGCCAGAATCTGCCTTCATCATTTACTGTATGAACTCTGGACTGAGTTTGAAATTGAAACTCCTTGGCTAAACACCATTATAGATAGCACTCAGTGCACTGGGTGGAAGGTGTTACCACGTACAACGTGAGCAACACTAAAAAGATTGATATCCTGCATTACTAATAGAATTACTAATAGAATTATTTTAATGTCACATGTTAAATTTATCAGGAAGATTCTTCTAGTATTTCAAACCATAAAAATTCTGTTGGATGAGTAGAACATCAACACAACTAATTACAGCGTGAATATTTTCAAACAGTCCTAACAAGATCTTCTGTGTTACACAATTTTTCAACCCATCAGTGAGAAGTAAACATATTTGCACCTCAAGAAACATATGGGCCATTTACAACTCAAAATATTTTCCTTGCCTTCTACTATGACTGATAAGATCAAAATAGCAGATTTGATTTTTTCTTTAATCCCTTCGAGAAATCGAATCAGTTCCGACATCCCCACATTTTTTCCAAAAAGTGAAATCTTTAAATCAATTTTTAATAAGATTGTAATTGACAAATCCATTGGAACATTAGTGAGCATTTAAATACTAATTAGCTGAGCCACTGCTAATCTCTCCTCAGCAGAGCTCACAGACACAAACGTCAATTAAACCTGAGTTTGTCCCCAAGGAAAGAAAGGTCAGAGGGTAGTGTTCAGTCAGCTGTGAGATTATGTTAACACAGTGTTAGGAGTAATAATCTCGGGGCGGGGGGCGGGGAGGAAGCTAAGCTTTCTTTAACTTTTTTTCTTTTAATAAATAATTACATTAACTATAGGGTGGAGAGAGGAGAAAGAAGGGAAGAATTACAAGCAGTGAATCAACAACTGTTGCCTCTTTAGCAACAAACCAACCAACCATCAACCTATTGCCTAAGGAGTAAGGAGACAGTCCATTCCCTGTTTACAGCTAAATAATTGACTATCATAGGCAAACTCCTGCTTGTTTCCACCAGGCTAAGATTTAGTTTTTTATTTACTCCTGAAACTGCTGTAAAGTGTTTAAATTTGAGGGGTTTTTCCACCTTCAGCTGCCCCCCTACCCTTCCCGAGAGAAAAGCACATCTCAAGACCTTGCCCTCCTCCATCCGCCCCGAGACCTGCGGCTCTATTTGCTGTCACTAGCAAATACAGGACAGCAAAATAAGTGGTGTGTGCTCGCTATGCTCTCCCAGTTTGCTTCCTTTTGCTTTTCAGAGCACTTTATTCTGGTTCTGCGCTTTGGCAGGTGGATGTTTGTGAGCACACAAACAACCCCATTAAAGTCAAGGGACTTCTCCTGCGCTTCAAATTACGCAGCTCCTTAAGTGCTTCAGTAGACCGAAGCCGTAACTCATTAGGACTAGCAGCACAGGGGTATGTTTAAGTATATGCTGCAATGTTTCTGCAGAGTATTTATTTATGCTGCATGGATGGACTTCAGCACCTGTTTAAAATTAAGAACCCGCTTCCTCAACGAGGGACTCAAATACCTTCTTTTCTAGTTATATCTAGTGTCCTTTCTTCCCCACACAGTATTCCAAGGAGAGGCTGCCACGGAGTCTCAGAAGTGCAGCTCTACTGATAATGCAAAATCAATCATTTCAAACTAGGAGGGAAAGCGTGCGACAGATGATTCCTGACCCCGGCAGCCGTTGTGAGAAGCGTGTAGATTAACAACTCCCTCTCATCAGAATATGTTTCTTGTATCAGCCTGCTTTGTCAAAATCTTACATTTTATACAAAATTTGTGGTAGAGCATGGGCAGCCTACAGCGTGGTACAGTTGAAGTTTGAGCAAACGAAAGGGCACGTGGAAAATGCAAACTGCTACGGGAAGTGTTTTGAAGAGCCAAAACCACTACAGCGACATAGCCTGGCGAGGCTTCTCCCGGCTTTTGGAAAGCTTTAGCATCAGAGCCTCTTAACTGTGCTTAAAAAGAAAAAAAAACCAAATCTTATAAACCATTCTCTCAAAAAAAGAAGATTAAAAAATCCTCAACATATCTTAAAAAAAATAATAAATCTGTTCATTTACCATGCTGGTTAGCAAGCTAAGTATAAGTTGATTTATTTTGGAGCTTTGGAGAAATCTCAGCAGAGAAAAATATTACAGCTTGCTGTCATAATTTCCTGAAGTTTAAGTGTTCATAGATTTGTAATGCTCCAAGCTAGGAGGGGCCACTCTGTCATCCAGTCTGACCTGTTATATATCACAGGTCATTACATTTCACCAAGTTACCTTTGCATCGAATCCAATAAATCATGTTTTGCTAAAGACTATCTCCAGAAAGGCATCTGTCTGGACGTAAAGACTTTAGGAGCCAGAGAATCCAACCCCCCCCCCAACCTCCACCCCATCCCTAGTGTGTTCCAGTGATTAGGCTCACTCTAATAAAAACACGTGTTATTTTCAGCTTAATTTGTCCAGCTTCAGCTTCCAGCCCCAGATTCAGGTTATGCTTCGCTTCACTGGACTGTAAAGCCCTTTGGTGTTCAGCCTTCTCTTCCCGCGAAGACGCCTCTCTGGAGGACCTTTATGGAGGATAAACATGCATAAGAACCTCCATCCAAGTCATTCGTCTCCAACCCCTGATTTTGTTTTACAGCTGTTTCTGCGCTCTCTGGGTATACACCTTACAAGCAGAACTTGCTGAACCTGCGGTATTTCAGTGTCGTTCTCACCAGTTCCAACCACAGATGAGCTCAGAGCTCAGTAACATCTTTATTCATGCAAAAGTTACTGGAGTATTACGCTGCAATCCCCTACTTCCCTTCTGGTTCCAATTTAAATAACCAGTAGAGCCTTTTGTTTTCGGGAGTACAGCCCCCTTTCTTGTAGATGAGGTCTGCATTTTTTATTCTAAGATATACAAACTGGTATTTTAATTGTACCACTTCATTTCACTGGGCTATGCTTACCAAGTTGTTCAGACCAGTTTATATCACTGCTTAGTATTCCTGACTTTTACCATTCAGACAGTCTTTGCTTTACCTCCAGATTACAATTTTACTTCATCTCACAGATAAAGATGTTGAACTACCAGGTCAAATACGAATTGCCATTGAACCAAACCAGAAAAATTCACATTCAATTAAAATTCCTTATTTACTTGCAACTCCTTGAAGCTTTAGTCCATCTAATATATACCATATGAACAATGTGTAATGCTAATTTATTTCTGATAAATGGTGTGCAGAAGGCAGTGTGATAGATACCTTACAAAATTGTATTGCCACTTCTAACAATAAACTTTGTAATTCCAGGAGAGAACATCAGCTTTGATCTAAGAACTGATATTAATTTTGTTCCTGTCCTTGAATACTTCATTAACAGAGCCTCGTAGAAACTCATTCATTATTTTGACTGAGCCTGATGTTTGGTTAACTGGTTTAAGTTATCCCACTTATTCTTTGTGGCTACTGACTGTCTATTTAATACATAAATATTGGTAGTTTTACAGAGTGTCCCAGGTCTTCTGTGGTCCAAAATTCAGAGAAGATGAGCCTAAGCTCACATATTTATGGTCTGAAGACGCCTATTTTGCAACCGCTTTAGCATGCAAAGAACCACATTCACGTGGCCTTACTTAAGTAATTTATGGGTCTTGAAGCAAGGAAGGTCTTGAAACACACTCTTTTAAAGCCACAGGAACCAAAACCAGAGGACTCTGAAAGGAGCAAGGTGATGCTGCCTGATTAGTACAAGTGTAGATTATCCTCACTTGAGAACACTTACATCCTTCAGTCATTTTACATGAGAAACAGCTACTGAGTAAACGCGGCTGCCTGAAGATGCTATCTGGGCACGGGAGTCTGTAGGTCTAGAGGAACCCTAATAACTTTGCCCCAAATGAATTAAATCAACCACAGGGTATCTCCAGTCCAGGAAGACACATGCACGTGCTGAAATGTTTATTTTGCCATTTGTTCTGGTGCTGGCAGCCCCGAGTGGTGGAACCGCAGCGGACTTATCAGCTCTTCTCCCACTTGAATCCCACATGCCAGCAGGGAGCGTGTCCACGTCCCCATCCCGTACAGCTGCCTGTCTCCCTGCAGTATCTTGTTGGGTTCCAGGCCTTTTCCTTAAAATTATCACGTTCCACTTCCAATCACCGCGGGCCTAAATCACACTCAACAAAACCGATAGGGTTGCAATTTTGACATGTCAAAATCATTACACAAGCATAAATCTCCTTGTCCCTGATGGCTGCCCCTCCAGCATGGACAACGTTGTCCGATAAAGTCTACATTTGCTCCAATACTAAAATGATGCAGATGCGTTTTATACTGTGCAAGAGAGAACGCAGCTGTAAGAGTTACACAAAAACCCTGACTTCAACTCTAATCTTCAGATAACTCCTGCTATGGAATAATATGCTCGGTACCAGGGGAAATATCAAAGGGCGCTTCCAAATTATATTTTCACATAAAAACTTGCTAAACAGCAGACCAAATCCTCAGCTGGCCTGCCTCAGTGAAGCCACAGAAGTTTATTTCACTGAGAATCTGGTTCAGCATCACATACATAGAATTAACGTGGCTTTGCTTGCCACTAACAAGTAGCGAAATAAAAATAAAGTGTGCAGGGCTGTAGCAAAGCATCTGGGGATTTACCTGAAGCACGTGTTGATCTTTTAACTTGTGCAGAAACTGGGGCCTGAGATGATGGCCTCAGTGTGGAAACGTAGATTGATTAGATACCTAATCTGCAGCATGTCTTTCATCCCGGAGTGGTTGTCCAAACATCATTGTCACAGCTTGCTTTCCCTGATAGCTCCCCTGGTACGTGATCACCCTGTTTCCCAGAGGCCTGGGCTACAGTTCAGCATGGCTGAATGCACACCAGGGCCGCCACTTCGGCATCAGGGCTACGCTTGGAGCATTTTTTACATTTCCTAGGCACATACATTTCTGGATCCACAAACTTTCAGGGCTTTGTAGGACAGAATGACCTGGAGCACTCGGACTTCAAGCACCAGGAACTGGCACTTTCCTCTCTGCAAGAGGTTTGGAGGAGGGGGAAGCCCAGGGAAGTGGAAGCCCAAAGACTAGTAGTCCTTGCTGGACCCCTCCATGGGCAGTGGGGATGGGTGAGCTAGACTGCAATCCCTGGCATCAAGCCCTGGGCTACTCTAGAAAGGGGGCTCTTGCTCCCTCCATACTGCCCAGCACATCGTATATAACAGACACTAGTGTGGACACCACCAGACAGGTCTTTCCCCTCTACAGTGAGCATCCCAATCATCAGCTGTGCTCTCCTTACAGCGCGAGCACTGTGTATTTCATGACACAAGACAGACTATGTGCCCAAAACAGAACACGGGTTTTGCTTAGCTGGGCAGCACCCACATGCCTTTAAAAACATAAATCAAGGTAGATCCCAAACTTTTCATCTCTGACACTCAATAGTCCAGCAGAGCCTAGACAGCACCATTATATTTTGAATATTTGCCTGATACGCTTGGAACGTGTCAGTTTGGGAATTTGTGTGAATGCAGCTGATTTTATAGTTGGAATTTGGATACTTGCCACCACTCCTTTCCTTCAGCTGTCCCTCCTTCCCCTCAATCCTGTTTGATCTTTGCTACTGCCCCCATTGGCCCTTTCAATGCTGAGCCCTGGGCACCCAGCGCATCAGCCCCACAGACTCCAACCAAAGCCAGAGGAGCCCTTCTCCTTGATGGGTCAGTTGCCGAGCATGGGCAGCTCTGGACTCTCCATCAGCTCCCCAGCCATGTGCTGCCTTTTCTCTGCAGAGGGGGAGAAGGACCGCTGCTGTGGGATCCACAGAAATCTCTTTTGGCGTGTTATTACCACACTAGCGAACTGCAGTCTGCAGCGGTTCCCACATCCTGGATAAAAATCCCTCCCTCCTCTGATTACTGCTAACTCATACTTTCCAGAGCTGATTTATCCCAGGCCTCATAAAAATGCTTCAGAACAGCCAAAGCATGTTGCCTTCAGAGCACAGCAGATTCCTCCCAGTACCAGGTATTTCAAAAAGACGTATCCTTGGGGAGGATGCTTCACCCAGTCCAACTCCTACGTACAAAGGTTTCACACTTACCTTAAATCACAAGGGGCGTCAGCTGGGCTGAACTATCATTGCTGCTATTATTATTAGCACTGGCAGGGTCAAGACTTGCTTATTATGGTCCCTGCCCCTTGCTCTGAATGGGCAAAAAAGAGAGGAAGGGTGAGAGGAGAGTGGAAACGGCTGAGCTTCTCACAGGACCGCGGCAAAGAGAGTGGCAGCAGCTAGGATAAAATGTTGGAATTCCCTAGATCTCTGCCCAGCACCCTGTGCATTTGGTCACTGACTCATTCTGCATCTCCACAGATGTCCTGCTCCTACCCTGCATTTACCTTCCAGGAGCCATAAATACTTAAGCAA
Source organism: Chroicocephalus ridibundus (assembly GCF_963924245.1). Taxonomy (NCBI): domain Eukaryota; kingdom Metazoa; phylum Chordata; class Aves; order Charadriiformes; family Laridae; genus Chroicocephalus; species Chroicocephalus ridibundus. The sequence continues at coordinate 53,395,045 of NC_086285.1, read as the reverse complement.
TACTGAAACACCTCTCCTATGAAGACAGGCTGAGAGAGTTGGGGCTGTTCAGCCTGGAGAAGAGAAGGCTCCGGGGAGACCTTATAGCGGCCTTCCACTACCTGAAGGGGGCCTACAGAAAAGATGGTGAGGGACTCTTTATCAGGGGTTGTAATGACTGGATGGGGGGCAAAGGTTTCAAACTGAAAGAGGGGAGATTTAGATTAGATATCAGGAAGAAGTTCTTTACTATGACGGTGGTGAGGCACTGGAACAGGTTGCCCAGGGAAGCTGTGGATGCCCCATCCCTGGAAGTGTTCAAGGCCAGGCTGGATGGGGCTTTGAGCAGCCTGGGCTAGTGGGAGGTGTCCCTGCCCATGGCAGGGGAGTTGGAACTAGATGATCTTTAAGGTCCCTTCCAACCTGAACCATTCTATGATTCTATGCAAGTCACTGTAGGTGACTACAGTGCAACTAGGCTACCATTAGCCAAACCTGTTTTTGTTAAATACATACCTTCACCTCAGTGGGTCAGGGGCAAGCAGAGGAGGTCACCTGCCCATGTTCAGATAGGTCTAGGGTGCACTACTCCTAAGATCGTGCCTCCAGCCCTGTGTTCTCCTTGAAAGCAATGATGCCAAAAAATTGGGTTCACCACTCACCCCAACAAACTACTTTCACTCTGTCCATTACCAGACTGTTTTTAGCTGCTCTCTGTTTATTGTAACACGCTAAAAAATGGACCATTGTCTTTCACTGGCATTAATCTACAAAAGAAAAACATACAGAGGTAGCAGTATGCTAAAGCAGAGCCAAGGAGCAGTAAAATACCATCCTGTTGCACCCCAGGGAAAGGGTCTACAAAGAGGCAGCAAGCTGAGCCTCACCTGGCTTCTCTGAACCCCCCAAAACCTCATCCTGTTCTTTCAAAGACCCCACATTTTGTCTGGAGAAACGAACCAGAGAGAACAAACAACCTTAAACACTCCCATATGTAAACACGCTCCCCTAACAATGAAAATGGAATATACCCAGCAATCAAAGCCCTTGACTTTCTCCTAACTTGGCTGTTGGGAAAACAGACAGGCGATGAAAGAAGAGTAGAATACAGACCCTAGGTTTTCTTGTTTCCTACAGCCCTGACCCAGCACATCCCTACCACCCCTGGCAGAGCAGTATCACGTATTCCTGCCTGTTGGGGCTGGCACCCACCACGCAAGGGGCTGTGCAGACACAGAGGAAAGGACTAGTCCATGCTCTGGCCATTTTACGAACTAAGTACAGTTTAGACATTAAAGTTACTTATTCCTATTACTACACCTGCTTTTGAGGGGTTATGGAGACGTGTGGGTCCTTTTTCTTCCCTTTATATCATGTAGGCACATGTTAGTCTCATACAAATACAACAATGCATATAATAATTTAAGTAGGAAGAGCATCTACTTCAAAGGATGCTCGATACAGTCCTCTGAGTATGATTAAAACCACTGGGACTATTCAGTGGACTCTGGATAAAGCCCCACTTTACAGGGTTTCTATGTTGACAGATCAGCCCGGCTTCAGCAGTGCTTTTCCCCCCCGAAACAGCAGATCCCCATCATTCCTGACACCAGGCAGGACACCATAGCAAACAATCAGATGTCTGAAGTGAACAACGTCTCTCCCTAGCCAAAAACCCATCCCACAGACTTAACATAATAAGTTATTGTCTTCTTAAAAAGCAGCAGACACCCTGATCACCCTCATTAAGGAAGCAGGACAATTTTCTTCTATAAAACTTCAGTCGTCATAAATGTTGTAACTGGTCCAAAGGGAGAAGTGGAGTAGTTTAGTAGCCAGAGGACAAATTCACAGCTTCCCCATGTGCTGTTGCCCAACTGGGGGAAAAATGAAAGGGGAGGGGGAAATCTGCAGTGCTGAACTACTTCTCTTTTTCTTCTCTTTTTCTTGTTTTCCTTTTGAGAGCACCGCTCTCACTGTGGGGCAGTGGATCACTGGAGGGATAATTTTCCTCCCATCAGCCGGACCGAACGCATCAGTTCAGCTTGCTTTCCAGGCTCATGGCAAAACGTCCTCAGCCAAGGCCCTTGGCCTTTAAGATTCACTGCCCCTAAAAATCTGCCAGGGTCCCTGCTTGGCAAGCTGCAACCTGTATTATAAGTTTTTTGGGGCTAATCTGCTTTTTAATTATGTTTGATTTGTAGTTTGTCCCCGCAAGGGCAGGCAAGTGCTTAGCGGGAATTGATTCAATGGGGTGGTCTCTGAGAGTGAGTGGGATTCTATACTGAATGGCAACATGCCTCCCTACATCTGCTAGAAGTACAGCTCTAAATAGGTGCATTAACAAGTAACCTCAAAGCTGCCTAGCAGCCCAAATTGCTTTCCCTATTTTTTTGTTTTACGTGCATAAAGTAGACCACAGAGATGGCAGCTGAGGCCAGGTAAAGGGTGCGTAGGAGAAAAATGAGCAGAGATGCAAAGACCGAACTTTTCAAGATAGGGAGAACCAGGGAAAGATGACCTGAAAACACCACCACACACTTCCTCTAGCATTAAAGCCAGCAAAACGTTTGCTGGAGAATTTCACGTGACCCTAATTAGCACAGCAAGTCCTGGAGGGAGGGACACACATCCATGGCAGTCAGGATCCAAACCACTTCGGCTGCCCGCATCGCCCCGCAGCGGGACCACGTGCCCGTGCAGTGTGTATGGTGGTGCACTGCAGGGCGAGCAGCCACTGCAGGGCGAGCAGCTCCCTCGCTTCAGGAGGGGCCGAGAGCGTGTGGGGTTTGTCAAGAGAGAGTTTCCCCAGTCCCAAAAAGGGTGGAGGAACCACACATTTTTAGGAAATGGTGCTTGCCAGTGGGCATCCACCAAGACTTTGGGTTACCGAGCACTCCAGCAGCAAGCCGGCTTCACAACCCTTCAAGTACAGACCGTGTCTTTCTCCTAGTGTTTGCCCAGAGGTTTCTGGTGAGACTCCAACCCAGTAAACATAATGGTGAAGGGGCTGAACCCAAAATCCCATCACCATGCAATTCCAGCGGGTAATAGATGCTCACAGGTAGTTTTTATGGAGACCAATGAAAACAAATGCACCGTTGAAATGATGGAGACAAGGACCAACTTTTAATCCTTTGGCAGCTGGAAAATGTATGGTATTTAAAGAGATTCCTTGTCTTATCCTCATTTACCTTATGTTTTGGCCATCACTGAGATATCACTGTATGAGTAATTTCGTCATCTGAAGGAATGAATGCACGCCAGGATGCCAAGACTTATTCTGAGCTAAATCTACAAAACCTCATATAGAATGAAGATACTCAGTGTGACGTTATTTCACATTAATGCGATACGAGAGCAGCTATATACCCTGAGAGTTAGAGAGCTATTTAAAAAAAAAATAAATCACATATAAAAAAGACAACATGCCAATAAAAAGATCACCTCTTAAAACTGACCACCCTAACTTGTAATATAACCACATTATATCCCCGTTCTGCATAATACATAAGTACACATCTGCTCACTTCAGCTTAACCTTCCTTTTCCCTCTTCAATCTCCATCTTATTTCTCTTGATTGCATTACATTTAAATATATATTTACACACCTGTGTCAGCTTCTGTACAGTAGGAGCACAAACACTTTTTACAAAAATTTCACCATCTTCATAACAGCAAGGGTTTCTGGGGGACAGCAACAGCAGTTTTGCAAAACCACCTTGACATACCCCAAGTGGTCCATTTTATCCAGTGATTACATTGTGCTTCCTCCAACTTCTTTACTGCACGTCCCATTGGATAAATATATTGCCATTTACATTTGAATCCCTTTTGCTGGCGGTTTTAAAACAAAAACCTCAAACCAGAAAAGGATCAACACATACTTTACTTACCTGAGCCATACAAAAATTGCTAGCATCGCAATACCAGCAATAACCAGCAATTCCGTGACCTTTCTCTTTACAATGTTATTCTTGGTGCACAAGGACTGTTGGCTTTGAAACTAAACTTTGCCCAACAGGGTTTCCATCTCACATAATGATCTTCTCTTCCTTTTTTCCATTTTTTTGTTCTCTTCATTAACAACTACTCACACCCAGTATCTGCAGTCTCTCAAGCACAAAAATACTCATGTCTTGGCACAAAGTCGTGTACCTGGTTGTTCCAGCTAGTATTTTCCGGATCTGAATGCATACAACTTCTGAGATCTGATGCTTTGCGGTTGCAATGGCAATCTAGCATTGAAAATGCCCTATGGGGAACTTAATGTCTTTTACTGTGGCTTTGTTTACTTGTTTATTGAACAGAATTGGTTTAACTGTTAGCTAGTCAGATTTATAAGTTACACTGATCTAAATAATTCCCTAGCCAAAAAGCAGAGAGAGACCTTCGAGGCGCTGGGCTTTGGTGAGATTAAATCAGTTGTGTATTAGCTATGTTTTAAAGCATTTGATCAACGTGCATTTGGCAGAGTCCCCCAAAGACATCCAGCCCTCTCGCTCACCATGCTCCAGCCTGCTGCAATTTTCTATGTGAGTGGTGGTTGCACATATCTACGATAACCTAAAGTTTTCCACTAAGTGTGCCTGCGCAAACCTTCTGCATGAAGAGAACCTTGGTTTGAAAGCGGTCACTCCAAAAACTGGGCACATAAGGTGTTGCCAAAGCAACGGGGATGCTTTTTTGTTGCTCACTTAAAGTTTCAGCGTGACCAAATCCAGCTGTCTCTTACAGCATTGCCTTCAAAATACAGATCCGAATTTCAGGGAGCGTGTTGCCTATGTACTATCTCCTTGCACCCCTCTGCTCCTTCCACATAACAGCATATTTTAATCTGCATTTTGCCCACTTGCCATACAACTGCCTTCCCCAAACTGGGCAGGCAGGCAGCTCTTGTAGTGCCACTTTTCTGCTTTTACAGAAATCATAGCAGAAAAAGAAACTCAGGCAATGGCTTATCACACTTCCTCTGTCCCAGTTTAAAATAAGCTGGACTTTTGAACAACTTCCAGGCATCAGTTTGTTGCAGGTAATGTTTGCTTTCCCACAATGTGCACTCCCCCAATCCTTCTATTCCTCCTACTATTGTAGCGGCAAGGTGAATTTTTGCGGTTTTGTGCTAGGACCGGGGAACTAGAAGGAGAATTCGCTTTAAATGCCTCTACCTGACTTTATAAAACATGCTACACAGACCTATTGCATTTACACCCACGGCAAACAGGAGCGGCATCCCTGAAACAGCAGAAAGAGCGAGGGAGAATCAGATGCATGGCATTAAATAGCGACTGCACCGAAGTGTATATATGCGTGTGTGTGTGTGTACGAATCTGCCCAGCTAGAGCTTCTGTGGTATTTGAAAGGACAGTAAACCCTGAAGAGCCTGAATGTTCACAGGGGAGCTTATCAGTTGTTGATGAGGCCCTGTCCAGCCTTACAGACAGCCAGTTTCCTTCTGCACTGGGGCACTAGTTTGCTGTGGAGCCAGCAGAAAGGTGATAAGCTGCGGAGAAGATTTTTTAGGAGTCTTGCCTATCTTTCACACCAAGTGGCCAGAGCACATTTTCCACAGTTGCCACTTACAGATAGGCTGGCTGCTCTCGGATAAGGTCAAGAAAGAAATAGGAAAATGGGTTCCAGTTTGCTTCCTCTCACAGTCCCGTAGGACTCTGAGGTTAGGCCAGACTTTTTTTTTCTCCCCCCACCCCCATCCTTTTTAAATATATAAATCTCCTGGAGCTTATAACTGCGCCAGACAAGGTAGCTATGGAGTCGACTCAGAGCGAGAGACAGATTTCAGGCTGGCTATCAGCAATTCCCTGTCTGCAACTGCCAGGCAGGAAAAGGCTGCAAGTTCTGCCAGTTGATAGCAAAAGCCTCAGCTAAACCAAGGTGCAAAACTTTTCCAGTCCCATCGGAGGACGGGGGTTCTTGAAAAGTTTACCTTTTGCCAAACTGCGAGCGACTCTTTTTGGGTCGGGCACCGAGGTAAGGGTGATGGAGAGCAGGATGGTGTCGTCACTTCACGGGGAAGAGGCACGCAACGTCCGGCTCTGAGACGGAGCAGCCTCATCCCTCGCTCCCCGGCCTGCTTCTTTCAATACCGTGGGAAATGCAAATATGGGGTGGCCGAGGTTAGCATTCGGGGGAGATAACATTAGGAAACTCCATGGGGGGGCTTAAGCTGGTGTCTGAGGTTGTTGTATCTTCATCTTTGAATCTTGCTCTGAATGTTTGACCCCCTTGCGATTGCTAGAAGTGTACCAGAGCGTTATCCTGGTCACTGCTTTCCAGGGTTGCAAACTTACACTTGCAGGTTAAAACGTTTTACCCTCAACTTCTGACGATGACAAGAGTCATCTCAAGTTACTTGCATATATTTTTCTTTAACACTCCCCTTGGGATAACGCTGCTAGCCCATAACAATACACAACCACTATAAATCTGATGTCCTGTAGGACTGTGGTGGTACTGCAACAAGCGGGCAGTTCTCTTTCACAGCAGAGAGAAACCCGGCCAACTGCAACTTTGCATCAGCCCCTCTTGGCATCTAAGCAACCCACCCTCGTTACTGCCTTCCACCAAACAGCCGCCCCATAGAAGAAAGAGATTTGAGAAAAGGGCTACGTGATGCTTCAAAGGCTTAGCTGAATCTTTACTGCTCTAAGGCATAAATTCGGAATAATAGAGTCCTGCGTTTGAGCACTGCTGTGCCAACCCTTTCGAGTACTGCCAGTATTTTGGGGTCAACGTGTTAACAAGGAAATGGCTGAAGGGGAAAAAAGGATTTCAAAAGTTTCATTCCCAGTTCAAACTATCTCTAGAGTCTGTGGCCTGAGCATTCAAGCTGCCCACGCGCTGCCATCTCTTTCTGTTTCATGAAAGCCTTATATCTCTGGCATTTCTTGCCAACACAAATCAAACACCTCTTAGACAAGCTCCTCCTCCTGTAAGTTTCTGGGCCAATTTTGACCTGCTGATGCATGGAGATTGTCCCCAAAATGTGTTCGCAATGGACTCATGCAGTGCCAGGCATCGAGATGGCCTCAATGGGTACCAGAAAACAGCTCTCCCACCACTAGGCCATGGAGGCAGTGGAAAAGGAGCTTGTTTCAATTTTCACATGGTTTCCACACAGCCTTGCAGTCCCAGACCAGGTTTCTCCCACCCACACTGGCACGGTGGGGTGCTGCCAGCATCCTCTGCAGCCCTGGTAGCTTCACCCCATGGTGTGCCAGAGGCTTCGCAGCCTTACGCAGCTCCTTTGCAAAGCGATAACGCTCCTAATTAGCACCGAGACCCCCCAGAAGGGGGGCAGAGGCAGGACAGGGGGACATGGAGGTGGCTCGGCTGGGGCTGCCGCGCTCCCAGTGGTAACCAGGCTCTGGGGCTGGAACAAGGAGAAGCCTGGAGATAAGAGAGGGCAAGAGGGGAATATTTTGCTGACGGAAAAGAAATACATTTGGGACTAATGCCTAGTGCCAGTGATATTTTAATCTCATTGGCAGGGAGCTGCTCTTCCAGGCGGGCAGAATTAATTTGGTGTTTTTGGTGTCTTCCCTTGGGTGGATGGGTAGATGGAGGGGCACGGTCCCTGTGCCGCATGCCGCCCTGGCTCTGGGGGGGGGAAAAATATTCCCTGACCTGACAATCAAGAATTCATTAAGGAAAAATAAACTTGAGGTCCAATTTTCCCTTGGGGCGACTGTTATGTCGGTGTCACCAGTAACTGCAGTGAAGTGGCTCCTGACCCATGTGGTGCAAAGAAGGGAAGAGCCAAGCCTGCAGACTCCCGGGCCGCCGATCCTATTTAGCAGTGGCAATTAATGAGGCACCGCTACGGCTGAATTGCTTGCTGCAAGACCACCTCCATGACCCCTGTGTCTGTCAGCAGCAACAGGAGCACTGACCTGGCCAAAACATTCTTGGTGCTACCAAGAAAGCTCAGCGCAGGGGTGTAAATCCCATTCAGAGGGGCCCAACACCAGAAGATGGTTTTCCTGTTTTATGGTCTGCAACCAAAAAAAGGATGTGCAGGACAGAAGAGATTTTTTGCCCCTTTGCTCCTCTGAATACCCAATGGAGCCACACAGATGCACAAGGACATCACTTGTGGAGCCACCCACATCACAAGGACAGACATCGTACTGTCACAGCCACAGCAGTGTTTTTCTACATCCCCATTTTCAAAACACTTGTTCCTTGCAATACCTTGATGTTGTCTTTGTGCAGCATTTCCCAGTGACACAGAGATAAGATCCTACAACAGACCTGCAAACCCCTTCCCCAGCACAATACCATGTTATCTTACAAGCTAGTTTTCCACCAGGGAGATTTTACTAATTCCTGTCTTACACCTGATAATGAAATAGCTCACAATATAGGGTGTAGGAAAGAGGGAGCTTTTGACTGAATTCATACCACTTTCTACAGTTCCTAATTTGATGACTGTCTATCAATTAAAAAAAAAATAGTAGTTGTATAAGTTGTTTGGGCAGGGTGCTTGTGATAGCTGCACAAGGTAGACCTGGGACTATTAAAGCATCTCAGTTCACCTAGGGTGATAAGAGCAATTCAGAGCACCCCTTCTACATGGGTGGATCAGTGGATCTTACCATAAAAGTAAAGGCAACCAGTTCAGCCTTTACTTTATGCCTAACTGCAACGTTCACCCAGAGTATTCACCTAGCACAGCTAGATGAATTATCATTATGGATGGACAAGGAAGGAAAAATATGATTTTGCTCTAGTTTAATTTCTAGAACATCGAAGGGTGATCCAAAGGAAGAAAAAAAAACAATGTTCAATTTACTTTTTGCAAGGTAAAAAAACTAGGCCTGGAGACATGCTACTTTAATTTGTCAGTGTATCGCATGTTCTACTGAGAGCTTTCACTGTAAAGAGCCTCCAGTGCAGTCCAAAACAATAACAGGGTATTTGTCAGGCAGGAAGAAAATTCACAGTTTCATTATGCCGAGGGACACCAAAAACTGGAGAACAGACAGTGGAAAAAACACATTACTGCAGCCTGGGAGCAGAGGTCTGCCAAATCCAGAGCGTGAAAAACAAAAGGGCGGTAACCTATACTGGATAATATCAGAAACTACAGTAAAAAGGTTAAAAGAAATCATCCCTTTCTACCACGTGTTTATTGCCTGCCTTTGTTTAGGCTTACAAGCCTGAAGGCTCATTTTCCCCCCTTGATCACTAGTTTTTAGGGATTTTTTTGTCATTGTTTTGTACAAGATGTTGCTTTTCTTCAAAGAGCTCACATAGACTTCATTGCAGAATTAAGACGTTGGTCACTCCAGGAGAGGAAATGCCAAATGAGTATACAAACAGGGGGACGAAAAAAACACATCCCGAACGAGACCGATCCAGCAATAGAGACATGCACAGGCTCCCTCGTAAAATGTGACAATCAATATAACAAAGAGAAATTAAATTCCTGCCAATCCTCTGATAGACATAGTGCGTGCTGGGCCTGGATATTTCCTCCTCTTCCTCTCTGCCTTAAGAAGGGAAGGTTATTTGAGCCAAACATGAAGCTAAGCCTGTCAATAAAGACTTATTGGCTTGCTGACAAAGTCATCAGTTGCCGGCAGCACCATTGCGGAGAGACTCAGCGAAGGCAGGAGCATAAGAGTTGCTCAAGGAAGCATCACTCAGACTGACGGGGGGCTAACCATTGTGTGTGTTTGCCTAAACTACCAGCTAATTGAGGTGGGAAATGACTTCTCAAGAAGACGGACACTCCTCCTGATCTTGATTAACTCCCTTTGTATTGTGGTTTACAGAAATATGTCAGCGTTCTCCATCAATCTGCCAGCAAGTCTTTTCTCTAACATATTTCAGCTTGCCACTTGGCCTTTCACTGTGGATAGGTGCTGCCACAGCTGATACAGCTCCCACATGACATGAGGGAGCAGCGCTACCTCTTCCCGCTGGTGCTGACCTTCCTCCTTCACAGTGAAAATGAAAGGAGTCAGCAACTCCAAAAAAAAAAAAAAAAGAAAGAAAGAAAAAAAGATGGTGTCCTGGAATAGTTGCAGTTGTGGATTGGGAAGTGAATACTTCTCGGGTTTCTTTTCAAATCCTACCAAGGACTGAGAATAGTTATAAAAAAGTAAGTGTTGGGGATAATGCCATTGACGAGTACTGGTGCTGCTTTGAACACATATCTATTGGTATCAGTTGCTAAGTACGATTATAATATTTTAACTCTTAAAAATATTATTTTTCTTGAAATTGGTAGGAATGTTATGACACCTCAGTAGGGCAATTTACGTTGGATTCAGGAAGAACCGACGTTGCAGACGCAGGTTGGGAAACACCCGCTGGGGCAGCCTGATGGGAAAGGAGCTGGGACTTACAGCTGACCATGATTATTCAGAAAGCAGCAACGGTGCCTCTGCAGACTGTTTGTCATGTCACTGTGCCCTCTGTATCCCTGATAGCGCCCCACTGGAGCACCGCATTAGGTATCAGGTGCAGTATTTAGGCAAAAGTGAAGATTGTGCAGGCAAAATGCATTTACAATTACAAAACAGATTGAGGGAAGGAGAAAAGGCACTCGGGATGGGGAAAGCTGGGCTGAAAGTCATTCTCTGAAAGCCCTCTTCTGCCTCTAAACCCTTCCATGCACCCTCTTTTCCTATGGCACCTTCCTTTTTCTAGACCACCACGCTCCCCTGCTACCCCAGCAGCAATCTATATGGGGGCTAGGGGTCTGCTGCAAGAAGAGATGTGGACTGGGGAGTCTAGAAGAGGGCACAGAGGGAGCAAGCAGAGACTAGAAAACATGGCTTTGAAGGAAAAGTCAAAAGAATCAAAATATCTGCTATGTTGTTTTAAAGAAAAAGAAGGGATATTTAATTTGCTCATTGCCTACCAAAAACGATGCACCATATAAGAAAACAAAAAGGCAGAATGGTAACTAAGTCTGTACACCACTCAGAGTCCTAATAACCTTGTGACTACAACATATACTGGTTTCAGGTTGGGTTGTCAGCTGAATGGCTCCTTGTGGATGTTCTGTGTTGCTTCTATAGGAAAGACCTTCTTTCCTTCTTTTACTGTGTCTCTATACAGCATCTCACTCAGTAAAGCCCTGCTCCAAAATGAAAGTCTACAGGCAAAAATACAGAAGTCCACTTAAGAAAAGCTAGCCAGTTTTGAATAGCTGGAATAATGAGCGTGGAATATTCTACTTGCTTGATCTGTCATTTGGTCATCACTAAGTCTACACACTATTCAAGATCCAAAGAAAAGCAGCCTCAAAATCCACATTTGTTTTTTTTTTTCCCACTACCCTAGAACTTAGGTGGTTGGCATTTGAACTTCATACATATATATATGCCACATCATTAAAAGAGATAAAGAAGAGTTAATATGTAGAGTGCTACTAAGCTAAAAATTTTGCTATGTGTAATTTTTTTTTTAAGTTAATCAAAAGAAAAATCTTTATCATTCCTAAATAAAGCTCTATAGCTAAATATTAATCTTTTATCATCTTTGCCACTGCAGAGTCTGTGTCTTCCATCTGTGCCATAAAACGTCCAACTACCTTTTCTCCTCCCTTCCCTAAGGGGAGGATGTGGATGCAAATTGAGTCTGCATGAAAGACACCTGCTGCGGTGCTCCACATGCTAACATTACTGGGAGGGAGGAGAGTGCAGAGGAAGGTGAGCATACAAATGGTACATGAAAACCAAATGAAAAGGTTTCTAAGATGGGCATTTTGTAATATAACTTCCTAGTGGGCAAATTAACAGGTCGGTTTCTCTAAACTTCTCAGAGTAATTTTGTTCCTTCATATCTTAGGTGGGATGTTTTTTAAAATGCGAATGTTGCTGAATGGCTTGCTTTCTTGTAGGTGGCAGAGCCCGAACGTGCATAAATGACCATCTTCAATCATCTTACAACCTTGTTGATCCGCAACAACAAACAGAGAGACGATTTCTCATTTAGGAGGAAGAAGCAACCAACTTGAATCGATCACAGACCAGCCTCTGAATGCTGCCTTTTTTTTTTTTTTTAAGATAGGATGGGTTAATTTCCCAGTTCTACACAATTTATCTGTGCCGAGCTGGAAGAGTGTTGAGTGGGAAAGGGTTTCATTGTCCACTAGGGCCTTATGGCTCTTCAACACCCACCACTTCTGTCTCATGTCAAAGAAAAGCAAATAGGTTTATTAAATAGCTGTCAGGCCGAATGAGGCTGTACAGAGAACAAACAGAAGGGAAATTGGATTAGAGGCAGAGTACATGCCACACTAAACAAGGGTACAGATTTACGGCTTTCTCTGCGCAACTGGACAAAGGACTTTGAAGATGAGTTTTGGGGAGGGGGGAGACGAAGTCTGGGGAAGAAGGGGCAGGTGACCTGCACAGTTCCAGCAGGGTGGCAGTTGTCCTCCTTCACAGCTGGGAGCCCAGAGGTGAAGGTAGCCCTCCTCTTCCAAGCCGTTGGCTGTATTTCTCCAGCACATCCTTTCAGAGTGTGAATTCAAAGCATACCCAAGCTGTCCCGTGCCCACCTCCCTCAGGGAAGATGCCTTCACCCCGACCTTCCTGGGCGTCAGTCCTAAATCACACCATCTAGCCCAGCACAGGCAGCAAGAGGGAAAAGGAGTCACGGCAGAGCTACAGAGAATTAAACTTTCCCCGATAAAAGCTTTGGCTGGCAGGCAGGCTCAGAGAGGTTGGGTTCTTTTGCAAGTGGCTGATAGTTATTCCCAGAGAGACCCCGGCCAAATTCTCACTGTGGAGGAGGAAGTGCCAAAAATATTTTCAAGTTGTTTTTAGCTGGAAGAAAAGGGATGAAAAACACAGACATACTCACCAAAGGGACTGCAGGGGCTGGTAAGGTCAGAAGGATTGTAATGTGCCAAGCGATGTAAGGAGCTCTGTGTTTTGGGGCTGGAAAGCTGCAGACCTCAGCTAGCTACATGTGTGGTAGGAACTGACTACTACCTGTGTTGCTATAGCAGCCTTAACCTTTCTTTTATCGAGTGAGGAAACTATACCACATCACCCAGAGCACAGTAACTGACTCCACCATGAGAAGAAGCAGGTCTTGAACTATTACCCTTGCACCCCCCTTCAAAACCTGTCTTTTTGTCTCCTACATCCAAGCTGGAAAGCAAAGAGCTAGATCCCATACGCTCCTGCACACTTAGATCCAAGACCAAGTACTTCTGTGGGCCTTTGACTCATCAACTCACATCCAAACCCCACCAGGCAGGTTGGGTTTTCTTCACACCTCCGACCCCGCACAGCAGCACCATCATCTCAAGAGCACAGGATTTCAGGAGGGTCCTGAAACGTCTTCATCACTGTTACAGCTTAATTCCTGTCTTTGTAACAGTGTGGGTAAATGCGTTTCTCAGCCGTGCATTGACCTGCATATTTGCATCAACAGAGTGCTTATAACCAACATTTCCTGTAGTTCGAATTGACTGGCACTGGGATTTCTCCTGATTTGCTAGTATCTGGTAGTAGAGTTTGTCCAGCCCTCAGGAAAGTCAAGAAAACAAGGGAGAGTAGATGAGTTTTTCTATAACAAGTTGTCAGATTTCAATTTTATGTTTGAATTCGTCGCTTCTTAAAGAACCTCTTTGCATCAGAAACGTGCAACAAAAGCATTAGCATATGCAAACCTGCACTTTCCTACAAGTTTCCAAGCTACCATTCTCCTAATGACATCTTTTCACGTCTTCACTCATTTAACTTGAATTTGCATATCATCCTCTGAGTTATTTAAGCACGTGGCTGCTGTTGGATTTTCTTCAGTGTCTGACTGTATCACGTGTTGTGATATTTATCTCACATCCAGTGATTTCAGGAATAATTTTTTCTTCAGATCAGTGTGCATTTGGAGTTATTCTTGATTATTTAAATTGCAGGAATTTCCCTTCCGAAGACCAGTTGTGAAGATTGACACAAGACATTAAATACATTACCTGTGATGGCCCAAAGACACCTTGACATGATGCTGCAAAAAGAAGAGTCTTCACTCCATGCACGGTCTTTGTACCGTATTCTCCAACCCAAGCTCATCTAACAAGGTCTCAAAGGTTTAATATAACGTAATAATATATTAGCTGATCCATTTTGAGTCACCTACGCACAGCATCCAAGATATAAACCTTGGCTCTTCTGTACTCCAGCAAAAATCTTGAAGGCTAGCAAATGAACCAGTGAAATTCTTTGAATAACTACTGTATTAGAATTTGGAAGATGGCGGTTGAGAGCATGAGGCAGCATTCAGATATTCGGGTAAACAGAACAAGACTGAGAAAATTACAGAGTTTGGGTTTTTTTTGAAGAGGGAAAGTGCACTCAGGACAGCCTGTGTCACACTGGTATTAAAATCTCTGATATCTCGAGGTCTTGGCCTGAAAACATCTCTTTACTGTTAGGGACTGGTTCAAGACCCGTATTCCAGCCGACCAAAACATGAACTAGCTTAAGTCCTTAGGCAAGCACAATGCGTTGTCCAACTAATAAGGTCAGTATAAAGATAACAAGGTTGCTTGAGGGATCCTGCCAGTAAGAGCAACAGTTTTAGTCCGAGTGGGACTACCCAAACGAGTCGGCAATGTTTTTCCCTTTGCCTGGAAACACCCCAGACATCTGATCCCACAGTCGGGCTTGGCAGCCTCCCGGCACGGCCGGCCATGCCAAAGGAGACGGGGACAAGAGACACCATATGCCTGGCCCCCAGGGTGCTGCTGGCTCGGAGCAGGGACAGCAAGCTGTCATCCCCACCACATTATCTGCCCTCCGAGTGACTGGCGCCTGTCATCAGCAGCCAGTCAAAGCGGTTGCAAATGCTGGTCCTCCTGGTCTGGGGACAGCTCGTCCGAGGCACCAATTGGCTTTGGCTCACTGTGGAGGCCAAGAAATTAGCTGCTTACGCTTCCAGCACAAGTCAGTGCCTATCTGAGCTTAGTAAGTATTGTAATAAAACACATAATCCAGAGTTACGGTGGAAAGTGCCTTCCACAGCAGTCACACGGCAACGTTTGGTAAGGATGTTGTGCTACAATGGCAAGATAGCCCAGGCAAAATCCATCCCAGGACAGCTCAGGGATCAAGACCTAATTTCACTTACCAGAAGTCATGTTTCTTTTGTCTCAACACTGTGAAAATGCAACAGCTTCCTTCTCCCCACCAGTTTGTCAGGAGCTGAGGCTATTGTTACCAGAGAGCGGCTGAAAGTTTCCCTGATGTACCGCAGGAATTGGAAGTGAAAGGCTGGTTTTGAATGCATTTTTTGCAATGATTCAGTCGGTCTGGTTTGGGATGCTGTGGCTGTGCTTAATTTTACGGTCATATTACATGCTGATAGATCTTACTTTTCTTTATTTCAGTAACAGAAAGCATCAGTATCTCGCTCATGAATTATCTGAACAGTTTCAGCTCTCTCAGTAATAAAACATAAATCAGAGGGCAAGTTGATTAGTAGCATGCTTATAAAATATTGCACATACACCAGCACTGGCAAAAGAGCATTCAAGCCAAACATCACAGGCTTTAGCTTATTTGCTTGAAATAAAAGAGCTAGAACTACAGATGTGAAGCGTTAATTATTTGTACCACAGCAGCGCACACAGGTAGTACCTAAGAAATAGGTCCATACAGGGACAGAAGGCTGGCCATACTTTATTTGGGGCTGAGAACAGGATGAATCTATATAACGATAAAGATTTTGAGGAAGTGATGACTGTTGGTAACACTCCTTCCTCGTCAGCAGTAGTGAGACTCATCCACTTTATTAAAAGCAGATTGAAGCCTACATAAGCTTCAACAGAAAAAGGGTTAGGCTAATAGCAGTCCCTACTGAAAATCCCACCCATTATGCATACACCAATACTGAATTAGTGAGCAAATAATGATGCAAGCACAGCAATAAATCTTATGTTGCACATCATTATGAGTTTTAAGTCTGGCATTAAGCAGAAAATGTATTTAATTGACATCACAGTAGGGTTTTCCTCAGAAGCCACCAAACTGATAGTATTAGAGTTACAAAACCAGGCTGTGCGTAAGAGCCACCAGGCCTTGCTTTTTCCTATATGAACTAAAAAAAAAAAAATCAGCAGATAAACGTACCATTAAGTTGCTTTGTGGCTTTGCCTGACCAGAGATTTTGCCTTAAGCAAGTTTCCTGCACAATCGGGCACAATAGGCCTGCAGACAAAAGCGTTGTGCTAGATATGCAGAGCAGATTTGACTCATTAACATACACTACAATATAGAAGCAGCTATTAAAGTGTTTGGAACGTGGTAGAAGCAGCAGATTGATAAGCTTCCAAAACAAGCTGTAGATGATGTCCAGTTTCTAGTAAAAGTATGGTAAAGAAAAAACAGCCAAACCCCAGAAGCCACTGAAAGCCTAAACCGACCAACCAAAAACAATCCACGGATTGAGATAGTCAGGTTTCAATGATCTGTGAAATTACCAAAGCAATAAAATGGAAGCAAGTGGAAAGAGCATGCACCACAAGTTAAAATCTTAGAGAAAATTAAGGCCAGGTCTGGGTCTGCATTAGCAAGCAGTAACACTGCGGTAGGAGGGAATCTGTAGAGCAAAGCAAGCGGTGGTGAGAACCCCACTACCACACTGCACACTGCTCAGGGGGTGCTTCAACCTGGCTCTTGCCCTGTTCCCCCAAGACCTAGCACCCGTTAGCCGAAGCTCACCAGGCACACATCATCTGCTTTCAGTCCATCCAGAAGAAACACAGTTTGCGACCTCCAGGACTGCCCCACAACACAAACCAAGGCATGCTAAGTGGGTATGTGTGAGAGATGGACTTCAAAAGTTCTCCTGCCCTACACTGATATGCTAACTTAGGTGCAGCCTAGCTTATCTAAAAGTATACCTGCATTGGAGAAATTTTCTATTCAAACTTTGCAACGTGATGTTTTTCATTCAGCAACAGACCTTCTTTTAGGGAGTGTATTGACCGCAGTATTCTGCAGTAACTACCACCAAAAAAAAATTATCTTGGTATTAGACATCATAGCACATGCTTTAACTTTTGGTCAGCCCTGAAGTGGTCAGGAAGCTGAACTAGATGATCATTGTAGGTCCCTTCCAACTGAAAATACTCTGTTCTATTCTATACTTCATGATCATGCCTGAGTCTAACAAGCTGGAGAGATCTGACTTTACAATTATGTCTCTTTAAGGAAAAAAACTCTGAATCACTTGATTTTAGCATGTATGGGAGCTGGACTGGCACATGAGCAAGACAGAACAAAGTAAGCTGCTGCAACACTCTGCTGACTATAGCAGCATGGATGCACATGCCCAGGACTCACCACCCAGAGAGGTTAAAACGTTCTTCCTACCATCAGGCACAGGGAAGTTCGCTCATCATGCTAACCAGATTGCTCATGCTTGTCTACCATTTTCATGGCATCTTTGAACTACCACATAAGGAAATAATCTAGGACCAGCAGCAGGAAGTATCTGTGATCACCTCCTAGTAAGAAAAATTATTCCACTCTCCACCAGCAGTTCCCCGCAAGTCTTTTTCTAAGGAGAGACTGTTCTTTTTGAGCAAGTAGATACCAAGATGCACTGGGCCAAATTTAGCCTTGGACCCCACAGGTTCATACAATGGGTTTGTAGATAACTATACAGCCTGTTGTTTCATACCAGCTTCTATGTTTCAGGTAGACGCTATCAAGAAATGCAGCTGGTCACACCATTTTCTCTAAGCGGCCAGACTGAGACCACACCAAGAAGCCTAAACCCATAACCCCGAATTTCTGAAAATGAGACCATGCAAGCTACACTTAGCTCTTTTACAAGTTTTAGAGCAATTTGTTCATCCTGTGACATTGTAAAGATGTAATGTTGAACTAAACTGCCTAAATGTCTGTATGATGGTACTCTGTCATGCAGACAGATGCTATTTGCCTGTCATTCTTGGGGGTGGCCTGTGGGTCATGGTGGATGGATAGGTCTTGACACTGTACTGCTCCAACACCCTCCATACTCCTCCATAACACAGTGATGGAGGAGAGTTGGTTAATGCCAAAGGAAGACTTTCTTTAGTAGTATAGTTTTTTTTCCCCATGGATCTCGCTTCAACTTTGTATGTCAAAAAAATAAACACATTTTAAAATAATCACCACCAGCTCATTGGTCAAGGACAAAGTGGACCTCCCAAGTCAATTTAACATAATTCTGTTTGATTTGAAGTTTATCTACAATTTGATAAGTCATGGCTTGTCATGCTTCAGGAGCGGTTACAAGAAAAAGAGGTCCTGAGTGACAGACGATGTCCCACCGCCCTTCACCCTCTCGCCTTCCAGGCTCTCTGGACCTTGAATTTTGATTTGAAACCCTTCCCAGCTGGGATCAAAAAGGCAAAAGGCTTTTTCTCAGACTTGATAGGCAAAGACCCAGAAAAGTAGTACATTAAACACTAACCTGTAGCTCCAGAAAAAAACAGGACTGGTAGTTGTTTGCAAAAGCCCGAATTAGAGACTAGCGACTTGAGATAAGATAGGCAATCAGCTCTGACTCTGCCACTGCAGACTTCTGGTCTACTTGCAAGAGAAGACATGTCATCATTTCTCTTGACAGTCCCCAGGATTTCAGGGAGATTGCCTAGCAGTCGCAGGAGAAAAGGGGAAATGAAAACAGGACTCTTAAGGAAAAATGAAGGACTTCAGGAGAGAAGGCTTAGCTTTATTTTTAACAAGGAAGTCTACACCAGCTCTGAGTAAGGTTAGATATGTCATCTCCAGATCCTTGGGTAAGGAGACTAACACATATTGATGTAACACAGATTTTGCTGTTTCAAGAGTCCCTTACGTAAGAGTCACAGTGTCAGAAGAAGCCTGAATAGAAAGGAAGGTCAGTTTGTTTTTTGTACTGTTCAGTAGTTACTTGAATAACATTTTTTTTTTTTTAATTAGAATTTCTTCTGAATCTGCCTTTGCCTCATGTGCAATTACATTGGGCATCTTACCACTGGAAACACATTTTCCTAGACACTTCATGTAGAAAAAATGTCACATACTACATTAAATCCACAGCTTCTGTCAGAACAAAATGGATCGGAAGTAAATCTGTCAGCTATACATTCAACTTTGTATTCAAACACTGAAGCAGTAGGACTGAGGTGGTCGGTCTGCAGGGCTGGTTTGCCAGGCATGCTTTTGAGGCTCTCATGAACCTCTCTGACAGATTGGCAACTGGGAAGAATCCTGGATAACAAGTGCCGGACATGAGCCGCAAGCAATGGAGCTACGCAGAAGCTCCTTCAGCTGTGGTGGGCTCTATTGGTGATAGCTGGCTGCACAGAGGATGAGAGAAGAGGTGCTAACCCATAAATGGTTGTAAGCTGATGAAAAACTCACTCGGCATTCTTTCTTTTCTGCAGCGCAAACTCATGTACAAGCACGTGTCATTACAGAAATAATTGTTCCACTACAGCTTCTCAGGAGGCTACAAAAATACTTCATGCCCACATCTAGTTATTAGAAATGGTACCTTATTCCATCGTGGCAGAAAAAATGTTTAGTATCTTCTGGCACAGATGTTTCACTTGCCCAGTTGTTCTTGACTGGTCAATATGGTCACTGTTCTCAAAAACACGCATCTATTGCTAGGAGTACCCAGAGAAACACAATACTGCTCATCCATAGCCAGACTGTTCCCTGGATTGGTACTAAAACCAGCAGAAGAAAGTAGTTACGAATCACAAAAGGGTTTAGTGGAGATGGAAAAAGGCAGAAGGGCTGTTGTGGGGACTGTTCCCCATTATGGTGCACAGTCCCAGTCACACAGAGGACATGGGTCTCTACCTGGCTGCGTGGTCCCCCATTTCCCAGACTCATACGTGGAAGCCGGAGGCAACTACACTATCACTAAGTGTGCCACCACTTTCTCTCCTTGGTACTACTCATGCTATAGTTAACTTGTCTCTAGTTAACTTATAAGCTTCCCTACCCCAAGTCTGGGCTGCTTCTAGCATCTCTACGTATGTAAGGGCTCTAGCTGAGCCATTTGTCACCAAACCCACCGTGCCTGTCCCCAAGGCTTCTCAGCAAACTGAGAAAAAACTCACCTTACTCAGCAAACACTAATTGAATTGGAAATTATTCACAGGAGGGTTCTCCCTTCCTCCCTTTTCTTCGCCAAATGAAACACCTCCTCCTGCTCTATGCTCTCTTTAATCCTGACGCTATTCAGAATAGAAACATAGGAAGAGGGTTATTGCAGCAGAGCCTCTTCCTTTTTTCCAGAAACAAATCAAATGAAAAGTTCAAAAGTCTCTTGCTTTTGGTCACAACCTTCAGGCCCGTTTACCAGGAGGTGTGTGTATGTACATTTTTATTTTATACAGCCTTTCTTCTTCCTTCCCTCAAAGCAGTCCTCTAAAGACCACACAGTATGCAGCATTTGGAAATTTTTTTTCCTTTTTTTTTTTTTTTTTTAATCCTCTGGAGCTCATTCTAAAGCACTTCCACAGATATTTTTCTTGCTTTGTGCTGCATTTCCTCTGTAAGCCTTAAAAGACTTGGCAACACAACTTCCCTGGCTGGTATAAATACAGCCATAGATATTTTTAAATCACAAAAGCAAACCTTCCTACTCCCCCCCCCTCCTCCCCAAAACCCATATCATGCAAGCATCTCTCTCCTCCTCCTGATGGAAGTAATTTCATTATTTTAAAAGCACTTATGCAACCAACAGAGGCGACACCATGTGTGTGCGCATACAGAAGCCTCCTCAGGAGTCAATACGATTGTGCCCTCTCCCTACTTTCTCCTTTCTCTATCCTTTATCAATATTAATAATTTTCTTTTACATTTTAACTAGGTGCAGGTTGATATCCACTATGCCTAACTTTAGGTATAGGTTTCCAACGTATAGTGTTAAACCCAAGCAGGTTGCTATCTTGAGTGGAAAAGGCACAGAAAATGCGCTTTTGATGACATATAACAGGTCTGGCTTCCTCATGGAAGTTGCTTCCTTTTAACAGAGCAATGATCCCCCCCGACCACTGGATTAACTCTGAACAGCCCCATCCCCTGTGCATGTTTGGGGATCTTCATTTATTGCAGTGGTTCCTCTTAGTCTGTAGCAAATTAACTGCAGCGTCACTTCTTCCCAGTGTTTGGAAAAGGTGTTTGCTGACTTTTGGTTTGGGACTGCTTTTGAATGGGAAGAAGGGTGTGTGTGTTTTGTTTTGCTTCTTTTTCTTTTCCTTTTTTTTTTTTTTTCTCCTTCTCTCTTCAATTAGAGGACAGTTATACTTGCTGTTTCTTAGGTTTGAATTCAGCACTCCTCAACGTAATATCGCTTCCTACTGAAGGTATCTATATTCTTGTCCATGAATTACTTTTTCTGAACCCTAGTTCTACTAATACACTTCCAACTAACAAAAGCAGTTACCCACACTATATGTGCCCTGAAATCCAGCATAATAAGCAGTTCGAGCCAATGTTGACATAAACAAAGTGAAACACCCCCCCATCACTGAGCCAGGGCAGGTCTACCAGAGAGGCTGGACTGAGACAGTCATTCCAAATACAGTAATCCCATTTCAATACTTGGTTATCTCAGACAATCCATTTTCCCTCCCACCCCCTAAAAAAATTAAGCATCTCGAGGTAGGAGAGGCTCTGGGGCTTTTTGGCCCTTCTCAGTGACTTGCCAAGCAACAAACAATCCCAACTTTGGGAAGGGAATTTTTTGTACAGCCTTTCTTGTGTTACAAACAGTTGGACTTAAATACAGGCTTAACAGGAATAGTGTGACAGGCAGAAAGGGGAGGTATGGGATGCAGCAATTCCACCTTTGTCTGGCAGGCTATAGGGAGGAAGAACTGCTGTCCTCCTCTTCCTCTCTCCAGATGTCAACAACCCCTAATCAAAACTCCTCATGTCACTGCAGAGCAGAAAGATCTTGGCACATGGTGACAACATTCAAAGAGGGCAAAGAAAGAGCTGTGCACTGCATGTCTTAGCATCCAGCAATACTTGAGCTTTGTCAGACTAAGAAATTATACATAGATAGCCTGAAAATGCCAAAGATACAAAATTAAGATTATTTTGGGATGTAAGAGTTTCTCGTAATTTACTTTTAACAGAGGAAAAATGTTTCCTTTATGTATATTGATTCCTCATGCAATTCCTGCTCTCCGGTGTGTTTAGAAGTGGGTTGCTGGAAGGGCTCTGTAGAAGCCCCTAACAAGAAGTCTCCCCTCCCTCCTTTGCTCTGTTTTGCAGCCCTGCACTGTGTGGAACGTGTGTGATCCCCGCCAAGGGAGCTGAGTGGTGTTCCTCCAAGAGCAAGGGCCTTGGTAGTTGCAATAACCTTAAGGGTAAGAGAAGGGTAAGTGACAACCAAGTCATTCAGCACACCCTTGTATATGTATTCCCCTCCTCATCTCATTATGCACTTTAATGTCCATTAAGGGCTAGCAAGTCCTGTTGTGCTCTGCTTTGATGGCCTCAGCGTTCCTACTTCATCCAGCCAGTATTGGTGTTAGTTGTCTACTTGTATCCTCAAGTATTTGGGCTTCCTCTCTTTCTGCAGATGGTTCTCCCACACCCATCACCCATGTTCTGTATTTCCAGACATATAGTCTGAACTACCTTTAAGCACATCCAAATCTCCCAGGCTCCAGAGCACTGGAGGAGGCAGGGAGCAGCGAGGGGCAGGGCTCTCCAACATTAGGCTTTTGACTAGTTGTTGAAGGGTCAACCCTTAGGAGACCAAAACTCAAGCTTGACTGTAAGCAGAACCGGCATACAGCTACGGTGATGAATCATGCACGCTGGAGTGTGCTTTTCCTCCAAATGCACATGGCTTCCCTGCTGCGGGAAGAGCCATGGCTGCTGGAGGGCAAAGGAGACTGTCAGCTGTTTAAAAGTCTTTCCATGAGTCTGCTAACTTTTATTGTTCAGTATGATTTCAAACAAGAATATTCCATTTTCTCGGGAAATTATGGAATTTTATTTTTTTTGTAAGGCAGACAGAAGAAAGTCTCTGCACACCTCTCTCTGTTCTCAGTGAAAGAAGGAAAGGTGGTGAGCACTTATTCTGCCAAGGAAGAAAGAAAAGATACCTCAGAACACTGATGTCACTGCAGCCTTTACGTATAATTTATTCCATTTCTTTGCTTCAACTTATTTTCGCCTGACCCAAACAATGCTTTCCATTGTTAGAGGAGTGAATTTAGCATTCCAGTTACAAATATTACAGGAAACACCTACAGATTCTATAGTAACATCTTATTTTTCTTAACCTTTGCAGTCTCCAACAATATTTCCTTGCTTATCTATTTGGTCAAATGTACAAGTAACACTGACAAGACAAGAGCAAATAGATGAGCAAACGTTACAGGAAGCAATTGTCAGCATGAGACAATCTCCATTTGGAGAAACATCAACATAAGATCTGTGATAGACCTGCAGAGGAACAAACCTGTCGTAGATATCAAAGAGCACAAGCCTTTACCAGGACTCCCATAAAGGCAGCATGAATACTGTGCTCCTCCATGAGGCAAAATCCTTTAAGGAAAATTAGCTATACTGTGCTATTAGCTCATTTTCCAAAGGCAGGCTTGGCAAGGGAAGACTAGCTGTGGAATAGATGTCAAGAAGAGTAAGAGCTGGGGAAGCAATGGCAAAACAAACATAAAGAACTGCCTCCAGATGTTTGGGCAGATCCCCTTTTCCTCCGATCTGAGTCGTGGAGCAAAACTGCAGCTGCTTTTGCGTCTGCTCAAGATTTATATTGAAAATGAAAGCGTCAGCATTTGCCCGTCCTCCTTCGGGGTGTGCTAGAGTCACCTAGGCTCCAGCAGAACATAATCTGCACGGGGAGGTTAACATGGTTGAATCAATCTGATCATGGATGAAAATTCAGCTGCTATCGATTCCCTGCTTACACTGATTGCCCTTCCCGGGTCAGAATGGAGACCTGTCCCATTGTTCAGTGAATACAGTATTCTGTTCACTACATCAATTACCCTGACCCCAGGGGGTCCAAAAGCCTCCCCACTCACCCATTTACAGTGACAGCTGTCATGCTAATGAATCCACATTGACATTATAATTAAACCATTACACAAAGTGAGGCCTCACTCTCAGCTGTACAGCAAACACACACAAGGCCACTTTGGAGAGGTTGCCTATTAGAAATTTAGTATAATAAGATGAGGTATCCCTCAAGTTTTAGAAGATGAAAAATGCAGTCTGAAGATGCAAACTTAAAGAGGGATTAGGAAGCAAGGACAACCCTTGAGGAAATGACTTTTGGCTTTCTCTTTAGGGTAGCTTTTGCTGAAGGCATGACAGCTTAGCCTCTTGACAAGTCTTTTTTTGGAGTACACCTTAAGAAGAATAAGCACTTCAGGACAACGAGCAGCTCCACAAGCAGAGTTAGAAGCACAAAAATCCCCAAACCCTCTGCACTCACCTCAAATGAGCTAGCAATCTCACACATCACAACCAGTTCAAAGAACCCAAGAAACCCAATCAAAGAAACACAAATATATGCCAGTTGATGTATATGTACATCAGTTGGCCAAGAGGAACTGGGGGCAGCCAGGTACTGCATTTGCATTCTGCTTAGCAGAAGCCCTTTGCTCCACAGGGGGACAGCAATTGCACCCAAACCATAACCCTCCCAGAGTTCCTTTACATCCATACACCCTTTTCAAGTTTGGCCATTACTGACCAACACTTTCACCTCAGAAGATGCTTGGGTTTTGTTTGTTTGTTTGGGTTTTTTTGTGGTAGTAATGGATTGGGTGGGCAGAGATAGCTTCCTATCATTCAAAGGGCTGTTGCTCTTTGCAGACCTAAACGCAGCAGGCTGGAGAAGCTCTTTTGCTCTGTCCTGCGAGTACTGATCTTCCCAGATAATATTTTACAGTTATATGGCAGCCTATTACATAAAACCTTAACAGTGACTGAAAGATTTTCTTCTAAGGAATTATGAATTACATAGTGCAATAGATAAACAGTGCTCATCTAGATGTAGAGTGCAATCTACAGAAGGCAGCATTACATGGAGCATGGACGTAGGCAATTTGACAGTTTGAAGTCACACAGTCTGGCCTTAACAGCACAAAAGGGCATTCTAACCATATTTAGTTTATCAGAAGCCTCTCATTCGATTCTGAGCACCAGAGGATTTAAAAGCTGTATTTTGTTCTTTTTTTTTTTTTTTGATGTTTTTAAATACAGTGCATTCGAGTACAGGGATAAGCTGTGGGATGTTACTGCATGTTGCTGTTTGGGAGTAAATCTTCATATTTGAGTACTGAAAAGCACTCAGTACAATGCTATATCTCAGGCTTTCAAGTTTGGTAAATTTAAGGACACGGCTGTCCTCCACCAGAAAAGATTACCTGAACTTACTTTGAGACCTTTGTGGTCATCCTGAAGTGACTTCAGATCTGTCAGAACAAACAGGAATCAATGAGTTTCTGTAAGTATCTAGAGACTTCTGCAGCTATAACTGAAAGATGTTTAGCAGAATTCAGCTTCCATATAACCCAGCAATTCAGAGTGGAAGATGATTAAGCTCTGAAAGCTTGACTTCTCTGTCTTTTCAGGTCATTAAAAGTGGCATGAAATGCCCCTAGTTGGTTTCTACTACTAATGAAGGTCATATGGCTTCTGCATATACCATATTAAAGATGTTTCCCCCAAAGAAAAACCTGTGGCAAAGAGCCATAGTTTTCCACACCATCCCTGCCAAAAGAGCTGGACTTTATATTCTTAATTACTGTCAGAGAATAAATTCAAAATTTAAAACAGAATAAAAATCTAACCAGGAACCTTTACGTTTACCTAGAATATTCAGATGTATTACAATAGATGGAGATGTTCCAGAAAGACTCGTTTTCCCTAAAGAAAGAGAGCAAACTTCAACACTTCCAATCATTTTTATTTAGAGTTACCTTCTCTGACTGATAGCCACCATGTTTCTTTCCTCCCTTCAGCCTCTCGCTATAACAAATTACCCCATATCTTAAAGTAAAGAAAAAGAAAGGAACAGACATATAAGGAGGATCATGGAGTTCAGCATCCACAAGTTGGGAAATGCCAGAACCATGGCTACCCTGCAACCCTTAGATCAGCCCGTGGGTGTGAATACGTTACATGGTCTTTAACTCTGTGCACTTGCACAAAGCCCACTCAGTACACAGGGTATATGCCCAACTATGAAGCGGCCATCAGTAGCACACTGCTAAATTCTTACAAACCACAGGGAGAGCTGAGGAAGCGCCCACCAGGAAATATTCATGTGGCATCACGCAGTCTTCCACACAAATGATCAGAAGAGCTAAAAGTCTTAGATTCCCCATGTTCATATTAAGCCAGTCCAAAGCAAACATTTAGTATTGGAAGGGGATATAACCTGGCAAAGTTATGGGCAACTGAGAGTTGGACCTCGGTCAACAATTTCAGCAATAGGTTACTCTTCTGGTTCTACTTATAATACTGCTGCTGCATGAACAGAACAAGATCTTAGAATTTTATTTTATTTTAAATCAGCATAGTTCCTTTGCCTTCCCTAGGGCTATGCAAGTCTACAGAAGCTGAAGACTGCCTATAATGTATGTTGTGTTATTCTGGTTTCCTAAACTGTACTTTGAATGATGGATGGGAGGCTGAAGCAGCTGATAACAATGCTAAATGGTGAGAGACCAAATATGCACCAGTAGCTCAGCTGAAATTGTGTAGCTGGCATAGAGCTGGGCTTGGGCTGAGAAACAGATGAAGTGTCCTGAGAGCGTGTCAGCCCTGGAGTCCTAGAAACTGAGTTTTGTTCTGCTAAACATCTTTCTCTTGGTGGTGGGGGGGGGGGGCGCAGGGGCAGAGGGAGAGAGAGAGACTTTTAAAAGCTATGAACATTATGACTTTTAACCAAGGATGCAATTAACATATCAATAACTGAACTGATACCAAACGGATCAAAAGTACACGCAACCAGATCAGCCTGCTCCTCTGTGGAAGGTGAAGCTGCACAATTAGGGAAGGCATCTGCTTCCATACTTTGTGCTATTTCGTTGTTCCCAGGGCAGGTCCACCTATACTATTCAGCAGAAATTCAGATCTTTTTTAAAAAGACCTGACACTTTCACAATGGGATTCTTTCTTCCATGCTCTGCATGCTGAACCTGGATGAAAAAAGCCCCGTTAGGTCCACTTTACTCTTCTGAAGTCAGTCTTGCTTTCTCAGCGCTTGAATCAGGTCTCCCAGAGGCTCCTTTATAAAGGCCTGTCTGCTGCAACCATTACAGCCTGGTGCAACAGCATTATTTCTCAGTGCTAACACATCATTTCAATGCATGTATTTCACCGGCACATCCACAAGAACTATCCTCTGGTGGGACAATTTGTTAAAGGTGCCCCAAATCCACAAGTATCGACAGACCAGAACACCAGCGTTTTTTCCCCATCAGAACCTCTTTGCATGCAGATAAAACCCAAAACATTTTTACCAAGCTAAGTATTTACAAGTGCTGGAAGGGTGGCTAAAAAAGTTTCCCTCTGCCTTGGTATATTTAGTAAATTGTGATGGTCGGGGAGACATCTGCGACCAAGACAACAGAGTTTTGTTGGAAGTCAGCTAGTCCAAGCTGAAGCAAGATGACTTGAACTGAAAGGCTAAGTTATATGGAGGGAAGAGTTAATAGGACCCCAGGATAAGATACTCCAGCAAATAAATCCAAACATGAGTTTGTAGGCTTGCTTTTCGATTCCTAATATTTTAAGAACTAACATTATTCAAACACAGCATTTACTAATTCAGCATGTTTACACAAAACCCGAGGCCCCTGGACACTTCTTGAACTACAACCAATCAATAATATTTGGATTTGGGCATTCAGTCAAGACAGAGGCGGAGAAGGGGGCAAAGAAGTCAGTATGTTGAAAACCTTGTTTTTGCATTTCAATATTTTTCCTTTATTCATCTGTGCCAGTCTTAACAATGAAGAGAGCAGCTTTTCAGTGCCCTGTCCCTTTTTACAGATGGGTCCCAAAGATCCCCCCAGTGTAATTCCCACTGCCTGAAATTTTACAAGATCCCCACAGCTCTTCAATTACCTTCGTTGGCCTGTCAAGACTCCAGCATCTCAAATTCAGTTAGCTGGTGTTTGGACCTCCGCCAAAGGCCAGCCTTTGCTCCTAATGACAGCCAGCTGAGGGGACACTGAGAGGGGCTGAATTCAATTTGCAGGCCCTCTAATCTGATTAGGGGAGCAGGGTTTTTATTTTCTCCAAAGTTTGCAGTAGCCAGGATGAATGATGGCCAAAGGATGAGCTGTCAACATCAACAAAGGCTTGGAGACAAAAGAAAAAAAATGAGGGGGTATAAAAAAATTTTTTTAGAAGAGAAATGAGTCTGCTCTGATTGACAGCACAGCGAGCTGTTGAGTGAATTGTTCAGGTGACAATGTTGTGTTTGCAGAGTGTCACTCTGTGTGGGCTGTTAAAGCAGGAATGGATCCAGCTACCAGGCAGATGTCAAACAAATTCCAAGGAGAGCTTTTCTTTTTTTCTAAATAGATCCAGTGTCCAGCCTCTAATAAATATTGCATTATTCTCCCATCCTGGTCTAGAAGACATAACACCTTCTCCATTTTCTACTTCATGATACTCTATTACGACTACTCAGCTGCAACAAAAGCGTATTAAATAGCCACACACACTCTTAGTTTTTCATTCTTGCACATCTGAGGGTTTTGTCTTACCAAATGGACTTGAGCATCACGCAGCTGAAGGCAGTAGTATCTCTTCACATTAAAGCACTGTCCTCAGGCGTACAAATTTTACTTGCCTTACTTTGTAATACAGTTATGTCAAAGTCAAACACCACTTTCTCACTATAGTTTTCTTAATGTTAGAACATCTCACTTTTCATAGTTGCCCACTAATTAATCTTTAATGCCAATTTTTTGTATCACCAGAACATGAGCCTGGAGGAAGACAATGGAGCTATGGCCTTCTCTCCAGAAGGAGAGTATGCTCTTCCTCTCGCAACACCCAGCATGGCACATACAACACCGCTATGGGTTCCCCTACTAACTCTGCACATGCTTATTTCTACTCACTTAAGACAGATCCTGGGGACAACTATTTAAATAAAAGGTCTTCTCTGATGAACAGGCACGGAACAGGCTCAGAAACCAACCCAGTACAAAAGGGTCCATAGCACAACAGAAGAGATACTCATACACTCAGGATTTCCACTCAAAGTCCTTGGGGTCTAGAATCCATCCCATAAACCATGAGCAAAGCGTACAGATTTGGAGAAAGAGACGCCAGGGGGAGAACCCTGGTTCCAGATCTGACCCTGCTATGTCACAGCTTCCTTGACTTGGATATTTGAGTAACACCAATATGATTCACAGCCCTACAAAGACTATGATGACTTTAGCGATCAATGGGAACCCCTGAGAAGGCCACTTTTTTCAGAGACAGGACTTCTGAAATTCCCAATCAGAAAGATAAGAGTCTGCCAGACCCTCAGCATACCTCCAAGGCAATACATTGGTTAGCAAAAGACTCAGTTCAGACGGCGCATAACACCACCTTTTCTCATTCCCTTGTAATATCTACCACAAAAAGTCATTCATTCTGTGAGCACATCGACTGGCAGAGCAGCATATAAACAGATAATTTTGGGTATCAGACTTGGTAAGAGAGCCTGAAGGAGCAGTGAGGTAGGACTCAAGACACCAGCCACCGCTGCTCGTTCACCTGAGATCAGGAAGACAGGCATGGGCTCATAGGTGACCAAGCAGGTGCTTGTCATGTCCGAAGAGCTACACGCCAGCCACAGGAGAAAGGAAGCCCAACATCCTCCAGGCGAGCAGCACTGTAGTCTTGTGAAGGGGCACAAAGCAGTTGCCTTAGTATCTGAAGGCCTGAAGCTGGGGGACTAGGATTAAGATATCTTAGAAACAGGCTTCAAAAGAGAAACAAGCAGAAAATCCAAGGAGTGTGTATGACGGAGAGGGACTGTTTCAGAAACCAACAAGAGACAGAAAGAATTAAAACAAAAATGGTAATAATTCTCCTCCTATTCTCCCACAGGCAACATCAGACGGTTTGCACAGGCTGTCTTTCTAGCGGGAGGCTCGCTTTGCTATCAGTTTTGCCTCACTTGCCATTCTGAAGTATTTCTGGGCACTCACCTCAGGTAAGACTTCCCTTGATTTTGTAATTTGGTGATGGAGAGCTGGTGAGAGGGTATCTCTCAGCCGCGTGCAGAGCTCTGACATCTCCTGTGCTCAAGAGCGGAAGCTTAGCATTTGGGAAGTAGTTTGTCGTCTCATCAAGGATGTGCTTTCTGCCTCTGTCCATATTCGAAGCCCCTGCAAAAATAAATTAGCATTCACAAATGCTCAGCTGGAACCTATTAGCTTGTCTGCAAAGATCCCTGATGGTCCCTTGCTCTAACCTCCCTCAGTTCTTGCGTTCAACTGGATTAGGCTGTCTCCACAGAACATCCCGGGGCTAAAGGGCCAAGTGAAATGTTTCTTGCAATCATTCTTCCTGCAGTCTTCTCTCCTGTCTATCTGGAGCCTCCGTGGAGCCAGACAGGAGAGCTGACAGCAGGGAAGCTGCCTGTGCCATGCCCTCCACTTCCCTTGTTAATGCTCTGGCAGAGAAGAATGAGAGCAGCCTGACAAAGGTGCAGAGGGGTGAATAAGCAGAGAGGAGAAAGGAGAGGGGAAGATGAAGCTCGGATGAATGAGGAAAGCACATAGGAAAGGAGATACAAGAAGACAGGAGCAGATGTGGACACATAAGCGGGAAGGGCAACTGCTGAGAGGAACAATTTTGGAACAGGAGGGGTAAAGAGAAGCCACACTGGCCCGGCCTGTGAGCACCTTGCTGCCTTTAGCAGTCTAATAGCAATAATAGAGCTCTGACCTCTTATAAGTCACATCATGAGCACAGATAGCGCAAGAACCATTGCACAGACTTAACAGATCCTGCTCCTGTTGTGGGGAGCAGGCAGGGAAATTTGTGCAATGGTACATGGTCACATTTTACTATTCTCCATAAGCTTTAAATGCTATATGGGCAGGAAATTACAGCCCAAATAACATGGTGATGGAAAGGAAAGGCTGCAAAGCTGAATACCCTAACGTTAGAAGGTGGCAGAATTAGTCACTCATGTTTATGATAAATAACCCATGCTCTCTCAATCTGAAAAAGTCATAATGTTTTCAAGAAAGCAATATCCTTTATGTCAACAACAGTACTATATAATGGCAAAATAGGGAATCCCTTTCATGGCTTGCTGCGGTGTTTTGATCTAAGCCTCGCAACAGCCTGTGCAACAAAACTCTCACCTGTGCTTGTTCATTGCTTTGCATCTTCGTTGAGAATAAACTGACCAGTAATGGACGCCGTGCCTTTGTATTGGCATCCATTCCTTCAAAAACATTACAGAACACTATCAGCCCATCAGTAATGTTACAAGTTAGATGCCAAGTGGCCATTCCATATTCTAGATCTACCTTTGCAGTCTAATATGACTCCAAAAAGCCAAGCCAACTCCACCAGATAACAAATGCAGATGGAAAAGGCAAAAGCACCGAACATCCTACAAGCCTACAGATGACAAAACTTCAAAAGATGCTGCATATGTTTACATCATGTTTGAGGCCATTAATGCAGTTACACCATGGGAACATTTGGCCCATTATTCATAATATCCAGAAGATGAAGAAGAGTAACACACTTAATTGAAACCCTTGTCAAAATGAAAAATTAATTATCCTCCAAAGATTCTCTGTCAAACTGTCTTGTTCTATTTGCTACACAGGGGCAATAACAGCAAAATAGCTCTGCAAGTCCCTGCTACCAGCAAGTATATTATATTATGTACAAGTAACGAATGCAGAAGGAGCCAAGTCAGGAATTCTGCGATGAGGAACAGTTTCATCAGAAAATGCCTACTCCCAAACCAAATCTGCTTTAGGAGGGTATGGGAAAAGCATCAGGCACTGCAGTTTGAGCATGGCTGTCTCTACTTGTGAAGAAAGTTTCTGAGAGGCAGGAAGGGTCACTGCAGAACTACAAGACGGTCCAACTGCCCGGGCACTCTCCCAGCTAGGGAAAGCCTAGGCTCTGCTTTGAGTAAAAGTAACAAAAATCTATGCAGAAAGGAAGGACCGTGAGGTCGTTGGCTGCTTTGGATTCCTGCTGCCCCTGTGAACAGTCCAGAGACCCTCCAGGGGAACAGAAATCAAGGAGAGGGACTTTCACATCTCAGGAACTACTGAAGGATGGTACGATCGTTTTATGTCCATCCCTTCTCTTAAACCGGAAAGCAACAGCAGCTCAGGCAGGGCTTGCACCCCTCCAACTCCATGACCCCTTTTCCAGAAGGATGGACGGAGAAAACTAAACAGAGCACTTTGATAGCAGGCACAGATGACTCAAGACGGTGGCTGTCTGCCCAGACCCAACCAGAAATATTCAGTTTCTAAGTCTTCCTCAAGCAAAGGCCTACAGCTTCCAATCACCCAGGTATTTGCTTTCTCCCCTGCCAAGCAGAAAGAGAGAGAGCAAAGTCCCAAGTGCCTGTTAAAGACCCCAGTCTACCAAACCTAGAGCATAGCTACAGTGGAGAAAGACCCCTGGCTTTTTTCACTTGCGCCACATTATCACAGAAAGGTGGATTAGAAGTTATCTCAGCTCTGCTTTCTTTCAGAGCTCCTTGGCAACACAGCCACCAAGATATAAATATGCACACACAAAAAATTCGCAGCAGGCATGTGTGCACGCACACACACAAGCCAACAGGCAAAAGCATTTCAAGGCATGGGGCAGATATGGCCAGCAACGCAAAGGACTTCTGGAAATTCTGGGAAGAGGAGGACAATAAGGGAGACTTTTTTTTTTATCCTCCTCTCAAGATATAGCCTTTTTTTTTTTTTAGGGTATAAAAAAGTCACCTTGGAAAATTGAAAGCTTCACAGCTGTCCTGCCTGCCACCAACAAGCTTCACACAAACTGGGGCCAGCCACAGTTTCAGGCCTGCATTGTGTAAAATATAATTTAAATGAAGAAGACCTAATTCTGACCGAAGTAAGGCTGACAAAGGACCAGCTTAATGCAAGTATTCAATACTACACTAAGTAAGGGGGGGGGCATATGCAAGAGAGCTCCCCATTCCTGAGGGTAGTAGGCAAGTAGCATTTCATGGTCCATTTATCACTTTTCTACACCTTTAGGTGGCCATTGGCACTTGCACCAAGGTCGGAGCCGAGGAGCATAACACATTGGTATTACTATTTGTGTTCAACTATGGTAACAACACAGTAGAACGATATACACCAGGTGTGCATGCAATATACTTTAGGGATCCTGTGCAAGAGGGAGATCAAGACACCACTGTAACTCATTACGCTAATGCCCAAAAGCGGCAAGTGACCTCACCCCACCAAGTGCCTGCACACAACAAGTGAAAGCCCTTACCTCAGCGTATAGAACCCCAAAGTCCTGCAAGCTTTTCTCAGGAAAGGCCAAAATGAAGGCTGGTCACTGCAAGCTCCTTAAAGCCTTGCTTTCCTCCTGGGCAGCTTTGGGTAGGAAGGGGAGGGCCCTCCCCTCCTCTTTGGGTGGGAGTTTTCCCCACAGGTGGTGGGTGTTGATGCAATCAGACACCTGGCACAGATGCTCTTTCTCCTGCCTCAGGTGGGACAGGGATTTCACATGGTATTTTTGTGTCTCCTGGCTCCACGGTTCTTGTCCCTGTACACAGGGGAATCTCTATCTGCTCCCTAAGGGGTAGTGCAGGGTTGGAAGAAGGAGCAATCACATTAAGAAAGCAGCGCTAGGAAAGTCTTTGGGCTTGTGCAAGCTCTTCCCTCGCAGCGGGCAGGAAGGGATTGTTTATCAGCTGCTCCTCTATCTCTCTTTTTCTTTATGTGTGTGCAAACTGTTTACATATTGAATGTTGTGCAATAAGATTAAGAAATATTTATTCTGAGATGTCTGTATTAACCATTCTTAAACCAAGAGCACACTTAATTTTGATCCAGGCTCTGGAAACCCTTCTGTGGCTTGGTTTTATTATTGTGAACAGTGTTTCTGAAGTCCACATGGCTCCTGTAGTCTTTGAGGAGAGCACAAACACGAGAGTTTGCAGTGGAACATGAGAGTCCAAGTGGAACACGTTCATCAGGGAACACGGGCTCCAGAAAGGCAGAGAGGGGGAAAATCTTGATGGTTCTGGTTTACTGACAGGGCTTTTTAGAGAGGAAAGAATCAAACAGAACCAAATTAATTGTGAAGCGAACAGACTCTTGGTCCATCACGTGGAAAAATGTGGAAAAGGTCTCCCAATTTTCCTGCCTTATGATTTTTTTTTTCATGCTACAAACTTAGAAAGCTTCATTATTTATATTCATTTCAAGGTTTAAACCTTGTATCTGAATCCAAGTATCAATGCTGATTGTGAATTTGATAGGACAGAGGGCAATTCTTTGGGGAAAAAATCATTACAGTTTTCTCCTAAGCTCAATTCCTTTCCCTGCCCATGCAGCCATGCCAGGGTCGTATCTACTCCTGTATGTTTTTTAGGCAGTCTTTCAGACCATCATCCATCTCTTCTGAGATAGATACCTCATGAACTGCCATTTCTAAATGTTATTACTGCCCTCTAACATGCCTCTTTCTGGTCCTGCTGGTCCCCAGGGTCTCAGTCAACATTTGGCTGGGGGAGCTGCTCTGCGGTCCCTTTTGGTTTGTTTTGTAGGAGCTGATACCCTGCAGAGTGGACGCTTCACCATGAAAGAAGACCAGGCTCTTCCCTTAACATGAGAATTCATTAGTGAATTGCTGTATCACGGGCCTTTTATGTTTAATCTCCTCAATTAGTTCAAATAATGAATTTACTGCCAGGAAAGTTTATAAAAGCGGATGATTTTAAATAAATATTCCCTTAGTAAGTAGTCACTAAGTGCACTCGAAACCTGTATGTGCTCACCCCAGCAGGCAAGAGCTATGCAGGGGGGGTGGCTGCAGGCGCTGCCCTATTGCTGCTGCTCTATCTGCGCTAGCCAAGGGAAAGCAGGGCTCCGAGCTTCAGTAAATCTCCGCTTGTTATTTGGGGGGTGCTCTGCTTCACTCCCATCTACCTTTTGGTATCAATATCCAGGCATTTGTAAAGAGTTATGAATAGCTTGTTCCTAAGAGAGCTGCAGGTTAGATATTATTTGTGTACGTTACATGTCAATTTAAATTTCATCTTCCTTAAAACTCTCACAAAAAGCAGAATACATTTTCACGATCATCTGCAAAGGCAGAATGATTTGGATAAATTAGGTACTACCGTTTTGTCTTAAACCAGCAATTACTGACAAAGTAGTGCATTTTATTTCTGTGTTTTGGCACGGACCTTGGAGGTAAGCCATTTTCAATGGCATGCTTTCCTTACAAATCTGGCTTAAGTGACAATGAATTCTTTGAGGAAATATTCTTTGTTCAGTTAAACAGTTCATCTTCCAAAAGCTCTGAAATTACTTGGTATTTTGGAAGATGTTCATTCCACAGTATTGATGGCGTGCTTGCCTTTTTGCAGGTTTTTGCTCTGATTCTTTTCTTTTTATCTAGAAAAGCGGATAATTACATAAACTTTTAATGTAAGGTTTTAACAAAGAGACTAACATTTCCGGTTTAAACACCTTCTTTGAACAGTTAAAGCATTTTCTCTTCAAGGAATAAGAATTAATACCTTGTGATTTCTTTCAAGCAAGAGAAGAACAACAGAATAAAATGAAAAAGGGAAAAAAATATTTTTTATACTACTTTAGTCTTGTCTGCTAGGCTAATGCTGGAAAACCACAAAAAGGTAAGGGAAAGAAGAATTTTCCACAGGATAAATTGTCTTAATTTTCCTATGGGACCAAAGAGAAGAACACCCATTTTTCAAATGTTCTAGATGGGGATTTTTCTAATGAAAACTCCTATTTTTCCAGTAAGCTCTACTGGGTCTAGTTCAGGGTAGGGTCCCTATAATTTTGAATATTGAGTGTCTCCCCTAATGTCCTGGTGGGCAAGACCTCCCTAATCACTGTAGGAAGATTAAATATCTTCACGTTTTGTAGACCTGGACCCACTTACAGGTTTGACGTGTCCTTTTCAAATAGAATTCACTTTTTTTTTTCTAAGGGATTTTTAGAAATATATTTTAAATATCATGGTGCAACCAGAGCGTTGAGGCCTTGACCCTACAAAGCACTCCATGGGAGAGGACATAGAGTCCCCCAGTACCTTGGTGGGACATCTGGGTGCTTCAGAAGGGCCCTGCTCAGGTGCCTGTGCGTAAGAACAAGACTTGGACACAGTGTCTATGTCCTGTGTCCAAAGTCTAGAAAGATGAGTGTGGATTCAGAAGCAACCCAAAACCTATTTCAGTAATACCACGGATTTTAAGGGTAGCCCTTAGCTTGTGGATTTACTTGATTTTTATTGAAATTCTAATGCCAAAAACATTAGGAAACCTACTTGCTGTCTCCCAAGTGCTCCTCCCAGCCTTGGAGGAAAGGTCAAGGTTATTATCCCTCGTAATCCATCATGGGGAATTTTCAGACATTCGGCAACGACGCTTTGGTCATTTTTTGTGCCACCTTAAGCCCTACGACTGCATATTGTTTTCCAGGCAAGGATAGCAAATAAACCCATTAGTTCGAGTACCTGCCACCTGGGTCAGGAAAGCCGCATCCTCCTATATACAAACCTACATATATATATACATAAATAAGAGAGAGGGGGCGAGACAATTTCGCAGTGGCTCTCGGAAGAAAGCTCTTTCGTGATGAAATTTTACTTAAGAAAAGCTCCTAAATCAATTGCTCCCAGTCAAGGGGGGGGAGGAGGGAGGCTGAAGGAGGGGACTGCGTTTTCTCCGCTCAGCAGTTTCCCCATCGCCCTTCCCTCCTCCCTCCCCTCCCCGTCAGCAGGTTGCAGGCAGCGCCCAGGCCCAAAATAAGAGCTGGCCCCATGGCGAGGCACCTTGGGGTGCTTGGGTGGGTGGAAAGGGCCTCGGATGGCAATGCTGAAACACGTAGCGCCGGTCCCTTTCCTCCACGTTTCCTTCCCGCGAGGCGAGAGCAAGGCTCCCGTATCAGTTTAGCATACCAGAGACTTAGAGGGGCTTACCAGGCTGCTCTGTTTAGGGGATAAAAGATGGGAGCTTGGCAGGAATAAACATGTCACCCCGGGGAGCCTGCTCCGCGGGGCCTGATTTCCCTCTCGCGTCGGCTCGCCGCTGGCGCAGCTCCCCAGATGCTGCAGCACTAATCCTGATTTATGCTGAGCTTCGGCGGGCGCGGGACCAGCCCCTGTGTAGCTCCCCCAGGCACGCTGCTCCCCCTCCCCCGGCACTTGCTGGTGCTCAGGAGGAGGGAAAACGTGTCCTCCCCGTGCTGGCAGGAACAAAACACGTAATTAAAGTAACTTTCTAGCTTCTAGGGTGGGGGCACATGGCTTTGCATGTGTTTGTGAAGCATCGCTTAACACTGCCGGGACTCAGTGCACATGGCGATGCCGGTGCTTAACAGGGATTGGGAACTGTGGGGGTGAGCTCTGCTTAGGTTAGCAAAATCAGCAATGATTTTGAAGCCTCCCTGGCTAGAAACATCTACAGGGCACGCTCTTTGGTGAGCAGACACCAGGCACTTTCTGCCGGTGAGGTGGTGCGGGGTGGCTGCACCGTCCCTGAGATGCATACCGTCTTGTGAAGTGAGCAGAGGTCTGCTCGTATACCTTCCTAACCGTGAGTATTGGGAGAACGAGGTCATTTATTTATGGTGGCTCCGAGATGCTTGGAGAAAAGATAAAAGAGCATCTAGCTGGCCTTAGCGATATGTTTGCTTTCAAATCGCTAACTTTCCATTTACAAAGGGAAGGCTGGTTTCCGTGCCGTTTTTTTGCACGGCTTTTGCCTTTTTGGTCTTTCCCTAAAGAGAAGAGCAGGGGGAAAAAAATTCCCAAGACTTTACAAAGGGTCTTAGTGGGCTTCCCAAAGATGTCTGCTCAACAGGACCCACAGTCCTTCACCACCAGCCTGAGGTAGCCGGGTATGTGGAAACAACCCTTCATCCCGCCGTCTCCATCGCACAATGGACTTAGCAGCGTCTCCCCCAGATCTCTATGGGAAGTCCATGGAGGGCAAAGCCCTCCTGCAGTTTTTTTTGGAGGGAAGTTATCTCTCCCCCTCTTCCCCGCCCCCTCCCTCTGCTCCGTCGTGGCGGCCTGATGCAGCTCGAGCCCGCACTCCCCAAGAGAAACTGCAAGGTCCCTCGCAGATGTTTGGTAACACATCAACGGCACGGCCCAACACAATGTAATGAAATTCCCCCCCAATCTCCCCCAGACATTACCTAATTGATAAAGTGTCCGCCCCGCGCCGCAGCAGCTCCCTCCCCAGCTCGTGCGACACAGCCGGGCTCTGTTCCCTTTCGCCATGACATCATGCCGCCACTTGCCGACCATGCATCATGCTGCCTGCAAGCTTCCTCTTCCACCCCAGATAAACACGGCCGAGACAAACTCCCTCAGCAATAGAAGGGAAAAAAAAAAATTACAAAAAACCCCAGCTTTCTGCAGCTCCTACCCCAGGCCCTGATGTTCCTGCCCAGGTCGCGGGTGAGAGCTGCTGGCCGAGGGCTCGGATGTGGAGCCCATCTGCAGCGGCCTCTAGCCTCCCGCTCTTTGTTTCCCTCTTTGGATTTTGCCAGAATTTGAAAAGGCTCAAAAATGCAAAGGCTTCTGTTATAACTTCCAGACACAAATACCAAAGTTGCTCTCACTTATACAAGCGCGCACGTGTCAGCGGCGTTTCCATGGGGTCAAGTATGTGACCAAATGAGACCATCAGGCTCAAACTGGCAAAAATCTGGTATAACTTCGTCGGCGGGGCTATAGTTAAGTTCACAATAAGTTTGGTTTACTGTGTACTGCGCCTAATGCAGAACCGGAAAAAAAAGGTTGCGCACAGGGAAAAATGTGTGCAAGTAGGTTTAGCAGCAAAAAAAAAGCCATTTTCTTATTTTCTTGTTAGTAGCTTTTGGTTTGAGATGCCTCCCAATGTTGCCCCCCTCAATGTATAGTTTACAATATCTTTTTGTAGTACAACCTCCCCCCTGATTTGAATGCTAAATTCAAAGTTATCCTTCACTGTCTCGTCTATAGATGTCATGAAAAAGGAAGATAGCTGTGAATTCTTTATCATCCTTATCATCCTTATCCACAGTGGGTCTTAGCAAAATTTTAACTTTTTTTTATTTACCACAAGTAATTACAAATGTAATTACTTAAACTCACAATTATATACTGACCAAATTTATCTATAAACCCCTGCAGAATTTAGCAACTACATCAGAAAAAAGTGTACCCAAATACCTGAAAAGTTTTCTCTTCTAAATTATGTATTTTACAGAAGGAATTTTAGCTTTCATAAAAGTTGGGTTTCATTTCAGAATACCATTTTGTTTCAAAGTAAGTCAAACACACTTTTACAGTTATAGAAGAAACCTCCCCAGAATCTTGCAATATAGCCCAAAATATGTGTATTTGTGCACATGCAGACACACACACATATAAGCATGCAGAGAAAGACACAGAGGAAGAGGGAGAGAACCTACAAAGAAAATTACCTCCTTTTTATTTAAGTCAAAGCTAAGCCCGAACAATTTTTCCTTCTGGTTCCTCAGTTCAGATATCAAACAGAAAAAAAAATAGAGGTCAACTATTCACTCCTAATGCTTACACACAATATCCTTTACTTCCTCCCCACAAAAAAACCCACAATGAACATCCAGGCTCTGAGCTCTAAGTCTGTATCTACGAAACACAGGAAATAGTAAATTTTTGAGCTTAAAAGCAAAAAAAAGGAAGAATAACAGAGGTTCTCTTCTGTTAATACCGACTGTGTAATTAATGCCCAAACATTAACAACAAGCATTAATTGTCACGCATTTCGTACAGGGTGCTGCGGGGTTTGGTGGGGTGTTTAAAGAAGTGGTTGCTCAGTCACCATAACATTCCTCATCCCGCAATTTCCCTGGCTGCAGAGAGCGAAGCAGTTTTGCATCCAGGACTGGGCTGGATGCAAAATTTCTCTTTGGAGAAATTTTGGATTTCTGGATTTCTCTTTGCCTCCTTACAAGAGCGAGAACCGGAGCCAGAGCTCGGGGTTGGGATGCTGTAGGCAAGCTGGCAACGTGCACGCGAGCAACGATGTTTTCCTCGTTAATCAATCCTTCCTAGCAAGAGGAAAATTTTTAGCTGTGGATGCGGGCGTGGGTTGCTCCGAAGCAGGACCTGCTGATCCTCAGCCGTGCCCACTGGGGTACAGGAACCATCCCAAAAGGCTGCGAGAAGCTTCCCCCTAACATGGAAGCACCGCAAGGAAGAGCATCACATCTACTGGCACCTTAAACCCCTTGGCGTTATTCTCTCCCACTGCAGGAACACAGGACAGATGAGATAGATACAAACAAGATTTTATTTTCCTCTCCCTCTCCCTCACCCGAGGAGGACATGGACATAACCCCACTGAGAATAAACAACCCCACAGCTAATCTTCCCACTCCTCAGGACGGTTTGTTGAAATTAGTGAAAGGATGCAGACGTTGCGCAGACTGCTTGATAAGAGTTATAAGCACTGGTTTGTTATTATTAAAGAGAGGGAGCATAACTTCTCTGTCTCCAATGATTTTAAAACACAACATGCTCCCTCCCAGCTATCTCCCTACCTACTCTATTTACATTAAATAGATGCGTGAGTAAGTGTGGGGATGTGTAATATGGAGGGAAAATAAACAGCTTCCAAGGGGAGGGTGTTTTGTCTATTGTATACATTTTTTGAGCTTGTGGCAATATAAGCCACAAAATCAGAAACGAGAACAACTCAGAAAGCACCACCAGAACTCAAAAAAACCCGCCAAACAAACAGCGGAGCCTGGGAGTACAGGCAGCTTATTTTCTTTGAAATACCAACACAGAAGCCAATAAGGAAATACAGATATCGGCTAACAACGTGCATCTAAGATTACCCAAGTCGAGCTTCATGTAATCAATGGCATGGGTAATTTCACCTTGATCCTTCTCAGGTGCCCCTGACGTTAAAACCAGGCTGCTGGTTTATTTGATAGCTTGACTCAAATACTCGCTCAAAGGTAACACCAGCAGCAGAGTAGCACCAGCCCTGCTTTAGGAGTGAGAAATCAACGCCTGTTCAGGCAGGTGCCC
Source organism: Chroicocephalus ridibundus (assembly GCF_963924245.1). Taxonomy (NCBI): domain Eukaryota; kingdom Metazoa; phylum Chordata; class Aves; order Charadriiformes; family Laridae; genus Chroicocephalus; species Chroicocephalus ridibundus. The sequence goes on along the minus strand of NC_086285.1, from coordinate 53,353,780 downwards.
CATTGCGCCCCATTTCACCCCATTTCCTTGGGCACTACCAATGCCAACGGCGGGTGTTGAGTATGCGAGCACTGGCATGATCCATTGTCATCGTCCGTCTGTGGGGTGAGAGACGTGACACATATTTAGGCTGCAGCTGCTCTGAGGCAGACCGAGAGACCGTCTCTGTATTTTGTATCACCCCAAGCGCCAGCAGGATCCCTGACCGAGGCTCCTCGGAGCTGCGGTAACGGAGATAACGGGCTGTCGTCATCTCTGTCGGCTAGAATAGACATAAGTGGAAAAATCCTTCAGCTAACGTTGATCTGGCACTTGCTAAATGTGCAGGGAAGGTAGAAAGATGGAGGGCAGCGACTAACGATGGGGGGAGATAAAAGTAGGATTTTCCATATCTGATTTCACAGACTCTTGATGGCTTTTTTTCTTTCCCACTGGCTTGTCAGTGATTTTGCTACATTTATTTATACCCTAAAGAGGCAACTCCACTACCATTCATTCCTCGCCAAAACAGCACCTGAAAAGGAACTCAGTGTTGTTAAAATCACCATTGAATTAAGCACCAGTTCATTGCAACAGCTTTATTAACTACGGCTATGTTTTTGGAGATAACTTTGGGCATAGATGATTCCAATTCAATTTTAGGCAAATTCAATACCAATTGTAACTTCAGTACAGTTGAAGTTACAAAAATCAATCTGCAACATGAGAGTGAAAACGACATAATGACATTAAGTTTTATGAGGAATGTATCTGAATGGCAAAAGATTTGGAGTGAGAATCAAGCAGAAACTCGTCTGCCCTCAAAATCCAAAAGTTATAGCTAATGGAGTGTGTGTAAATCTCTAACAGCTGTTATTCTTTAAGACATATAAAATTACTGAAAAAGACATATCACTCTGTCCAGCAGATCGGTTGCAAAAATATTGCAGCTCAGTGTTTGTAACCGCACACTTCTGTGTGGTTTTTGCTGGTGCGGCAGCGCGGGAGCTGGACAGCAGGCGCTGCACACTTCACTGCACACCTTGATGCGACGCAAACCAATAACACGGATTTCTTACCGGGTCACACAGCAGCAAATTATTATTTTGTTATTACTACCCGTTTGCTTTTTGAAAGGAAAACTTGAAAACGATGTCGTCTGAGTTGTATGGGTTTTGACTTTATATATGAAAAGATGATGGACAGCTGACGGATATTAATTCTGCACTTTCTGAAAAGCAATGCGGGTTATCTAGCAATCAAATGCATGAATCCTGCCACAAGTCCTGGGATTTCACTTTATGAGCTTCTTTTTTTTTTTTTTCCATTATTTCTTTCATATATTCTAAAGTATTTCTTTCACACACTTTGGGCCAAGGCCTATAGGCTACTTAGAGAGCCTGACTATAGCCTTCTGTATGCATTGGTACCATAGAAACATACGCAGGTGTGTGCACCTGCATATACGTGTTTATATGTAATTGTGTACATACACACAAAGTCTCTGTATATACCCACAGACTCACATGCATCATATTATCTTATTTTTCAATATTAAAACAATTTATTTGTAATAATAGAAGGGAAGAATGTGATGTGCTATTTCCTCTCTGTGCAAAATACACCACGAAGGTTGGCTTTTTAACTTTCGCTGTAGTGTTAGTTCCTTGCAAGTGTTATCACCTCAGAACTGTACAACTGGTGATACACCTTCAGCCCAGCATACTTGCTAACCTTGTCACTTCTGTATGCCACGAAGTCATGTGTTTGTAATCAGAGGTCCATGGAGCTGGCAAGAAAATAACTCTCTTTCCAGCTATTATGTCCTTTTACTGGCACCACATTTGGAGAGCAAACTGTAAATAATAAGGAGCTGATGAAGCTTCCATAGCTAGCAAATTTCCAACTTCAAAAGCTTTTCTGCTTCTGAAGTTAATGGTTGACTTCCCTCTGGGTTCCCTTTTCATGCTTTTACTATATGCCATTCTAGACCGTTAATAACTATCGGTGTTTGTGGCTATCATACAAGGACTCAAAAACATATGACCATTCTTCACGGTTCAGAGTTGCAGACACAAGTGTGTTCATAGTAAAAGGCTAAACGAGTGTTTCACAGCAAAGCTTTTCATGTTACAAAACCACTCTCAGTTTTAGAAGCTGCAACAAACCTTATTTTTCAAGAATTGCCGGAGATTTCCGAACATTTCTGGATATTTAATGAGATGAATACACCCAGAATCTGTGATAATCAAGCCCTTTCCGGTACAAATAGCCTCTTTGGTATTTAAGGTCTGGAGCTAAGCTTGTGGGAGCCGATGGGCCTTCTGTGTGAAGATCTACTCTTCACTCAATGGGACGTGCACACCCATGCTGGCAATGAGGCAGCACCCACCAACTGCAGCTCTTTCTTTGCTGCATGCAAAGCAGTCTCTGAGATCAGAGAAGAAGGTGGGTAGGGAAGAATTTGAAGACCATTGGGGATGGTGTTGAAAGATTACCCTCTCTAGAAGAACAGGGTCTTGTGGTAAGGCATAATGTAGCCCATTATTTAAACGTCAGACGCATAGTCATTGAACCCATTCACTTCAGACTCAGGTATCAAGTTTCTAACGAATAACATCAGCAATATTTTTAGAACAACAACTATATCCCTAAAGAAGAAAGCAACATCTTTTTTTAAGTTTTAGGTTATCGGACAACACTAAGCAAGTATTCCACTTCAGAGCTACAAAGTACAAAACATGACCATATCACAGAATCACAGAATTGCTCAGGCTGTCACGGGCCTCTTGAGATCGTGAGGTCTGGCCCCGCAGCTCAAGTGCGGTCACCTAGCACAGGTTGCCCAGGATCGTATCCAGTTGGGTTTTGCATATCTCCAAGGATAGAGACTCCACAACCTCTCTGGTCAACCTGTGCTAGTGCTTGGTCACCCTCACAGTAAAAAAGTGTTTCCTGATGTTCAGAGAAACGCTCCCTTGTTTCAGCGTGTTCCCATAGCCTCTGGTCTTGTCACTGGGCACCACTGAAAAGAGCCTGGCTCTGTCTTCTTCGTTCCCTTCTGTCAGGTATTTATACACATCACCGGGAACCCTCAAGCCTACTCCTCTCCAGCCTGCACAGTCCCAGCCCTCTCAGCCTTTCTTCACATGTGAGGTGCTCCAGTCCCTTCATCATCCTTGTGACCCTTTGCTGGGCTCCCTCTAGTATGTCCATGTCTCTCTTTTACTGGGGAGCCCAGAACTTGACCCAGAAATCCAGCTGTGGCCTCACATAGTGCTGGGTAGAGGGAAAGGATCACCTGCCTTGACCTGCTGGCAACACTCCTCCTAATTCAGCCCTGGATGCTATTGGCCTTCTTTGACGTGACGGTGTGGTGCTGGCTCAGGGCCAGCTTGTTGTCCAGCAGGACCCCATGGTTGTTCTCTGCAGAGCTGCTTTCCAGCCAGCTGCCTCCCAGCACGTACTGGTACATAACATCTCTCCATTGTAGGTGGATCGGGTCAGAAGGAGAGTGAAACCCCCTGTGTCCCAGGTAGCATTGAGTACAATGCATCACTGAGAACAATGTAGAGAGAGGTACCACATGGAGAGGTGACCTTGCTCACACTGAACACGGCAGGCAAGATCCTGCTTATTGACACCAGAAGTTAATCAAAAGTAAAACCATCCCGGAAAACAGACCCTTCCTTTCCTCATTGTTTGATCTTTGATGGAGAGCAGCAAAAGGACAAAGGCAAATAAAAATCTCACCCTGCAATGTTCTTAAAGTAGACCTAGCCTTTACAACTGAGGTCACCTGTGAGCAAAGATGAGGGCTGGCACTGCAGGCACAAAATAGGAGAAACTCAGTCCCTGTCCTGAAGTCTTACTATCAAATCATCAAGATAGTTCGACACTTGAGCCGCCATCTTGTAAATGTTTGCTTCTGTGATAAACAGATAACCTTCTCCCCCTTTGGTTTCTATTCTCTCTGATCTTAATAGCACATCCAAGTATATCAAACACCCAGGTGAATATTTTCGCATCCCTGTGATCCAGCCCAGATCTGAGCATGAAGCCTGTCTCAGCAGTTCTTCATGAACATCTGCTGAAACTGTTTACCAAGCTGAGTTTCTTGATTGCTTTCCTTCTCCCCACATTGGGCTATGTTTACACAAAGAATTTCAGCAGTTAATACATAAAAACTACATATTTACAACTGTAAACCGGTTTGCGACAAAGAGCATAACAAATTCTTTCCAGTTTGCTGTTTTCTTATTTCTTCGCAACTCTGCCCACAGAATGCTTGCCTTAAAGATGTAGTGTCACCCATTCGCTTATACTCTGCTCGCATACAGAAGTTAGTAAAAATAACTTAGACAAATATTTTATCATTGTATTGCTCAAGACAAAACAAAGAGAAGGAGAACGAAGCTGTCAAGCCCTAATAATCATCGACATTCAAACACAGAGAGAGTTGTTTTCAAGACTCAATGAACAGAAGTGGGTCAAATCATCTGCCTTTGCATGGGCACCCACCTGACATGCCCCAGGGCACCTGGGAGGTTAGCACAAGGCTGGCAGATATGATATAAAAGTATGGGAGACCCAGGCCAAGTGACCAGCAGCTGAAACCCAGATGTGGTGCCCTGGAGACATATCAATCTACGGGTGAACAACTGAATCAAGGCAGGCCCTCCCACGACTGCCTATAGCCAGGCAATGTCTGCAAGGAACTTATCCACTCAAGTTCACCAAGTGGTTTTAAAGAAAGCACTCTTTGGTATCTAACCCATTATTTCAGCACGTTTGAATGATTTACATTGAAATCACCAAATTATAGGTTGATGTAGGCAGAGATTATTTTTCAGTAGTTTCTGCAGTTGCTTTCCACCCTGTATGAAAGTTATATAGTGAATGAGACAGGCGCCAAACAAATGCCTCTCCTAAACTACTCCACATGTAGGCGAGTGCCAATTCCCAAAAAATCTAGGTGTTTTATACATACTGGAACACAATCAAGGGATGGAACTAGAGAAAATTTTCTCCAACTATGCCACATCCCTGCAGCTGGGGCAACTGCTCTGTGTGCCTGCATCCTTTCTGGTTCCAATGACCATTGGAGAAGGTCCTGAATTAAAAACTGATATTGCCACGAGATTTCCTTTGCTTCTGACTGAAAAAAAAAAAGACTATTTAAAAAAAAGACTATTTTCTTCTGAAATAAGTTAGTTTCAAGCATTTTTAAGGGAGAAAAATGAAAATATGGAAATTCATCACCATGAAAACTTAAGTTGTTCTCAGCTTTTTGCTGAACAGCCAAAACCCAAAATCCAAAACAAAACAAAAAAATTGTTCACACAACCCTTTTAAATTTAGATTAAATTAAATTAACTTTTGATTAGATTATACTAAATTGTATGCATCTTCTAAATATGGAAATGAAACAAAGGAAGCAGAAATTTGACCACAATTACAGACAAGCTAGTGGTGGTAAACATGGCTTCCAAAGATGTTTGGGAATCAGATATCTACAAAGTTTCGTACTCAAATCTGTGCCAAAGCAACAAGCTTGATAAGACTCACTTAGGATCCTATCTGTTCAAGACAGTCTTTTAAATACAAAGGTGAGAAAGAACAGAAGCAGAAAGTGGAAGAAACAACCCTACATATTTTGTCGAGCAGGTCACCTTCCAAAAGTTGGCAGTTCCTGTACATCCCTGCCCCCAAAAACAATGTTACAGAGAAAATATAAGCAGGAGGTCTCATGTTGGGTTTTGTTGGGAAAAGTGTACATAACAAAAGACGACAGGATCTGCTAGTATACAAGGCTGTCAGCAGACGTTGCCAGCTCTGAGGAGGTATATCTCACAGTGATAGAGCACACGTTTGCACATTACAAATGTCCAGGAGCATATCTATTTTACATACAACAGAGAACTCATATTTCAAGACATTCTGGCAGACTAAAGCAGGTGTTCCAGTGAAAGTATGGTCATCCAAACAATATTTCTGAGTATGCTGCCACATCTTTTCCGAACACCCACGGAACAACACGACAACAACAACCACGACTAAATTTACATAGTAGTTATTGCTACATAAGCATGTCTTGCATTCTGTGCATAGGTGACCAAATGGTCCTATGACTCTTAAACGTCCATGCATTAAGGCAGCTTTCCTGCCTAGCTGCCATTGCATGTGACAAGACAAAAATAAAACCACGAGCCTCTTGTAAACTTTAATCACCATATTAACACCCATGAGAAAAGCTTTGGGTGATCCCAACCTTATTTAAGAGGGTTCAGCTGTAGATACTTACAGGATGTTCTGTCCCTGCTGATTGCTCATTATCCAAAATTAGCTCTCAGAGTAGTCCTTGCTGCAGTGTCTGGCAAAGTGGAAGCTGGACCTGTTTTCAAGAGCTTTTGACATTCTCAGGACCTCCGCTCTTCCAGGAATGCATGCCTTCACGGAGCAGGACGTTACACAACTTTCTGCAGGGAGAAGTCAGGAGCATTGTTCCTCGACAAGGAAATAAACCACCGGAATAATAGGTCAATGATGATTTTTTTGCTTTGCTGATATAATCAACAGTTTATTTGGGTTTTGGCTCCAGCTTAATGCCTTTCAAGGCCAATAGGTTAAGATTCTGTTATAGGTTCGATCGGTCTTGCAGACAACAGGTCCAGTCTTGTAGGCCTTTTGAAAGTAAAATTCCTGTTGATCTTAGTGATGGTCTCCCACCATTCAGAGAAAAAATTAATCGCTTGTGCTTCCCTCAAAAAATATACCTGCACCGTCACTGAAAAGCTTAGATTACAAAAATACCCTCAAAATGTGTATACGCATGCCTGCAGAAACAACAGCTCTTCAGTCAAAGCAGAGAAAAATACATTCGTCTTTTATATATATAAAATCTCTTCAGTGCATCTTGTATAAATTATTTTAGATGGTAACTCAAATTCTTGTTAAGGCCAGGCTTACATTTTCTAAGCTCTGAAAATCTGTAAAAACAAATTACATTTTGAGGATTTCTGCAAATTTTTCCTTAGACAAATGGAGGTTAGCGTAGCTGTTGATTTAATTCTAATAGGATGATGTGGTGATGTAGTTTATTTATTAGCTGTAACAATTTTCAATAGTATTTGTGGTAACTTTAAGCTGATAAAATGCTGGAGAGGTTTTTTTCTTACAGAAAAATGCATGTTTTGCCAAAACCTAAGATATTTCACAAGATTGCTCATCAGTAGAGGTCTGATTATTTTGTGTCAAGTCTTGTTTTGGCGTTGTCAAAACATGTACCTTTGTGTGCTTTTCATTTATTGCTATATTATAGTAAAATAATTTTTTATATATGTTACATATACATTCATGCTACACTTAACAAAATGTAACCTGAACCAAAACTGATCAGAACAGCAAAACCAAAGTCAACGTTTCTCACCTTTTCAAAATGAAGATCTGGTTTTCCAACTGAGATATTTCTGTTCCTTCACATGACATTTTTTTTCTTGATTCCTCATGAAAGTTTCCTAGAGAATGCTGTTCTCCCACTGGCTTTGTGATAGGAGTGGAAATGTGCTCACTTTGAGCACTTAAAAAAAATAATCACATCCTCTCATTTCATTTTTTAAATTTTTCCTGTTTCTTTTCACTCTATGTCATTAATATATATTTTTTGAAACTTTGTGGTAACCATTGCTTGGTATTGCTACATTTTTCCATATGAAAATTTCTTTTAATGTGGCCATTATGTAAATAAATATGTCTAAAATATACTTTGCTATGTTACAAAATGAAGCTTTAAAACATATGCTTCTTATAACTCTTATAAAAATTAATGAAACACTCATTCTTACACAGTGGGTCTAGCTTAACCTTGAAAAACTATGTGAAAACGCTAAACTAAAATAAATGAGATTGCTGTTAATGTAAAATATCCATTTGAAATACTTTGGTATTTAAATTTAGCTCATTCAGCCTCTGGCGTATGAATTTGGAAGTAAGCCAGTTTCTCCTAAAAATAATAAAGTACTATGCAAATCCAGAACGGACCATGTTGGAGCAAAGCTGTGCTTTTATTGCATCAACTGTCTTTGGGTGTAAGTGAGGGGAAAAAGCTTCTTAAACATTAAAATCGTGGCGCAGGAATGCCAACAAAAAGATTTTTGCGTTTCCAATTGATTCTGTCTGGCGTTTCCCAAATCCTGAGAATTTACTCCCACGGAAGTTGTAGTCTCCGCTAAAATAGCTGTAATTAGGAAAAGCGATTCTGGACTGGTGCTGGTCCCAGCCTGTGGTTACGGCACGGCTGGACGGCAGCAAGGAGCCCGAGGCAGAGCCGTGCGCAGCTGCGGGCTGCACACACCGATCGTCCATGAGGTATACATGTGAAGGTCTGTTCCTCCAGAACACAGAGGAGGTGATGAATATGGCCAGCGGCACCAAGAGGTGGCTGTTTTGGGGTCCCTCTGGCCCTGATGCACCCGGGCAGAGCCAAGCATGTGGGGAAGGGGAGTCTGTCTTGCAGAGCAGGAGTCGATCCTGCTCATGGTGGGTCTGTCTCCCTCAGCCTAATGGCGGAGAACTGATGTTCATCATGGGGTACCCCAGAGATGTGAAAGGTCTCGAGAAGTGCCATTGACATGCCATATTTTAGGCTGAACCTGAAGACCTGCAACAGATCTGGACAGGACTTGCCTCTACAGGCAAGTTGAAAATATCGTGGCAACTGCACGGGTGATGGAGGAGCCATAGTCACTCCTTCTGGGCAAAACCATACAGGGAAAGGTGAGAGAGAGAGACGTGGCTCTCCAGTGATAGCACTAGACAGAAGAAATCCCACTCTCTATTTATAAATGACCAAGACTCTCCAGTGAGTGACTGTGACCGTGTCTTTGTGGCGACTCATCCAGCAGCTCCTCACCACCGAGCCTGCGCTCTGCCTGAGAGGACATGAAGAAAAGGGATAACTGGTGAGGGAGCAGGTACATAAGGAAGAATTAAGGACAAAGTGCAGGAAAGAGCAGCAGAGCGGCAGGGTTCAGTTTTCCCTGCAGAAGGCAGACCTCTGTTTTTACACTCACAAATAAGACAGGAAGCGATGCAGCCTGATCAAAGGGCAGTTGGAACCTCATACAGCTTCCACTTAGAGCAGCCTGCAGCTGGCCAGCCCTTTCCAGGATCAGATCAATATTTGGCGCGGGCCACTACTGTTTGCTTTCAACTTGAGTCATTAAGAGAGACCAAAGTTTTTCAGGTCATATGGACAATTCCTCCCCTAAGGGAAAGTGAAAAACATGAGCATTTGCCAAGTTGAGGGATAGAAAAATGATATAAGGTTGTAGTTGTTTTACAAGAAGCAACTTTTCCAAACATTACACATCCTTATTGTGAACGGCATTAACCCACTTAGAAACAGTACTCTACATCAACGTTCAGGCTAATTTATTCTCGATCAGCCTGCTATTATCTAGGACACTTCTCCAATCAATCAAACCCTCTTGTAATGGAAATATTCCATAGCAAAAAGTGTCACACCTTGTAAAAAGGGAAATCCATTTCACTGTTGGATATATAACATCGATAAAAAAATCACTTATCACTGGACAAGAAGATAGATTTTTTTCAAAGTGGCTGGGATTTGGAGGGGGAGAGAAGCAGAGGTTATGGTTAATGTTATTAGATTAGGACCACTGTTTGCAACTTACCTTTTGAATGATGTATTATGTTATCCAATGAAGCAAATCTACTGTGGCTTTCATCAGTTTCTCTTTTTAGTACTAACAGCAGTAAGGATGAAACTCTGCATTTTTGTAAAGAAAAAACATGAACAAATGAAAAAAAATAATTATAGCTTGCACATTTTTATTCCCTGCTACGTTTGTTGGCATTCCCATTTTTCCACCAAAGAGCCAGCGACGGCCAAGGATGAAGGTCGTGCCTGAGGACAGGAGAACTTCATCCCCCCTGCTGCTCATCAGATGCACAGGGATGGTGATGCCTGTGCTCTGAAAACCAGTTTCCCACAGGGGCTTGTGGAGATGGGGTAAATCTTTTGCGGCTGCCCAGGAGTGCAGAGGTGGGAAGGATGGAGGAGCCTGGCTGGTACAGGCATGCTGAAACCCAGGCCCAGCTCTTGGACAACAACTGAAGCGGATAAACCCAGAGCTACTAGCTTGAAAAAAGACCTGAGAGAGCCTAGAGCAACAAACCTGTGCCACGCCAGCACCACCACTGCAGAAGTCAGGTACGGGCTGACCTAGAGAAGGGCGGTCACTGTGCCTTAGGTGCAGCACTGGTGAAGTAGCCAAACTTGTTTCAGGATAAATAACCTGCCGGTTTGATTTAGCCTCTGTTTCAGCAAAACAAGGCAGATTTTCCTGTGGGAGGTTTGAAGCCGCTGTCAAAGCTCCTGTACAGAGCATCTGCCTGGGATTTGCCTGGCTTTTCCCAGCTTCTTTCATGCGGAGGCTACAGAGAAAAGGCTGCGCATATTCGATTACCTCCGCTGGTGGGGGCTTGCAAGCACTGTGTGGCCCGATCTGGTTGCTCAACATCTCCTTGGTGCTCTTTGGGAGGGACAGGCTGGCAGGGACAGGTGGGTAAGAGGATACCAAGCTCCCTGCAGGCAGCGGCCCTGGCAGGAGGGGAGCGGGACCGGGGCACTGAACAACGTGTCCCAGTTCTCCCAAGCCCCCCAAATCAGATAACAAAGTCCTGCTTCAGCGCTGGGCACGAAGAGGAGTGGAGGGACCCAAGCACGGAGTCCAACCATGTAAAACACCTCCTGCTTGGGGAGAGCGCCCTCTCTAACGATGCAGCTACGAGGCATTTGCAAATTGGTACAGGGACAGATCTCCCTTATAGGACTTTGCCTGAGCAAGTATCCATCCCGCAACAAATTTGTCACACAGCATCTTTTTAATGCACGGCTCCCCTTCCTCTGTTTTTTCCAGGTTGCATCCTTCCCCCTGTCCGTGTGTGCGGATCCTGGGGGGTCACAGCATTCAGCCTGTCATGGCAAGAGCGTGCAGTCAGTCCAGTGGGAGCATCAAAGGCCACTCTGTGCCTGGTGGGCTCTGATCCAGCCCTGGCTGCGCCTGTCTGAACCATGCACAGGAGGGACCAGAGATGCCACGTACGCGTGCTGTGAACAGCTGGGGAAACCCATGCACAATCCGAGCAGCTCTACTAGTCAGAAAGAAACCTCTGTGGGTTCAAGTAAGTAAAAATGGGGCCGGTCCTAGGCAATTCTAGCTTCTTCATAGGGGGCTGTCTTGCTGGGAGCCTCGCCAAGAGGAGCATCCTCAAGCGCTTTAGGAACGGGAAGACTGCCGTGAAATTCAGAGGCTGACCTGCAACGCGTGGTGCTTAAAGGCAGAGCCAGCGCCAAAAATGCTCCACACCTGAAAAAGATTCTCCTTGGTGAGCCCTAATACCCTCGTGTGAGTGTCTTAAGAGTCATGCATGGCTGCTCTGGCATGATCAGAGGCTGGCTGGGAGAGCAGGAGACTTGTGCTCTGCCCTCGGCACCCCACGGCCACCAGCATCTCATCTCTCTGGCGAAGGAGCAAAGCTGAGTGGTAAAACTCTAACACAGGCCTTGCGTGGCGATGTTAAAATGGCTTTTCATCTAGCTGGCAAAGGTTGCGTGAAGCCCCTTTCCACTGCTTGTGGGCATCTCTCCGAAAAAAAGAGTGGCAGGGTAGCGCAGCATGTCCTCTCTGGCTGGCAGAAGAGGACAAGGGAAGAGGGGCAAGCGCAGATCCTGGCATTTTACATCTCATGCTATGAAGTTAAGGATGAGCAGGGTGAATGTGAAATACTGTTAAAAATTTCATTTCAACCCCACAGAAATAATTCAACATCATAAAATGATTTCCCCCTCATGAATTCCCCCATAAAATGTTGATAAAGCCTACATGTTCTTACAACATATGGAAATTCACAGATCTGATCCTACAATGGAAGCTTCATCAACACTTCTTTACATTCCCCTTTTTAAACCTTGTGGAGCCCCATAACTGGAGACTTATTTCAGACGAAGCCTGTGACAAAACTGAGTATTACGGAGAAGCTTTTTCTACAGGTGAGAGATGGTTTAAATTCAGCTCCTCCGTGGTTACAGGAAAAGCACAAAGTTCTGCAGAGCGTCCTCTCGCAGTCCTTTGTTCTCCCTAATACTTTTAATTTCCATTCGATCATTAGGTTAAAGAAGCAGTTAATGAAAAAATCAACACACGCGCGCACACACACATATGCAAATTCACCCAGAAAAATGATTGCTGAAAACAGACTTTTTCTCCCTTATAAGATGCAGAGTACAATCTTACCATCCTTTTTTTTTCCAGCAAAACTCTCCCTGGAGCCAAAAGGAGGGCAGGATTGGCACAGCAATCCACCCTACTTTTACTACCTGCTGGATCTCTCCCCATTCACTTCAGGACCTCAGTTCTTTGGTGGTCTTCTGTTTTGACATCTGCTTGCCCTTATCTCTAATCAGTTTTGCTGATAGACATTTCCCCTGAGTGCGGAGACGCTGCCTAATAGATTTTTTTTAAAACCAACTACTACTTAGTAGTCAGGAAATTATCTTTGTGAACTGCAAGGGTGAGAGACACCGTTCCTAACATTCCCATGCAGACAGCTAAGTCTCACTCAACTTTATCTGATTTGCTCTATTCTGCTCTTTATACTCTCATAACATAATGGCATAATGACCGCAATACATTTTTGTTAAACCTGCAATTAGGCAGAATGCACAATATCCCAAGGCGCTGACTGATCAGGGAATGCACTGTAAGTAATTGTTAAATAATGCGGTAATTTACTGTGGCTTGCATCAAGAGTCACACCATCTGCCAGACCAAGGAACTGAACTTGGAACACGTCGCTTATAGCAAGGACGAGCGGTTCTAACAATTTGTCACTTGAGGCAAAATTCTTCAGAAAAAAAGCATCGCACATCAAAATGCAAGGTTCTACAGAGAGAGAAATGGGTAAAATGAAATGTTTTGCCCTCAGTTGATACAAATGCTTAGTAGAATACGCAACAGCCCACATTTTGCTCTGATGGCTGTGCGAAAGACGGTGGCTCTCCAACAGATATAAATGCCATAACACCCCATAACAAGGCATAAGTTCTTGTTATTTAGCAATGGTACATTGAATTTCCAGCTAGGCAGCTATCATGCATGGTGGACAACAAATAAAATAAAAAAGTGATTCCGATGCCTTCCAAAACCTTAGAAACCATAACATAAAGCAGAGTACCAGAAAGTATACTGTGAATAAGATATTATGCATTGACAGGATGCTTGAGAAAATCCCTGACAGACTTCTTGTTGTTGATTTTAATAATGCAGAAAGAACCACACAGATATGAGGAACTGAGTCCTGGGTGATTTCGATTTGAACTTTCAATGGGAGTGGGATGGTAAGGAATGTCTGCATCTGGGCTTTTAAATGGTGGTCTTTCTTTTAAAAAATCGATTTTTTCTGGGTCTATCAAACGTAATTTTTATTGAATTTCCTTCTGCTGGTTTGTTTTTATTCCATTTCAGTGAAAACAAAGAGCACACACTTGCAAAAACACGTCTGAGTCCAGACGGTCAGTGCAGGAAATTCCTGCAGTTCTGGTGAAAACTGGGACTGGAGGGAGGAGGGGGGACACAATCAGTGCCTCTGCTGAAGCTGCAGCATGAATCCAAGCGACACCTGGCCATTTTGGGTCTGCCCTGCCATCCATGAGCATGCAGACAGGTGAGACTGCCAGCTGGCAAGAGCTCAGGTGCAGTGACATGGACTTTTACCCAATGGTTAGGTGAACACAAAAGCAATCCATTGGGAAGGGGAAAACCCTAGCAAATGTACACGGGGAGTAACCTGAAGTTGGGGCTTTGAGGCAGCACTGGTGCAGGAATCCATAGGAAATCTGGAGTCCCCAATTCCAGTGCGGCAGTATAACTCATTTTCACTTGTTTCTAAAGCGTCGTGCAAATCTAAAATTCACGTATCTATATCCACAACTGAAGCGAAAGACAATGTGGACCCATACAGCATCTCCAACACAACTCAGGCTGCTCCTTTCCCCAGAACAGGTAACATCTCTACGCCTTGCTAATTGCAGTTTATAACCTCATGTGATTAAAGTAAGTGAATAGAGCAAAGCCAGGAATGCAAAGCCTGTGCTAGACGTTCGTGTTTTGATGGCTCCTCATCTCTGGGCCTTATCTGCAGTCTTACCCGAGCGGCTGGCAAGCACCGTCTCCAAAGTGCTGATGTCTCTGTGCAGTTGCGGATAGGGAAATAACATCAGATCTGCTCCCTGGGAAAAGGCTGTGCAGAGCCCCAAATCGTGCGGCCAGTTTTCTTGTCACTCCTTGCAAAGCGGTGATCTCATCCTCGCCGTCTCCAAATTTTCTATCTATCTCCAGTGTAGGAGAAGGAGGCAGCAAGGGACAAGGGGAGAGGGAGAGGGAAGCTACGAAAAGAAAGATCCCATTGTTAGAGTGCTCTTATTTGTGTGAATGCTTGCCAAGACAACAAGATTGGGTCTGATGACATGAACTCGAAGGTCAGTGGGGAGCTGTGCAAAAATGCCTGAACTCCTTGTGCTCATGATCCTTAGGAAAAAAAAGCAACTTCCAGATGTGAGCGAGCCTTCTTTCAGCCATCCAGTCCCCTAAGCCTACCAGATTATATGGCCTGAAGACGCCTGCACCCATTTTGCATGGCTGAGCAATTGCAATATTTGCCTTGGAGGTAGAACTGCACCAAAATCCTAGACCCAACCACCAAAGCACTTCAGGTGTGTTAGTATTGAATTAAAGTTGAATTAAACCTCAGGAAGATGGTCATAAAGAACAGGAAAAATCCGGGATACACCCTTAAGGAAAAGTTGGGAATGAACTGCAAAAGCCTAGGGCTCTGCTGAACATCTTGCCTGAACTGTATGCAGAGATCCAGACACTCTCTCTGTCTAAAGCCAAACCAAGACTGAAAATCTTCAGGTAGTAACATCTGTTGCCAGAAAGTCACATTAAAATGTCAGGTACAAGCCCAGTGTTGGGCCTAAGTTACCCTCTTGTATGCCATCTTTATTTATGAGGGAATTTTTTCCGAGTTCAGGTCAGTTTACACCCACTGGGGATGTGCACACCCTCACATCCATCCATCTGGGTCTCGCCAAAAGCAACCACAGCTATCAGGGGAAGTTCGTGCTGATGGGGCTGATAGGATGCACTGACAGAGCAGATACAGCACCGGCAAAAGCCAGTTCCATGGGTCGCACCCAGGAGGGAAACCAGCTCTTAGTCCAACTAACGCTTGCTAGATACTGGACTCATAGGGGACTGCTGACACTTAGTTATTCATCTTAAAACAACTCCAAAACTTGCAGCGCCTCAGAACCACTCATCTGTGCACAGCTGCCAACGAGGGGCATCTGCCTTGGTGTAACCGTAGCAGGTGGAGAAACCAGGCCCCCACTCAGAGAAGCCCCTTGAAACCTCACCCTGTCCTCAGGAGAACGATTCACCTCCTGCTCAGCACGGCCAGCACAGCTTCATTGCCTACAGCAGGGCCCAAGCCTCAGCCTTTGGCTGCAAAAGACAGAAAAAGCTCTTTTCACTTAATTTATCAAAGGGAAAAAGTGTTGGGTTGTTTCGTTTGTTCCTGAGTTGTTGTTTTTTTTGCGGTAAAGCATTTTTTCCGCAAGCCGTTTTTTGCAGCAGGTGTGGACGAGCCGGTCCCGGTCCAAGCCACCTCCTTTCCGCTCAGCCCAACACCGCCTTGTTTCCTCGGCTCCCTCCTTTCCCAGGCTGTGACTGAATGAGTGCTTGTGAAGGCTGTAAGCACTTGCTAATTTGGGGGTTGTCTGGTAATAGTCCGGTGGGTCTGCATTTCCAATGTCTGTGGAGCCAAACTGACGGTTCACTTGCACTCCCAGTTTTCCCCTCCTCCTCTGCAACTTTTTCCAGAGCCTGTTTCTCGCTGACATCCACCTCCCCGCAGCCCCTCTCTCCAATTCCCCTCCTCTTTTTTTTTTTTTTTTTTTTTTTTTTCCAAATCGACCTGGTCTTTGTTGTACTAATTAGATTATTTCTGCCTGAGGGACCCAGAGATCAGCCCCAACAGAGTACAGCCTGGAAAGACAGGACACATAATCCCTGTTATCAAGGGGGCTGTCATTTGGCATGTAGATCAACTAATTCTTTCAATACCATGGGAGCAATTGTACATCTTAATATTGATTTTCCCCCCAAGATATGATCTCCTACATTCCTTCATCAGTCTGGCTTGCCCTGGCTAAAAGGCTCCATTTATTATAAGGCGATACAACGTGTGCACGACCTCCCCCCCAGCCCCCCAGCTTTTTGAATTCGCAAATGAGAAGGTGCTTCGTGGGGAGGGTGAGAGAGTGATCAAACACTGACCAGGCAAGTCAACGCAGCGATTTCAGGGAGGAACGGGGAGCAAACCAAACCTACTGCACTTTCACTTTGCATTACAAAGTAATTAATTCAGAGCTGACTGACATCAAAGGCTGAAGGCCAGTCATGGGAAGGGGCATTAGCAATAAATCATATGCTAAAAGCAGTAATGCTTTGAGTCAAGCCATGTTGCTACCATTCAGCAGCCAGCCTGTTAAATAAGTTTCTGCTTGTTTCTCTTGTTCTTCCTTTCCACCCACCTCAGTATTAATTTCCAGAGATGTTATTTGTGTTTTGTGCTCCATACAAACGACCGATAGCTAATTGCAAAAAGGAGAAACACAACAATGGAATGACGTTCACTTGAGACATCGAAATGCTTTAAACGATAATCAACAAATCAACTTGCACAGGCACAGACCCCCTCTGCCTGATGCCCCTTTCAAGGCTAACCACAGGTAACTGGATGCTCAAGGTATTAATTTCTTTTAGTTCAGAGGACTTCTACAGTTGGTGCAACAGAAAATTCTTAGCTTTAGGTGCTGTTGCCAGACAGCCTATGTTCAATTGCTTGCACGTAGCCTTTTTTCGTACCAAATTACATTCATATCACGACTCCCAAAAAGCAGGTTTGGATGACATAATTCATTTTCTACTCTCAGCCAAATTTATGTTCGAACCAAAGAGGAAAGAAATGATTCCCAACCAAAGGAAGAGGGAAAAATTCCTGCAGCTCCACCACCTAAGCAGCTCTCCTGACTTACGCCAGCTGAGGACTACACAGCTTTAATAAATAGCCTGTAGAGCCTGATGTTGGCACCTGTTAATACCATCCACAGAGCTGAATGTATTTTATTGCCAGACAGGAAACTTTATCCACAGCACTGGGATCATGTCCTTCTCTTCCAAAAAGTGTCATAGGATCTCTCACTTCCTCCTGGACAGTCACCAGAGCCAGAAAAAATAGGACCTGGGTCCAGTGTCTCAGCTGAAAGCAGCCCTCCAGCAGTGCAGAGCTTCCTGTAGAGCCTGTACAACTCTGCCAGCATCAAAGACAAACACACGTCGCGGTTTGAAGACCGCTCTTTTGTTTAAGGGCTCCCTCTGCCTCAGTTAGCTCCTCTCCCCTCCCTACCAGCCTTTCCATTTCTGCTTTCCAAGTATCTGACTTTTTTCAGCTAAATGTTGGACTGTTTTTCCAGACTGCAAGGATCCACACACCTAAATTATATTCAACTTGTGACCAACACATGGACCTCTATAAATATATATATATGTATATATATAAAATCATAGACGTCTATACTTGTGCCATGCAGAAGGGTGATAAATCAAGAAAACACCTTATCTCCACCACCATGGTTCACAGATATTCACAAAAGGCAACTTAATATAAGAGCATAATGCCTTCAAAAACCAGTTCTGGGCTGGATTCTCCATGGGGAAAGAAAAATCTTGGCAAATGAGATTTAAAAGTACCCAACCTGACTGGATCTTCTGGTCAGCAGTATGGTGGGGATATGGTCCTGTCCTGAGAGACATGAGGTCTCCCTGCTTCCATGTCAGTGCACGGGAGTGTTAGCAATTCAACAGCAGCCTGTAAAACAAGAGTGTAACAGACACACAGGGCAAAATTGAGGCTCAAACCCCAAAGGACTTTCAAAAGCAGGGCCAGAGGCAGGTGCAATATTGATGGGAGAAGGACACACGAGGCATTTCTCCCAGCCCCTGACATAGACCACATGCGCTGGCTGGTGAAACTGGAGAAGAAACGGGGAGAGAAAGCGAGAAAGGTGAGGAAAAGTGAGAGCTTACATTGTCCTTCCATAACATTACCTCTGAGATCTCAGGGCTTGTTGGCTCCCAAGCCCAAGAAAACAGCATTAACAATAAACATCTTCTACCAACTGTTAATTTCTCCCCATTTCCTGAGCAGAAGGATGGAAAATACTTTATATATCATGGCAGTAACTCAATAACAGTATTGAATGAAAGGCATCATTTTCGGCAGGGATTTTAGGCAAACAATCACTGTGACTGTAGAGCACACTTAATCCGTGGCTTACATTTCACCCAGGATGGATGAGACAGGGAAGGTAATGGCAGAGGGACCCTCTTGTCCTCTTCTGATGCATGGACATAACCCTGTTCATTACAGACTCCAAAAAGGGGATGGAAAATTATAGGTGTTACTGTGGGATCAAAGTGTGCAGGGATTTCTGGGAGCCAGTCTCCTAAGGAATTACATCTCTGCAAGAACTGGGACCAAAGAGAACTGGTTTCCTACGGTTTTGCATCTTGAAGTTGTGTTTTTTGGTGTCTAAGAAACTGAAAATTTTGACTGAAATGCATCCGGATGTTGCGGGTGTGTGCAGGTTTGAACTCTCTGGTGTGTCTAAAGAGTTGAGTTCACCGTTTCCCTCAGATGGGGCATGAATAAATAGGTTGTCTGTCCCCTAATTAGATATTTACTGCCATGAAACCTGTAAGGATTAAACATCTTTGAACTCTTTTTTTACTGCTGCCCAATGATTTTTGAGGCAGAGGTAGCCATACGCACACCATACAACGGGCAGCACGAGACTCTATGTACCACGTTTCCTTTGGGAGTTGGGCTTAAAAATGGGGTTTGCATAAGGAAGCACAACAGCAGCTGAGAGAGATTTTCAAGTTTTTTCTAGCTGCTTGTATTTTGGAAACTCGCCTCACATAGATATTTAGAGTTATTTTCAAACAAATCAAAAATGATGCCCAAAATCTCAGTGAGACTCCAGAATCATTACTCCGGAAAGACCGTTGTCACGATGGAAGCTCTTGCTGTGCCTTTACTTTGGGGCTCAAGCCTACCCACTTCGTCCAAAGTTTGAGAGTCTCCACAGCACAAGGCAGAGGTGTCCCACCTATTTGGAGACTCCACAGAATGCAGGGGCTCTCACTCCAGCCCTGGAAGCAATGATATTTCTGTGGGTGCAATGCTGTGTCTGGCTAATTAGTAAGAGGAGGAAGCATTATCTACGTCTCCCTTTCCAGTATGGTGAGGGAAGTTTGAGGACTTGAGGGCATTGCCCTCCATGGGGCTGCACACAGATATATCCAATGTTTCTTTCCAAGAGCTTAGCTCCCCACCACAGTGCCCGGTGCCCAGAGCCAGGCAAAGTGCCAGGGAAGGTCCCTGGAGAGCTGCAGGGGAAGACAGCTTTCCATCACGCCTGCCAAGTCTGCGGTCCTAGCACAACTCTGCCAAGGAGGGGAAACCTGAGGAAATACGTAGCGGCACATTCTTCAGCATCGCCTTTCCCCTCCCAGGCTTGCACCTACCATGGCTCAGTGCCATGTGGCCACCTGGGGTGGGGGAAAGCTGTACTGCACCTTTTGTAGGATCGTGTGCCTTAATGCCCTCCTTTTCCGTTGCCACAACTCAGTTTTCTGCTCCGTACCTCAGTGGTGGAGCCAGGCCCAGGGATTACGCCCCCACAGGTCTCTGCTGCTACCAGACTAAATACAAGCTTATCCAAGTGTCTTCAATAATAAAAAAATAAAAATCAAAACCCTACCAGCTGCCCCTAGCCACTAGGGCAGAAGAGCCAATTTCACACCATATGGGGAAAAGGAGCTCGAGGGCTTATCTCCCGCTGGGAGGAAGGTCTGGGATGTATTCTGCGCATCCGCCCTGCGGCAGAGGAATGCGATTGGCGAGGGGTGGCTGCTATCAAGCCCGACACATTCAGCAAATTCTTTGGCTCTTGTCACCTACCCAATGGCTTTTCCTGGTCTTAACAGCCCAGTCTGCTGGGACCAGAGAAACGGGGGGAGCAGCAGGCAGAGCGGGCCAGCACCATGGTTTTTCTCAGGTTGGCAGCCAGCACTAGCGCTGGGTGTCTCTTTGGGAGGTGTCCCCTTGATAGGGGCCACCACTCAGAGCAGGGTGGCAGAGAAGATGCTGTCCCAGATTAGGAGCCATGCTCTCACTTTGCTACCTCCTCCTTTCACATGGGCCGTCATCTAGTCATAGACCCCAAAATGCTGCTAGAAGAAGAAAAAAACCCCTCAACTCTAGGGCCAGAATAAGGGTCAGAGGCAGACACAACCCCAGGGGCTGTCCTAGTCACGTTGGTAAAGCTCGGTTTGCTACAAACCTGTTAAAGTTTTCCTGCAAAATTTTGAAGGGGCTTTCTTGTGTTCCAAAGGATTTCTTCTAGGGGAATATATATATCTGGCCAAATTTTCAGGTTTTGGGTGTAGCAAAAGGTGAAAATGAATACACACACATATCTATCAACAACAACCTTTTTTCCACCCAAACTCTCCCCACAGGAATTAGACACGCTGCCCAAGAGATCAGGCAAAACAGCTCCCAGGAGGTATCTTAAAGATTATTCCCTTAACGCAGGAATGCATTTGCACCAGATCAGGCATATTACGCATCTTACTCTCCCAGACATGCTAGAGCACAATAAAAAAAAAGCACTCACCTAGAATAAAAATCATCTAGAAGTTTTCCACATCCTCCACTGGAGAGAAACTCTCATCAGAAGGAAGAAAAAAAATCTTTGATACGCAGTTGTTTTTGTCTTTGACAACAGGAATATTTCAGCGCAGATGACCTGACAACATGGCTTTGGCTAGGAAAACAAAGATTATTTGAACCAGAATTTAGATAGGCTAAAAGGAATTAATGAGTCTGTAAGAATATTAAGCAATGGAGTGGTGGAGAGGAGAGACGCCCTGAGCACCCAGGGAGTTTCACAAAATAGCTAGGAATTCTCAGAAAAAAAGCAATGAAAAAAACACCAGCCACCCTTAAGATATAACTGTATTTATCCTGGCAATTGCTAAATGTCTCATATCACAAAGCAAAACCAAAAAATAACAGAATGACATTCCAAATCACCATCTGAATGCAAACACTGCTTGATGGAGAAGGGGCAGAAGGCTGTTTTTTCTCAGATCCCAGTTATGTCAGATAGCTCTAGATCAGGTCCACCAAACAAACCGCCATGTCAGAAAAGCATCCTCTACAACTGGCTCTTCTTAACAGCCCCGCTGCCTTTCCTTCCTGAGCGTCGGAAACGGAGTGGGAAAGCTGGGATCTCCAGGCTGCAGGGCCATCATTTTGTCATCTCATCAGTGTGTGTAGCCACATCAGAAAGGCATAGAAAACAGAAGCTTAATTTAATAGCTCAGGATTTAAAGGTGTAAGTAGGATAGTTTTTCTGGAATCCCTTTCACTGAAAAAGTTCATTCATATTCATTTAACCAGGTTGTTATTCTCACATACTCTGATTTCTGTGCACGCGGCTGAAGAGCTGGCAGCTCTGTGCCTTCCGATTGCCAAAGGACTAACCACCAAGCAACAGTCTGCTATTTAAGCTCCCTGACATTTTTTTTTTCATAGCAAAATTTTATTTTCATCTGCTTTGCAGAACTTCAGGATGAAGTTTCCATGGCAGCTGTCTGAGGCTGAGCACATGGTGTTTGCTGAAAATTCCCATCAAGATGGTCCTTGTTCCTTCTGAGAACATTAGCACAGAAGATGTATGCTCTACGTGTGACACCTATGCATGCACAGCACAGCTTTATGGCCTGCAAGCTTTGAAGAAATTGCAGCTTGAAATCTGGGAGAAGAAAACTCCAGACAGCGTTTGTAAACTGTGCTTTAAGTGAGGTCAAAGTTGAAATGAAGAAAAACAAGGCAGGATCAAGTGGCACCCAGGACGGGGGCTCATAAGGATCTGACTTTCATATACTGGCACTGGATGCAGAAGGGCCAAGCAGCCAGATAAGAGTACAGGTTAGGGAAGAAAGGGATGGGATGGGATGGGATGGGATGGGATGGGATGGGATGAAGAGCAGAGAAGCTGCTGGACTCAGTGGTGGAAGCAGGAGAGTTAGAGAAGGGAAACAGACGTCTAAAACTTTGGAGTGGCAAGGAAAAAGAATGGGGGGAATTGCAGAGGATGAGGACCAAATGCATCAAGGAAGGATGAAGGGCTGCGCACCATCAGCATGCTCCAGAAGGACATGCCGAGGAAGGAGAGAAATGCAGGCCACGTAAAAGGAGGATCTGAAGTTTGCGGGTGCAGTATTTTGTCAAGCTGAATCAGCTAGAGCTGTTCCTCTTGGAAGAGGATGGTACCGAAGGAGGAACTCAGCAGTCTGACTGGATTCAAGAGCGTTAACGCTGTGAAAACAGGAAGCTCATGAGTTCAATGGAAACATTATGAGAGTCCATTTCTTAAAATGGGACTCTTGTATACTGTTTCAAATCGTGCACGGATGTCTTGCAAGCTCTTCAATCCATACTCCTGGGTGCAAGTGTTCAGTGATAAACTCATCGCTCCTGGAGACCTACCTGGTTTTGTGCCTAACAAATTATTCAGAGAGCAATATGCTAATCTTCCCACACAGACAAAAAGGCGTTGCAGTTCCTTTATATACCCAGAGCGTGCCCAAATTACCTATCCCAGTCAGCTGTAAAAGCAGATTTCAGGATGTAATGGCAAAATTTGCTAGATTATTATAGCCACCGCAGTGTGCATGCTTTTTCTTACACATATCATTCAAAATTACCCCCAATAAAAATAAGGAATGCAAGTGAAACTGCATTACAGCCTGAGAGACACTACATCATCTTGGTCTGGTATACATCAGTGGATTTTGATTCTTTCACGTGTTATATCCGGAGGTCAAGTGAGGGAGTGATTTTAACATACCCAAGTTCTAAGTGTCAGACATTTGAAGCAGATTAACGATGTCTGTGTAAAACTCCCCCTGATAAAATGCTACGGTTTGGACCCCATCTCCAGCCTGGTTACAGGACTAAAGCAATCTTCTTTCTTTCAATTCAAGCTTAAGCTGCCATTGTTTAGCCTATTCTCAGCAATGGCACAGCCGAATAAAACTTACGACAAGAAGAGGTAGAGCCCTCTTCATTCTATCTCGACCACATCAGGGCGGAGAGGAAATAAAAGCAGAAAAAAAGCTGCTTATTTCTGCCACAAATGCTCAAAAGATTGCTCTCAGATCACACTGAAGCTCATAGAAAGTAAATAATCATCTTGTGGGATGTTGAACACCCACAAGTTGCTGCCCTGTAGGAATTATGGCTTTTCATGATTGCCCCTTCAAGATGCAAAAGGTTTGCTTGTAGGCATGGCGTTGGTCTGAGTACTGGATTTTTCCCCCATTTTCCTGCTGACCTGGAGAGCTACGTGGAAACGTGGAAAAGTCATTTTGCTACTCTCTGCCTTTGCCTCACTTCATAGTCCCCATCTTCTGCATTTAGCTCTCACCCTGCTTGCATGCTGCCTAGGAAAACCTCGACTGCGGCCCTTGCATTCAAGGGTAACTAAATTTCAATTAGTCACCCTGATGCCAGTGGGGTAAATCTGGATACTCAGTACTTCATTACTCATTTCTATTTATTTGGCTGAGGTAGCACAAAGCTTATTTTTAATTTAAAGTAATAAAAATGTTGACAGAGGGCTGCTGCTTTTGGAAGAAGAAAATAATCAGGACTTTCCCAGACTGAAAACTGTTTAGAGCACTACTCTCATCCATCACTTCGTACGGCTCCACGATAACTCTCTCCTTACAATTGCAAGTCATTCTCTATCAGCGTACAGGGACAGCTCTCTAGCAAGACACAAACAGAAACAGGCACAAAGCTGCTTATTGGTAAATAAATCAAAGAAGAGGAATTGGGAGAAGGAAACAACACAAAGCTCTCTCTGTCAGGATAGCAGAGATTTATGTGAGAGATTCACTGATGCTTCGGGCCACTGGTGCCATTTTCCAGGGTATGAATGGGTGGATCTTTTGCATACATTTTGCTGGGTTGACTTAAGTAAGTCTTGACAACTCTCTTTCCCTGGGGACTAGACTAAAAGTATTGTTTAGAAATCTAATATATGGTTTATTTACTCAATTTGTGCTGAGCACTACAGTTCCTTCAGGCCAGCTTCAGCAGTCCATTACTCCATTAATGCTCCATTACTGAAATTAGTGCTGTAATTGGAAGGAGGGAGGATGATGGGGAAGGGGACACTTTTTAAAGGAGCAGGTCCTGCTTAATCCCATCATGGGAGAAAGCATTAAAAAAAAACCTCAACTGCTCCCCCCTGAGCCCCTCCCTTAGAGAAAGGGGTAGGGAAGAGAAACTTCTCTCTGGCGGATGACATGCAATAGCCATGCAGCGAACAGAGGGGTCCAAAGACCAGAACAGCTGGTCCCCCCTTCAGATCAGAGGACACAACAGCAACATCAAGATGCTGCCACACAGAGCTCCCCTGTGCCAGAAAGCAGAAGATGCTTGGGTTTCAGCCTAAGCTTCTGGTCCCTTGCATGAAGGTGGCACTGCTGGTGTGGTCAGTCCTCCCAGTGTCCACTGCACAGGCATACACAGCAACTGTCTGTTTCACAGCCTTCACAAGCCCAGGAAAAGGAAAGGGGAGAGATGTGGTAGGAGAGAGAAGGGCAATGAAGCTGATGAGGGTTCTGGAGAACAGGTCTTGTGGGGGGCGGCTGAGGGAGCTGGGGTTGCTTAGTCTAGAGCAAAGGAGGCTGAGGAGACACCTCGTTGCCCTCTACAACTACCTGAATGGAGGGTGTAGAGAGGTGGGGGTCGGTCTCTTCTCCCAAGTAACAGGCGATAGGACAAGAGGAAGCGGCCTCAAATTGCACCAGGGGAGGTTTAGATTGGATATTAGGAAAACTTTTTACACTGAAAGGGTTATTAAACATTGGAACAGGCTGCCCAGGGAAGTGGTTGAGTCGCCATCCCTGGAAGTATTTAAAAGATGGGTAGACGTAATGCTTAGAGATACGGTTTAGTGATGGTTTTTGTCAGAGTTAGGTTGGTGGTTGGACTAGATGATCTGAAAGGTCCCTTCCAACCTAGGCAAGTCTATGATTCTATGGCTTAACCACGGAGGTGGCGTACAGAGCTGGGTTTGGTTCCCACCACAGGCCCTCCTTGAAGTCATGGAAGGTGTAATTGTGTTTGGGGTGGCAGAGATTCCTTTTGCTGCTTGGCTTCACTCATCTGTTCCCCAAAACACTTTGCAGCATGAAGGAATTTGGGATCTGTGTATGAATATTAATTAATCAGCTAAATTACATCAAGGAAATTTCATGGACGTTGTATCTAAGAATTATACATGTGCATACAATCACATAGTTTGCAATAATTTTTCAATATTAATTGTAAGCTGGTTACTGAGTAACAAATACCCTGTACAGTTATTCTAGATAACTGAAATACATACTGCAAATATACATATTTATTGGTTTAGTTAAATAGAAGACCTGTCAGAAGACTAGCAGGAAGGTAATACAATAGCCCTAGAGAAGTCATCTGTTAAAAGAGATTAAAGAATTTACAATAAGAAAAAATGTCAGAGCTTTTAGCTGGGATGCTGCTGCTTCCATTTTCCAGACAGTGACGGGGTTTGTTTTGCCAAGGCTGGAACTGGAGAGTCCCAAAGGAAACCAAAGAATTAAAACATTTTCCCTATGGGGGTGAGGGACTGTGAGGTCAGGCAAGAATCCTGAATTTGCTCATGAGGAGCAGACTGACACAGAGACAGACTTCGCTGGAGGAGTCAAAATAGTAAAACTTAGCTGTCTACTATCATGGCATGGTAGGACTTAGGGTAAAGTGCACATTATATGCTTCTGCTCTCACATTTCCCTTTGTTCCTATCACATAGACTCAACAAGATTTGCTCTGGAAAAGCTGTGTGATTGCTGGGACAAGCCATTGCTCTGGAAAGGGAGCCTGTGTGGTTCATCCCCCGCCATAGCCCAGTCCTGTCCCCAGCGCTGCCTGCACCCCAGTGAGAGCTCAGCTGCAGGCACAGGGTCCATGGGAGGTGGGAGGTCTCCAGGGAGGAGAAGGTAGAGGCTGAGGGAAGCAGCCCCTGGAGAAACTGTATCTCTTCCTCTCACAAGGAGAGAGGACTATTTCCATGGTGGAAAAAAAAAACCCAAACCAAAACCGAACCCCTACCTAAAACGAAATCAACCTGTTCACAAAGAAATTCAACCTAAAAAGAGGTACAAGCAAACCTTGCATCTTACATGCTTATGAAAAAGGAAGTTAGCTCTCTTCCGTTCTGACCTCTGTGTTTTGAAGAGAGCACTACAACCCTTAAGGGCTAAAGGGAAGGCACTACTCCTTCAGGCTGTGCTTCTGATCAAGGCGCCTTGCCCCTAAACCTCTCCCAGGCTGAGCCACGCAGCTGGGATAAGAGTTTGTCGATCCTTCCTTGCCTGAAAGCTGAGCCGTAGGTGAAAGCTAAGGATGCAAAGGACAGCTGCATCAGCAAGAGCGAGCAGATCAGCTGTGGGGACGGCTGGAAGCATCTCTGCAGGATAAGTTGCCTTGGGAGAGCCAAGGCTCCGCGGCGTCCCAGGTTGCTATCTCTCTGGGCACCTGGCAGAGTCTCAGAGACACGTGCGTCTCCAGTGGCTGCCAGTGAGCAGACAGGTCCCCCCTGCTACCAAGCCCTTGGCTGAGAAATGCATCAGCGTGCCAGGGTACTCCTGTTGGTGAACACCACTGGAAGAAGATGATTTTAGAAAGATATAGATAGGCATTTCACATCAAGGTGGAGACTGACAGGATATAGTGGGAATAACATCACAAGAATAATAAAGCCTCAATGCTCCATCTTTCTAACTTTCAAGCTACCCTGGATTTCTCAATAAGGGCTTCAAGAGCAGAGAGAAAACTGGGAGGGACAGGTGAATGCCCCCTCAAGAATTAAATCCTAATTAACACGCCATCAGTGACGAAGGACACATTTTACATGGTCGATTAAAAGACTCCCCCCTATTGATCTTTGCAGCTAATCATTGTCCTACCCCTGCTTAGGGAGCGCAGACACAAACCAGCGATCTAAATTTATTGAGACTCCTGGCAATCAATAGGTCGGCCTCCCAGAGAAGCATTATGCAGAAAGCATCTCCACTGACTCATCACAGGCTGGTGAGCCCCAGGTCTCCAGCAGGTCCGTGAAGCCGTTCCCCTCTCTGCCCGGACTATTCACGAGAAGCCAGGGTTGCTCTGCGTATGCTCCCTGTCAAAGCCCAGACAAACAGCCCACAACAAAACAGCATCACGGCGTGAGAGCCGGGTACCTGGAGGCAGCAGACGGCCTGCCATATGAGCCCTGCAGTTCTGATTTAAACAAAACAAAAGTGAGTAGCTGTAATTTCACAGATGGGAACAATTCATTAGCTGGGAAAAGATGTGGTCGCTCTAATCGGGAGTGACTGGGGAGCTTTTGATGCAAATGGCCATTTGCAGCTGCCTCTCCCTGCCTCTCACCAGGGCAGCGCAAGGCAATATACTGTCAGATGGAAAAATCAAACTGTGTATTAATTTGATAGCCTACAACAGAGCGACAGCATTGCCAGGCAATATTTCTGGGACCTGCCATGTGCCCAGGTGATCTGCCACTTCTGAATTTTATAGTACGTGATAACAAGAGGATCACACACTCCATTAAATCACTGCCATTCATATGACTGCAACTGAAGGGTCAGAACTAAAACCCCCGCAAGTGACTGACACGGGCACCCTGACTATCCAGGAGCGAGACAGCAGAGATGGGAAAGACTGGCTAAAAAACAAGCCTTGTCACATTTTAATCAGTCATCATCTCAACTTGAATGCCTTGTGCAAGGCTGATGGTACAAACCAGCCTTTCCTTGTTCTCCACTTACACTGCAGCAAAGCGTGTCCTCTGCAGCACTGCACCCTAGCCAGTCTGGGTAATCAAAGGGCGAGGAATATTTTTGGTCTGGGAAGAACCTGGTTGGTAAATGCCAGGGAAAGTGAGGAAATGGGGGGAAGCAGCTATAAAAAGGAGCTACCCACCGCAAAGCCTGATTTCAAGGATGGTGGTACTGAGAGTGGAGGGAAGCACATTCTGATTTCTGTGCAAGATGGTGTGGATGGCTTTTGCCTGGGTTAAGGCTTCAAAAGAAAAGGCCTGCGTGGCTCAACTGGGATCCACAGGAGTTTGGGATTTTAGCACATGGACACAAAATAAGGGTGGCCCTGTAACCTCCTGGGAATAGCGGTCCCTAATCTACTTCCGCTAAGTTAGCCAACTTAGGTCAAAACTCAAGTCACAGTGGGACTGGTCCCAGAAAAAAAACTGTTGAAAAGTCTCTTGCTGACTACAGTAAACTTTGGAGAGAGTTCTCATTAATGGGGCACAAATAATCTAGCTATACAAACACATGCTTGAGGTGAGAGAGGAACAAAGGGGTGTGGAAGTGCCAGGTGGTGATCTGTGCACTGTGGTGCTCTCTGCTTTTCCACAACTACAAACACCTCCTGGTACCAGGGTTTCTACAAGAATTAGTCATAGCTTCAGCATGGACCCTTTAGAAGATGCACATGCAAACTGGTCAAGAAAACCATCTTGCTGTTCCTCCTTCAAACAGAAGTCACGGATATTTGTTTCCTTGGTAATCTCCAAGAGCAAGTTGCAACAATCTCATGGTGATAAGGAATGCAGGAGACATGGCAGTCTAGTGTGAAAATGCACAGCAGAAGATTTAAAGAGAGAGAAAGAAAAACTCCAGACAAGCTGCATATTGTTTCATTTGTCACCCAACAGGCAAAGAAGGCAGCACCACTATTGTTGCATAATGTCCTCCTAATCCCCCTCTGGTGAAGCGGCATCCCAAACATCTTTGGGAACAAGCATACAGGCAGAAAAGTGGTACAAAGATGGGGAATGGGCAGGGTCATTTTGACTACTGAATGATGCAAGAAAGCTGCCTGGGGGAGAAGTCCTTAGAGAAAATGGTAAATTTTTATATTACATGACATTAATTACACTTTTACTGTGAGCTAACCCTATTACAGTATTGTGTATAGCCACAGAAGATGTTACTTCTGTGGTGTCCCTCCAAATAAAGACCTGTCCTGCAGGAGGTCCAGGGGCCCTGCCGTGGGGTTTACTGCACTCTGTGTCACAGCTCATAAAGACTGCTTAATGCACTTCCTTGCAAGTACTTTTCTTTACGACTTTTACCAGATTAGAGGCGTGGGGAGGAGCAGGATTCTCATTAACTTACTCTTTAATGCAAGGTCCTTTAACGTGGGCTGCAAATGAGATGTGAATGCCTTGGCCCAGACTTCCCAGCTAGACATCTACTGGGGGACTGGAAAAGCACTGCAACACCAATGGTGCAGGGTGTCGTGACTAGCTGTATCACTTGTGTTGACTTATCCTCCAGCCTAAGACCTTGAAGCACAGACCCCGGCATAGCAATGGGACCTAATCCTCAGCCTGCGTTCCAAAAAGTGGCAGCAGTTAGTTCTTCGGTGTGCCAGATCACTGGGAGACCAGCAATGACTACCATGGACTCAGGTGGCAATGGACAACAGCAGAGGTTCAGGGCTGGAACACTGTTGCTGGGGTTTTGTTGGAAGCAATAAATGTCAGAGAAACAGAAAGAAAGAAGCAAGAGAGGACTAGAGGGCAAGAAAAGTATGATTAGCCAGGCTCTGAGAAAATACTACAAGAAAGAATTTGGTCCAACCACTATCACATAAGGGCTTCAGATCATGAACAAGAGAAACAGTCTCATAGCATTTGATCTCTCTTTCCCGCAGGACAGTAGGGCTTGGCCAACACAAATTACATTGCATCAGGTTTACCCTCTCCAAATAAAATAGCTTACAAATTCCCTATCTAAGCATTACTGCGCTTGAGGCAAAAGGTGTAACAGAGATACCAAGCAGGGTGCTCAACAGCAAGACCCAAACAGACCAAAAGCAGCCAGGAAAGCTACATCAAAGCAAATGTTTTAACAGAGACTTCAAGTTGCCCAAAACTTACTCTGGCGCTCAGTGACTGTAAGTCTCTTTCTCACCAATAGCTGAAGGAGCCACTGATGGGTTGGACATCAATTAACTCGCAGAGGTGCAAGGTGCCAGTGAGAATGTGTGAGCTGCTCTAGGGGAGCAAGAACAAACCAAAGATTTAGGCTGGTCTTTGACATGGGTGAGGCAGCTTGTAATTTGTCTGAACCAGTTTTCAATAGGACCCGAAAGAGGTTCTCCCAAGAGCCACGAGTGAAGACATGTGCAGGCGAACGACCTCACACAGTGCCCGAGTGGGCACAGCCTGTGGTTGTTATGCCAGACTAATAAAAAAATGCTTTTCCAAAACAACAGCAGGATAGATGAAAGGATGAAAAACAACCAGTTCGTACTAGAGAGACAGTGGACCTTTTAGATCCAGCTGGCCTGGGCTGGGGGTGATCTGCACATTGAAGAGGTATCCCTTGCTGGAAGTTACCTCAACTTCTCCTCTACCAACTGAGCTTCACGAGCGACTTCTCTAATCCCAGGCTTCCTGCTCCAAGCTAACCCTCTCATTTTGCTGGAATGGAATGAATGCTGTCACAAAATGTTGGGTCAGTATCTTCCGATCAGCTGAGAATGACAGCCAGTGTCGGGAAAATACATTCTCCTACAGGCTGAGCTAGATTTGAAAGTAAGTCTTCCCATAGATTTATACCGCAATTATGCTTACGTCCAGGTACGCTGCATTAGTAGTGGATTTCTCCTCAGGTACTGCAGGCACCCCATGCTGGTTGCTCAGCAGTGCAGCAAACTCATGCTATGGCAGACTCTGCCAAAAATAACTTCCTGCCCGCCAGAAACGCTTTGTGCACTTGCCTTTCCAGTAATCAGTGCAAGCACATGTGTGTGAGGAATGCAACCTGTGTACAGCACTGAACTCAAAACGTGGACTTTGGATGAACGCTTTGCAGATATGTAATGCATTTCAAGGCAAAAATGAGACTTGGTCACTGACAGATGTCTACAAACCCCCCTGTTTTTAGTTACAAGCAACCAAAAAAAAAAAATCAGCAGGAGTTTTGGAAGTGAAAAAATATTGACCAAGCGTAATTCTTGCTATAAGTCAGTGAATTCAATTAAAAAAAAAAAAAAAAAAGCAGCCATATCTGATTAATTCATTTCAGAAGCTGCTTTTTTCCTTTTCGAAACAAAAAACAGTAAAGCAAAGCACAAGAGATACAAGAGGCCTAGGAATGAGGGATGTACAAATTAGACATGCTGCTCTGGATGAGCCATTTTCCACAACGACACTCTCTCAGAGACGGTCATAGAGAGGAAGTGAGAAATAAATGGATAAATAAAGACGTAGGACAGTTTTATGCCCTGTAATTAAGTGACAATACTACCATGAGGAAGAGAGATGGCCTGCAGAGGACTAAAAAAAACATAAAGACTTGATGCTGGGCTATTTCTTGCATGAAACATCCCCTGATCTAAAAGACCACCTAGCAGTGTGTGCAAATCTCTATGACAGTGTAGAAAAACTTCAGCGATCCTTTCTGGGACCAAACTGCCACAGCTCAAAAAGAAAATACTTCCCACGTGGGAAAAATAATGATACAGAAAGGACCCAACTATGTTACAAAATTCTTTGAAGGTTATACTGTATTCCTGCCCCTGACACCACCATTTCACTGTCAAAAGGAGCACTAAATAGCACTTTTCTTGAATAGTCTGTGATTTTTTTCTCCTGAGCAAGTCTGCCAAAGAGAAGGTACTTGAGCAGCAGGGCCCCAGTACTATGTGGCACCTAAAGGGTAGTCATTTTCCA
The DNA here is from genome assembly GCF_963924245.1 of Chroicocephalus ridibundus. NCBI lineage: Eukaryota > Metazoa > Chordata > Aves > Charadriiformes > Laridae > Chroicocephalus > Chroicocephalus ridibundus. The sequence goes on along the minus strand of NC_086285.1, from coordinate 53,321,715 downwards.
CACCATCTCCTGGGCACCTTTTAAAGTTTTCCCAATTTGGCTCAAAATTTTTATCTGTGACATTCAGCTTAAAAGAGAGCATCAGCAGAGCAAAAGTAGCGTGTTCTGCCTCAAATGCATGTCTCTTAGTCAGGCTCCTGAGTACCTCCTTCACTGTGTGCCCTGGCAAGGCTTTCCCAGGGCTGGGTCCTTCATAGCTCCTCTAGACAGCGAGGGCTGGTCATCTTCTCCCAGGGAGACCCCTGGTGATATCTCTCACCTCTGTGGACCCCTGAGATCTAGCTTTTTCTAGCTGGTTTCCCACCCAACCTGCCAAGTCCAGGAATTACCATGGGAGTGAGCAAGAGCAGCCGGGGCACCATCACTCCATCCTCACTTGCCGGAGAAACGGTGGAGAAAAATCCCAAATGCATGAGCAGGAGGAACATGAAATGACCAAATACAACAGGAGAAACAGATGTTTTAGGAAGGGGAAGAAGTGCTCAGGGAAGGTTCAGACTCCTGAACTAGAGAGAAGCTAAGCTAGTACCTCTGAGTTTTGGCCCCACAGCTCTCCTGTCTGCTTGCTTACAGCTCCTGCCTCCCCATCTCAGCCCACCCAGCAGACCATGCCCCGTGCAACCTGCCTCTGTGGACTTTTAGCTTCTCTGGATGCTTCCATTCAGGGGAGCCACATCCATCAAAATGGATAGGGAGGTTGTGAATCCCCAGTGCCACCACCTAACAGGTTACGAAGAGGTTGGTTTCTTTTTTTCCCTTGCTTCCCAGCTCTTGAAGAGAGCCCTGGGAGCAGAAGGACGAGATGGGAAAAAAAGGAAAGGGGGGGGAGAGGCTGCGGCGGGAGGAGGGGCAGAATGGAGTTATGCTCACGGCTTTTCACAGCTGAAAACAGACCCCACTGCTGGTAATGTGAGAGGGCTGGAGCAGGCGCCAAATGGATAAGGCTGTAGACAGTGGGGCCAGAGCGCTGATACTTGCCAGTACCTGCAGATAGGAGACAAATAATTGGCACATGTTAAGAAACCAAAAAAAAAAAAAAAAAAAAAAAGGGAAAGAAAAAAAAAAGGGGGGGCGGGGGGGAAGAAAAGACAGGGAGAGAAAGAGTTGTTAGATGTCCGTATTTTCTAAACGTGTCTGGCAGGAGCCCCTGCAAGGAATTTAATCAGCAAGAGTTGTTTAAACTGGGCTTTGAAAACAAGCCCTGTGCTGCTAGTAATGAACTTCATATCATCTGCAACTCCTGTTTGCTGACGACATTCAATTTGTTAATTCTGCAGCTGGTGATAGGGGTCAGATATGAAAGTGACGATTGTTTTTTGACGTTCCAACCCCTGCTCACATCTTTCTAATTAATCCTTTTAGGAGCCACCAGCAGATCAAGAGAAGTGTGGGGAGGGAGGGGAGGAGGAGGAGGAAGAGAGACAGTTTTTCCACGCCTGCCCTGCAGCTCCTTGCCTTCCATTCTGGTGGAAAGGAGGCGCAAGGACATACCTGCTACTTGGTCCTATCAGCATGAGCCTTTTCAGGCTCTTAGAAAACGTTAATGTTGAAAAGGTAGGTATTAAAAAACAATGAAGGCTCACTTTCCCCCTAAAATAGCTCATTTTAAAATCCGGAGAGTATTCTCGACGGGGGATAAGATGGCTGGTGGAACTGGCGGTGGGGTAGGAAACCACTCTCCTGCTAGTTTACCCTGCTGATTACGGGGCTGGTGAGATCTCCCAGGCCATGGTTTAAACAGCTGAGTGTGTAAAAGCCACACGCGGACCAAGCATTTCAGTGCAGGCTGGTAAGAGCCCCAGCAGACCGAGAGGAAATGATGGCCTCAGGAGGTCTGGCAGTGCCCGGGGAATGAGGCGGGTACGGACATGCAGGTCCTGCAGGGAATCAGGATAGGCTGACCATCACTTGGGCTTATGGTACGCAGATGGCTTTGAGGGAAACAGCAAAAGGGCTGGTGGGCAGGAAATGTTGCTGGCCCATGCAGCAAGCAAACAGCAATGCTTTGCAGTTGCCGAAGGAGATGTCCAAGGAGTCTCCTTCCGAGGAGATTTTAACTCAGGAGCCTGAACTTCTTATCTAGAAAATTATTTAGGATGTTGAAGCTACTGTAATGACCATGTGTGCCTTGGAGAGGGCCAGCTGGAGCATAGCACTTACATGTGGAAAAGGACAGCACCATCGAGTGAGAAGGACAACCAGCAAAAACCACAGAGGGCTGGGCAGTGCCCTGAGGTTGGCCTTGACTGGATGAAGCCTGGAAGCAGAGATATGCCTCTGAAACCTCTTGTAGTTGGCATCAAAACTGTTCACACTGTGTTCCTTGCATTTTGCTTGTGGCATTAAGCTCATCCCAGGTTCACCTTGTCCCTGGTGGTTTCTGTTGTAGGTCTCTGGTTGTGCTGGCAGGAGGAGGGGGACGGTCGCTAAAGCTGGTCCCAGTTCCCAGTGGACTTTGTCACAGTGCCCTACAGCAGAACTTCAATCCAGACATGGTGCAGTGAGGTCTATGTCCATCTGCACAGGTTGGATGAAGAGACCTTGCAAGGTAGAAAAGCCAGCAGTCAAGAAAGGAGAAATTTATAAAAGGTGAGAAAAGTAAGAGTGGAAAATTGGCTGAGTGACAAAATTTTGAGAAGAGAGAAAGGCCTGAGCTTATGCACAGAGATTGCTGGCATTTGGGAAAGAGGCAGAAGGAAAAAAAAAAAACTCCCTCTGATTAGCGCTAGGCTGAAAAGAAAGAATTTTTTAATGGAGGAACTCGGTCTTTCTTTCCCAGTCCATCTCAGCACTGAGGTTTGGACTCACGTAAAATAAATCAGCACCAGCCTCCGTAGAGCAGGAGAGCCCTGGCAGAAGCTGGACCCGTTCTGGGTCAGAGCTGAAGAAACAGGTCCGGGGACCTGCTCCTGCAGAACGCCCCCAAGGAGCAGCACCCTGGGGGTGCTGGCACAGCTGGGGACACACAGCCGCTTCTGTGTTGTGTTCCAACTGGACCCAAAACCGAACCTTTGGCTCAAGCGCAGTGGCCCCAGTTCGTCTCAAGCAAATGGAGATCTGCTGTCTCCTTCTAGCTGGGTATCTGTTGGAACCTGCTTTGTCTGTGGCCAAAAAATGCAGGCACTTGCTTATATGCTGTCAGTGCTCTGGTTTTCCTATAGAATTAGTTTTCACTTGACTCACTTTTTTAATCAACGAGAAGTACTGCTGTGACCTCATAAGGGTTTATCCATCCAGTAAAAACTTGCAGTATCTGGTATTGTGAAGAGAAGTCCAACCAACCACCATAAAGGTTTTTCTTCTTTTTTTAACAGACTTTATCAGTATGAATTGATTTACACATAGGAAGACGGTATATTGCTCTTTCACTCCAGACTTTAAAAGTCACTAAAACAGAGGCTCAGTTCTGCTCTTGGCATGTCTGGAACAATACTAGCTTCAATTAAATTAGCCTAGATTTACAACAGTGGGCTCATGAGCAAGCTTTGCCTTTACGATATCTCTTCAGTTTGTTCTAAACTTTGTGCAGAAAAGCTAGGAAAATACTGGGGGGGGGGAGAGAACTGAATGCTGAAATTAATTTGATGAGTCACATGAAAAGATTAACAGCAAAATAAACGTACTGAGTGGCACTTACCCAAAAAGGACATTATGGATGATCAGGCTCTGTGATTACCACCCAGGACAATAAGACTGACCATCTCCCTTGAGGACTAATCTTCAAAGGGTGAGTGCCCAGCACATACTTAGTGAGACATCAGATCTCATGAACTTGATTTTAGTAGCACATTCCAAAATGGAGACACCATAAAGTTCATCGCTAGCCACTTGAAATCTCAAATCAAAAGCCTTTCAAGCACCAACATCATGTAGTCATCTGCATAGCCGACAGATGTTGAGCCAGATGCCACATCCCAGTGGCAACAGGAAACTGGTATTTCCCTGGTTCTCGATCCAAAAGAATTCTTTGACTTCTGTCATTTGGTTAGTTGAGTCTTGACTGAATTATAAAATAAGATCACCAAAGACTGATATTAGCATAAGGAACTCTGCTTTAAAAAGAGGATACACTACAATTTCCTTAATGGATCAATGAATAAATTACACCAAACAAGAACCACGTGATCTGCAAAGGTATTATTAGAGGTGGAGGTATCTTCCTACTGGAGCATCACTACCTGCCACTAGCAGGTAGCTCACTACTGAAGCCTGCTGGTAAAGGAAGAAGAGTATTTGAAGGCTGCCTGACGTTCTTGGTAGATACCAGCCCCACAGAAGACCAAAAGCTCTGCTACATCTGATGATCAAGGATAAATGACTAGAAGGAAGAGGCTGCACTGCAGCTGCATCAGCAACGCAACTATTTGGGATCAAACAGCATCCCCCCATCAGATAAGCAGAAAGCAGGAAAACGGAATCATAAATGCCTGAAGGAAGGGCTCACGTCGTGAAAAACTAATAGAAATGACTGAATTTCTCAGCCCATTTGTAACTATATACGTTGTTATTTGTTCGTAGGCTTTCTCCTGTTGCATTTGGGATCATGAACATGGCTTTCACTCATGCAATATTTATAGGCTTAACTTAGCTGCTTATGAAAAACCTGTCAGCCCTGAACATCTCTGCAAGTAGCAATGCAAACAGCAGCAAGTGGTTTGTGGCATCCCCTCCGCTTAGCCAGAAGCACAAAGCACTTAGTGAAAAACATTATCCTTTCCAGTGTTTACATTCAGCTCGAGCACATCTCAGCCATTTTATTCTCCGTACGACCAAGTCCCACAGGTACCCTGCCATGTAAAAGACATGTTGTTTATTATTCAAGTGTTAACAAAGTACTTGAGTAATCTATTTTCAGGGGAAAAAAAAAAAAAAAGCAACAGCGAAAGCAAGTATGGCAAGAATTGCCAGCTTCAATAGCAACAAGAGTATCTTTTTCTGCTGAAGCCACTGTGGAGGGGTCCCCGAATAAGCCTTGTGCAGGCGGGTTTTCCCCTCTATCTGCCTCTCAAACCATGGCTTTCAACTTGCTGTACCACTTCGCTCACTCTGCCATTCTGGCAAGATATTTCTTTAAAACCCAAACATTTCCTTTTATTTAATAACCACATGCATGGCTATAAATTCTATTTTAGGGCAACAGTTCTGATTTTTTCAGGTAAGCAAAAGCCCTTACATCAGCCCAGAATGCCTAGCACCATAAGGAGTCACTCCCACACATTGCCATCCTGTTTTCTTAAATATTTTCTTTTTTTTTTTTTACCAGACACGTCTCTTGCCACAATATGAGGTTTTAATAAATGAGAAAATACATATTTTAAAGAAACACACCCTCTCTCTGAGACACATACACAAAGAAAAAGCACAGCTTTTCTAGATAGAAAACAGCTAGAAGGAGTAAAGTCAACAAAGACAGTGTTTAAGGGATCAGCGTTCCCAGATAGGTGATGTCAAAACGTTAATTATCCTTCCAGAGCTGCCTGAAAAATCTAAAGCAGAAGGTAAATGTCCAAAGAACTGTATTGCACTGGGTAGAGAGTACATCTGGAACAATGTGCTCACAAAACGGTCTTCATCTTCCACAGCCCTACGGGGCTCTATGGAAAGGGTGTAGGTGGTCTAAAGGGACATAATTACGAATAAAGGAATGAAATTAAGCACAATAACATTTGCACTGTTTATCAGGACAAATTCCCAAGCAATGAGACATAGCTGACGTGAGGAACAGTGTCCTTAAGGAATCAATGGGAGCTCCATTAAAGGTTATGTTAGATAAAGCAGGCTCTGCTACAACTTGGAAAGAAAAAGTTTCCAAATACTCTTCTGCAGAGTGAAATGGCAGAGTCTCCACTGGCAGCAAAGTTTCAAAAACGCTTTTAGGTCTCTGGCTTCTTTAGGTTACTGCTTGGAGCTCAATGCAGAATAATTATGTTGTGTTAAAACAGCATTTTTCAGTAGACAAGCGTTATCTTGGGCACTTTGGACCAATGTTATCCTCTTGCATTTAGAGCGCAGCATAAGCCCTATGATTAATCATTTACCTATGCCCTGCTCCAGTCTTGGAGGGGCTCTGAGGATGCTGCTGCAGTACAAGCAGTCAAAAGCAGGTTGGTTGAGGTGGCAGAGTCCCAGTTCATATATGATGCTATTTGTCCAGGTCACTTCTATGTAGGTGTCTACCCATGAACAAAGAAATCTAGCTTTAACTACGTCCTTCAAAAACATTAGGATTGATTATAATTAATGTGTGTGTGTATATATATATATATATAAAAAAGTTATATAAACTCCTTGATGTTTCCAATATTTGTATTCAGTCACACTAGCCTGAATTCAGACATGTCCTCCCGAGGAAACACATCACTGTCATGGACACTGCGGACCCGCTTCTGAGGTGAGAGCACATCCCATCTCCTACAAGTGACGGGACCCATATTGCAGACCATAACTCACAGGTTTGGGGTTTGTCTTCTTTCTCTCAGCCTCAGAAGGCCTATAGAATTTGTGAGGCTACAGTTCAACAGGTGTATGCAGGATTGGGAGAATAAGGACAGGTACATGAAGCTGTCTAGTCCCATGTTGAGGAATCTGAATGAAACCAGCTTGATTTTAAAATAAACACATAAAAAATGAGCCCCTTTCAGTGAAAAGTCTCCTTGAGGCATACCACGCAGGAACAAGAGGTGAAAGGAATAGCTAAATGAGCTTTGTAGCTGTTTGCAACATGTGATACAGAGCAAGGAAAAAGTCTTAATTGTGGCTGGAAGCAAACACCTACGCCAGGGCCTGGACATGTTAGAGAGACAGTCCCTGCTGTCCAAATGCTGTTAAAATCTTCATAATTAACATTATCAACAGACATCAATTTTCAGTACTAAGATTTTAACAGCACAGTGCAGCAGAAACCAACTCTCCAGTTATTTACAGAGATCAATTCTGACTTGGGACCAGAAAGATATCCACGCCGAGAAGTGGAAAATGGGGGAAGCAACAGAGAAATAGCTTAGAACAATACTGTTATTGCGCAGCATCACGAACACAAGATAATTCCCTTCTCTCCTCCTGCAATGAGAGGTTTCATCTGTGTCCCACAGGCTGAAAAGGCACAAGTGACCCACGTACCAGAGGGTCCAACTCTCTCGCTGGCAAGTGCCAATGCATTTTGCATTAGCACTTCGCACGAGGAGACCCTGAGTCCCCGCACCAATGGGGCTGGGGGGGGTGTGAAAAACCTCCAGAATATGCTTTCTCACAGCCTGACAGATAACTTGCCACAAAACCCAAAGAGAGTCATATCGTCCAGGCTGCAATATCCCATGTTCTAATTCAGTTGTCAAAGGAATGAGTTGCTGCTCATAGGTTACATACATAATCCTTAAAACTACCATTGAAAAAGTACATTTTCTGGGAAACAGAACTTTGCTTCTCACACACTATTCCCTAAATCCACATAAAATCTAGCTCGTCCAGCTCTCTCTGGAAAAACACAGCTCAGATGGTTTGAAAAACAGAAAAGACCTGCTTACTAAATGTTTTCATTCTATGGAGTTTACTTCATAAAAACACCAAGTAAGGAGAGGAAAGCAGATAGGAATGCTTTAAAATACAAATACTTACTTTAAAAAAAAAAAAAAAGGAAAGGGTTAACATCAAGGAGGTTATTTATCTCCCAAGATCAAATCCAAGATGCTCTGAGGGAGCAGCGGTTGGGGACAAGGCTAAAGTAGTAGGTTTCTCTTTAAAGAAATGCAGACCAAGTAGCAAAATATAGACTGAAAATTAAAGTGCAAGAAGAGAAAAATGCTTAAATTAGCCTGGGGAAGTCTATCTATCTAAGTCTTGCCTATACTCGACAGGGCTTGCTGGAAAAGGGAAAACTGCAAAACTACCAGTAAATTGCCCTACTAGAAACACAGCCTTATATTAAGGAAAAGGAACCTTTTGGCTGGTATATCCCAATGCAGTTCCTTCAGGCCAGTAAGCCAAGATGGGGAAAGGATTCAGCTGCTGCCAAACCATTTACCTGCACCTGCAGCTTGATGGGGAATGGTGTTGGCTTTGCTGGCAACGGTTAAAACCTTGGTATTTAAAACTACCGTTAGCATTCTTGCACACAAGCCCGGGGAGGCAGTAGCAAGTTTCGCAGACTGCTTTTCAAAACAATACAATGTCCTCCCGGGTGTCAGCATTTACGATTTCTACACACCCTTCTTAAAAAAAAAAAAAAAACCAACAAAAAACCACCACCAAATTCTTTACTTGAAGTTGAAAAGAAAATTGATTAGTTGCAAAATTTTAAATGTAAATATCCAGAGGGAGGCAGAAATCCCAAGGGAACAGGGGAAAGTGGAGGCTGTGGCCTTCAGTCCCTTGGCATGGAAGGATTTGAATCCCTCTCTGGCCTGTCAAAAGAGATTCCTGGTGCAAATTACCCTGTTTCCCCTCCTGATCCTTCTCCAACTTGCAGGTGCAGCATCTCAAAGACAAATTTTGAGCATGGGTAGAATGCCCTAAGCCCTTCCAAATTCCCCTTGCCTAGTTGGCTTAGCATCTTTGGGACAACATGGGACTTTTTCTGCAATTCAGCCTCATGATTTTACACTTTTCAGACCTGCCCCTCTACCTCCAATCCTTCCCTGAGCCCCACTGCAAAATCTGTTTTTAACTCCTTGCAATGGAGCTACAGCAAAAGCTTGCAAAATGCTGGCCAGAAGCACATTTCTTCGCCTGATTCTGCAGCCTGTAAATTTTACAATTTTGTTTGATGTGGCCTCTACTTTCAAGTTTCTAATAGAAACTAAGGACAGGCAGACACCACCATTTTGTGGCCAGCGCAATGCAGGCAGACAGGGGTGCTACATCAATTTCCCCCCAGTATCTGTTTTTGACGATTTTCATTTTACTGTTCCCATCAGTGGGGATGCCCAAGATGGCTTAAGAGAGTTAGGCATCCAAGACTCTGTTTTAGACTGTTCATGCACACTGCTTGCAATTCTTTTGCAAATGCCCAGGCTTAATCTAACAAGAAGAGGGTCATTTTAGCTGATGATTTTTTTGCCATTTATAAGTGAAGAAACCTATCACGCAAAATATACCAGTGGGGGTTTCTGATAAAGACACTAGTCTCCGTTCAGCCAAAGTGGTAACTTTTTCCAGGGCAATCTTGATTTTCTACTACCAAACTATGGGTCTCAGAATTATATTCTGCATTACAGATTTCATATTTGTGGCCTGCAGTCATAGGAAAATCATCCTTCAAAAGTTAATTCAGTAGGACCGCAATATGGGACTTGCTGTTCAAAACAATAGGAACAAAACATTTATTCTTTTCTCTAGCTACCATGGCTAAAAAAAAAAAAAACAAAAAAGAAAAAGGAAAAGAAAAAAAATCAACTTTTGCTTCTAGAAACGTCACATTTGCTTTGTGTCCTTCAGAGTCCATTGATTTCTTCTCTCTTCTTCCCCTGGAGTAATTGCCCAAACCTTTTCTGCCCATCCACACTTTCTCTACCAGAAGCTGCAGAAGCATTCACTATTAGTGTGTGTCAGAGGTGCTAACCTAAAGAGACAATATTAATGAAATAAATAAAATCTCTCTGTACAGCCTCTTCTGTCCTTTTTCATTCTTACTTTTCAGGAGACAGGGAGCAGAGGAGGGATTTCCACAAGGGTATCGTTTCAGATTAGTATGAAGAAAATCCTTGATCCTTTCTGTGTGCTTGGAAGCCTATAGTAATCATATTAATCCAGGGTCCTTATTGCTGGTTAATGGAATTCTTTTAATATTGACCCAAGTTTCTAGTAAATTGATTTGCATTGATCTGGTGATGTATAGAGCTCAAGTAAGTCTATCTATGTGTAAGCAAATTAAAAACCTTAAGCCTATACAGCCAAACTGTATAATCCCATGCTGAAAAATTGATCTTCTGATACTCTCCGGGGGACATTTTTTTTCTTTTTAGGTAAAGAGACACCTTCAATTTCTTCGACAGAAAAAAAGATCAGCATAATATTTCAGAGACACACACATAACGTATTTCACACTCAACAAAATCCAGTTCAAAGCCATTAGAATAAATCTTTACAATTAGAAACTGCACCTTGTATTGTGTAACACAGCATTGATAATTCAACAGTTGGAATTAATATATAACTGTGTTGCTACAGCATCATCCATCCTTGCTTTCCTGCCTGAGCACAGAGTTTGATATTTTTGAAGGAAGAAGGTTACCACAGCCTTGCTGGGATGGCAGCTGTCACCAAATTCAACACCAGCTTCACCCAAACCATTCCCCTTTGAAGTCAAGTTGGTCCCAGTGTGCCTTTTTCCTGCCCTGGGATAAATACATCAAACATATAGACCCCAAAACACTTAATAAATAACATTGTCCTTGTACAAATACAGTGATATTGAAGATGCATCCATGAAACCTGTGGCGACAGAAATGTGATCTACAAATCTGCATGAGAACCAGTCTCTGACCACCACTGCGAGTGTTCACAGCCACTGAATGCAGAGGACAGGCACAGCAGCAGGAGCAGCAGGAGCTTGGAAGGGTGGTTTCCAAAGGCACTGTGCCCCAGGGGGGTTTATCCCACGTCGAGCAAGATCTGTGTTCACTTCGCAGCCTTTCTTCTAAGGGAAGGCACCAGTACGGTCTCTCCTTTCTCTCCCACCATGCCCATAAATTATATTCATTAATTAAACTGGAGATAATCCCATTTCACTATTAGACTAGGCCAATGGGTCCTGAAAGCACCCAAGGAGAAGGCAGGCAGACACACGCGTATACCCAAAGAAGTGGGATGGCTTAAGCTTTATTTCCATAAGAAATTAGACTGAAATAATCATAAAGCTTAATTCAGTTGCTCAGTTGCCAGCTCAGTTTCACACACATTTTGACCCTCCAGCACACCTGTGTTAGATGTAATCCTTGTCTAACGAATTCCAAACTACTAGCACAACACTAGAAAAAAACCAACCACGTCCAAGATGTCCAACTGCATATACAGATCAACCTACATTTTGGCAACTCAGACAGAGCACCTATAATTTGGAGGTCACTTTTACGTTACCCAGTCAATAGACGCACACAACTCTGTTGTGCACTTATACTTTGTGAGCACAGATTGAGTAGAAAAAACACAGAAGCCTGGCAAAACACAGTGGTCAGATTGGCAGAGCTCATGTGGTATTTGCAGAGGAGATAGAGGATGAGCAATATCTCAGTGCTTACCTTATTGGGTGGGAAGGTTCCAGGTGGACACCTGTTCAGGAAAGGGAAGGCAGCGTGATTCTGTCATGTAAAAGGCCACCTTTTTAGAAATGCTAATTAGCATCAAACACTGACCAATAATCTTTAAAACCCCCCCATTATAAGCATGAACAAGTGCAGCTTTGCAAATTGAAGTAGGTGTTGGAGGATGTGGAGATCTTCTGACTGGAAGATCCGTATCTCCTGTTTCCCCATGTGTAAGCATTTCCATCACTTAACTTGTCGATATGCAGATTCATTCAAAACACATTATCAGCAAGACCAGCATCTTTTTAGTTACCATATTGCATGCCACGATCCCTGCACGTATTTCAAGAAGTGCTTTCACTACTTGTTATTTTGATTTGCACTGCTAAGCTGAGACCTGGGACTGATATCTAGTCTCTGTTCTCCTGGGAATCGACAGCTCTGCTGGAGGGGTTTCAAAAGCAAGGTCAGGGGTGGTTTTCTTTTGATAGCTTTTCCACACGCTTCGGTAAAAGCAGCGTAATATCTTGCTTTCGTAAGGAAGTTGTACACTCAATTCTCCATGATTTCTCAAACACACACACACAAAATTATAAAGTGCTAAAATAATTTTCCTGCGGGTCAGCTCCATGAACTTGCTTTGGGGTGACAAGAGTGAAAGCCTCCGTACCATCAGCAGCCCTCAATAGTTAGCGGAATGAGCACAGCCCATCCCTGCACCAAAGAAAACCCGCTGCCTGCCAGGAGCTCAGTGCTGCATTATGGCTGTCCTAATACCAGTGGAAATTTAACGGGGTACTAAAGAAAAAATATCAGCATGGGTTTTTAACAAACAGTTTTATCACAGAAGCAGCGATCTTCTGCCTGCACAGAGCAAAAGAGCCTTGCCTCTCACTCCCTACTAACGGTAGGCATTACCTGCTCTATGTTTACCTGCAGGATCTCTGGGAAGTGTAGGATGCAACCAGCTTCTCTTTCTCCAGGTGCAGGAGTCAAACTGAAAAAAAAAAAAAAGGGGACTAGTACCCCCAGATCCCTCAGCAAGGGACTACCATGGCTGGCTGTGCAGACCCTCAGGTCTGGGGCACCTGAGTCCTACCTACTTCAGTCTTCTGCCCCAGCCCTGAGCTGGAAGGTGACCTGCAGGAAACTCAAAAAAAAAATAAAATGCCATTACTGTCTTGTGTCAGCTCAGAAAACCGCAACAGGGCCAGGCAGGGGGGGAAAAAGGCTGGAGAGGAAATCAAGGAAATTCACTTTGGCAGAAACTAGCAAAGCCTTTTTCTGAATGTTAACTATCTAATTTAATGAAGTCTAGAGATCAGTAGAGACAATTGTCACTGCCAGCTTTGATGCCAATCACAAGCTCCAGAATAGAAGCCAGCAAATGCATCTAACATACAAAGGGGAAAACAAAAACAAGGCAAGGATTTGACCCTTCGCTCTCATGATCCTTTAAGAAGAAAGATCACCTTTCGAAACTGTGGAGAAAAAAGTCTTCCCGGTCAGAACAAGGCAGCCAGAAAAAGGAGAGAGAAATCACAAGGCGAAAGAGTACAGAATTGTAATTTTTCTCTGTCGGTCTGTGGTGCCTTTAGGGCCGTCAGCAGGAACTCTTACAGGCTGAAAAACTCTACGTGGGCTGGGAAATCAGGGCAGATTTCTGTAATCCATGTCAGGGGAGCCAGCGTGTGCTTCCTCCTTGCAGGCAGCTGTAAGTCTGCTGTGCCTTTGTGGCACTCCTCTTCCCCCAGGGACACACTGCTCCTGTGCTGGCGGGGTCCCAGTATCCTCATCTCCGTCACTCCCATCACTGCATCCTTCAGAAGGCACATGGTGAGGGAGTTTTTTCCATCTCTGCTAAGTATATACAAAGTCCTAACCTCTGTGCATTGAAGCTAGAGCTAAGTGAATTAATATAGCCTGATTTCTTTCAAGGAGGTTTTTCCACAGAGATATTCCATGAAAATTTTAAGAGTCATTTTGGTCACTGATCAGCAGTCCTCAGACTGGAAGTTCATTTTCATTTCCATTTCTTTTTAAAAAAAGAAAAGGCAAAAATGTGGGTTTTTTTACTTTATCCTGCAAATGCAGAAAGACCGAGTCTCCCAGAAATCCAACATGGCCTATGGGCCACACTTTAGCAGCCTCCCCTCTTAGGTCTGGAAGTACAAATGCTGGCCACATCACGAGGACTTGAAGAGTTTGGGATTCCCCACCACTTTCCTGTGTGCACCTGATGGTCACCAAAAACACATCTCAGATACAGATTCCTGTGTTACTCCCGTCAACAAAAACTAATGCAGCTTGATGGAAAGGTACCAGGTGCTTTCTGGGTGCCCTGAACGTGCTGCAGGTATCTGGGCAGGGAGAGAAGGTAGTCTAAGGCCCCAATTTTAAAGACAGAGTCCGGAGTGCAGCACTTTAGTGTACATCAGGGCACTCGGCCAGCTTCATCACTAGACAAGGTTTACTCAGGAGCTTAATATCGATTCCCCAAAATAAAACAAAGTTACAAAGATGGCCAAACAACATTGTTTGGATCATTATGATTTTATTTCCCAGGAAGGACTCTCCTTAGCACTTCCAGTTTTTCTGTTCACTCAGGAGGGTAGCTGATGACTTCCACTTCGTTCCTGAACATCTGCAGATCTGGAGTTCCCAATCTTTCTGTTAGACCTCGTTTAATGTATCGTTCCAGACAGTCTGCTCCCTGGCCCAAGGGCTAAACACTTCTTTCCTCTCTCATCCTCTTGATACCCTTCCTTCTCTGAAATTGGGCTCCAGGGAAGCTCCCTAAGGGAAAACAGCACTTCATCCCCTCTCCCAAAGATTAGGAACTTCAGGTGTGCCCATTTCTTGCTTTATATGACTTTGGCCAGCCTACAGCCTCCTTAAAATAGTCACCTCATGAGCAATTCTGATGGTACTAAAAAGGCCCTTAGACTGGCATTCCACTTACTCAGAGGTTTGCATGGAGTTTGTATCAGGTATGCAAACACAGAGGGCGATTTGGGGATGGGACTTCCCTGAGGATATGGTCCTTACATCATATTCGGTTAGTTTTTGAGGAACGCACAAGCGCGTCTATCCTCTCTCCTGCATGCTGGGACACTAATGAGAAAGACAAGATCCTAAATTCTTCTGTTTGACTTTCTCTTGCTTTCTCCCCTGTGTTTCCACCCAAGCTGTAGACCTGAACCCCAAATCATATGATCCAAAGGTCAGGACCACATGGATGCATACAGAGAGACCACGAGTGTACAGTGCAAAATCACCCATTCCCAACCTTCATCCATTTCCCACGAGTCTCATTAGAGCAGCACTGACAGCAGTCACCAAGCTACACCCAGACTCACCACACAGCGAATAGCAATAGACCTGGGCAGCCATAATCCCATCCAGGCCAGTCGTACAGGCATTGGCTCAGTCACTTTGAGGGAAGGAGGCATGTACCTTTTGATGGGGGCGAGAGCTGTGGATCATCTTGAAATAATTGGACCATCTGAACAAATTTGTAAGTACAGTTTTTGAAAGCTTTCTGTGTTCACCCAGTTGAGCTGGGTTTCCACAGGATGGTGAAACCCTGCATCTCTGACACTAGTGAGGCTCAAAGACCAACCCCTCAGTCAGAAGCAGGATGTGCTCCTCAACCGAATGGTTGCAAATCTTTTTGAGGTGAGCAATACCAGTTCCTGTCCCTGTGGATTTCTTTTTTTTTTTTTATTCTCCTTGTATTCATTTTTAGAAATGCCTGAGCTATGGAAAAACATAGTAAAACAAAAGAGCTTGAGAACAAAAGTGCTTCCTCCGAGGGAAGGTCCATCTGGCCCAATACTTGGTCCCTAAAGTGGCCAACCATCAATGTCTACAGGAGAGCATATAAGCAGTGCAAGTCTACTTCTGTCAGGGTCCTGGGGGTGCTCATAGACCTCAATGGCTGAGACTGGCCTCCCCTGGGACCCCCACCCACACTGTCTCCTGCCAAGGGCCCAGGGAATGTGTCGCAGCTCAGCCTGGGGCCGTCAGACCCTGCCTGAGGGATGTTGTAGCTGTATCCGTCTCTGCCCCTGTCTCCTGGATGGGCCTGGTGTCATGGTTTGGGCTGGGCTGGCCAGCAACAAGATGACAGAGGCTCTCCCCCCACCTCTTGCCCAAGGAGAGGAAGAAGAAAGATAAAGAGATTTGTGAGTTTAGAAAATAACTAAACTACTTTAATGAAATATTAATAAAAAAGGAATTAATGAAATAGATACAATACAAATAAATATATACAAAACCAGATCAAGTTCCCAGGGAGATATCATTGGCAGGCACTGGGAAAGCTCCAGACTGGACTCAGTGACAAATGGGATGACCAAGATCATAAGGCAAGATGAGCTGACGAGGTCCTTCTCAGACGTCAGTCATTGAGCAAAGAGAGACACTGAAGAAGAGCCCACCGGAGAAGATGCAAAGAAGAAGAGCCCTTGGAAATGAGTCCTTGGAGAGGAGCCAACCTCACCCCTTTGCTCCCTCAGCTGTTACACTGAGCATGGCAAATGGGATGGAACACCCGATCGGTCAGTTGGGGTCCCCTGACCTGCCCACTCCTCCCCACAGGTGCAGCCTCTCCATGGGGTAAACAGCCCAGTCAGGGACCCTGGCTGCCCCAGCAGCAAGGGTGAGCAAGAGCCTCTCACTGAACAGAAAGTTGTCTCTGCTCCACCCCAAGCCAGGACACTTGGAACCTGCACTGCAGAGAGCTGCTCTCCTGGGTGGAGCCCTGAGACCTAGGTCTGATCTGTCACGCATAATGCCGGGCATATCACAGCATAACTATTCTGTTCTATTCCCTGCACTCACAATGACTTGAAGAACAATGAGACTATTTTCCTGAAATGCCAGCGGTTTTTCATCTCCAAAAACACTTTCAAGGACACGTAACACAAAGGCTACAAGTGGAAACAGGATTTTATTTTGTGCTGGTTTATGTTATTTTGTTATTTTTCTGAATGCATTTCAGAGCTAATGCTCATGAGCATTAACACAATGCGCATGTGTAGCCAGGAGCAAGCCGATGTATTCTTCAGTTTAGCTTGAAAAAACCTCCCTTTGCAGTCTGACAAAGCAGAGCTACAGAAACTAGCAGCAGGAGTACAGGCCAAGCAGTCCCTGTTTCCCAAAGAACAAGAACATGAAGATTGAGGATCGGAACTGACCGACCACAAACAAAAGAAGAGGAAGATGAAGGCGGCGAAGAAGATGAAGAAAAAGAGCATGATGATGAAGAAGACGACAACAACGACAAAGATGACAACAATGAAGAAGATGAAGAGGACAAAGACAAAAGAAGAAGAGGGAGACAACAACAACAGAAGAAGAAGATGACCAGTGCCAATCTGCCCTGGAGGAAAATTCCTTCCTGACTCCAGTGATGGCAATCAGCTATTCCCTGAGCATGTGAGCAAGACCTGCCTCCTCATCCCAGAGGCTGGTAATGCCTCCCAGCAGATGCCCAAGCCCACTTCTCCCTCAACTTCAAGCTATCTCAGGGGCTTCTGAGAGCAGCCACGTGCCCCTGGCCTGATTGACCTTGGGGGCAAGAATCCTTCACATGCCTGGCAGGACACCAGTGGGTGCTCCAAAGGTTGGTGATCCCTTGCAACATCTCTTCATCCCATTTTTTACGGCTGCTGCCCCTGGCTCTGCAGAGAATGAAGATGATGGACTCTGCAGTGCTCCTCAAGAAGGCATTCCCATGGTCATACCACTATTATACAGCTGAAAAGACCTGATATCCTTGGGCACCTCCAGGGGTTGGTGGCTCTTCCCATCTCCTGTGGGGCTTCCCAAAGGCTGAAGCAGGATTTCCATCCATCAGATGGGCTTTGAATGTGGCCCAACCAGGAGCTGGCCTTGCAGTGGAGAGCCTCCAGCAGCCTCATCCAGCCTCTGATGTTCCTCCCTTAGCCCCCTCCAAGTAATTCCACTGTCTCCTCAAGGGCTTCCTCTCAGATGCCCTCAGGCTGCCCCCAGACCAGCCCTGGCAGTGGGACATGGGAGGATGCTCCCCATTTATCCTGCCCCAGGATACTGTGACTGCTGCGTTGCGAGGCGGTGGCACATTGACATGGGGGAGACAAGGGCCTCCATGCACAGCCCCACCCACCACCCCTCCACCCAGCATCCTTCAGAGGAAGGCCTTTGGGGCTGCTGGCCCCAAAGCTGTCCCTGAACCCAGGAGGCCCAGTGGGCTGTCCCTGCCCTTGGAGGGCATGCACTGGGCACAGCTGCTGGGCATCCCTGATGCCTGCTTTGCCATTTGGCTCCCAAGGACGAGCCTTATGCTGTTGTCTTCTCTCAGGCCATGGCAGAAACCAACCCTGCAGCCCAGAGACCACCCCTATTAGCCGTGCTCTCTCTGCACCAGAGCTAATGTCCATGAGGCCATGCTGCAAGGAGGATCAGGGACACAAAGCCTTTTCTGAGGGGATAACAAGGGATGGTTTCAGCAGCTGCAGCCTGGAGGAAAGCCAAAGCGTAACCAAATCCATAGGCTGGGGTGGACGGTGCCAATAGACCACCATGGAAATAATAGAATTGCCTAGGTTGGAAGGGACCTTTCAGATCATCTAGTCCAACCATCAACCTAACATTGACAAAAAACACCACTAAACCATATTGCTAAGCACTACGTCTACCTGTCTTTTAAATATCTCCAGGGATGGTGACTCAACCACTTTCCTGGGCAGCCTGTTCCAATGTTTAATAACCCTTTCAGTGTAAAAAATTTTCCTAATATTCAGTCTAAACCTCCCCTGGTGCAACTTCAGGTCATTTCCTCTTGTCCTATCACCTGTTACTTGGGAGAAGAGACCGACCCCCACCTCTCTACACCCTCCTTTCAGGTAGTTGCAGAGAGCAATAAGGTGTCCCCTCAGCCTCCTTTGCTCTAGACTAAACAACCCCAGCTCCCTCAGCCACTCCTCACAAGACTTGTTCTCCAGACCCCTCACCAGCTTTGTTGCCCTTCTCTGGAACCACTCCAGCACCTCAGTGTCTTTCTTGTAGTGAGGTGCCCAACACTGAACACAGTACTCGAGGTGGGGCCTCACCAGTGCCAAGTACAGGCAGACGATCACTTCCCTTGTCCTGCTGGCACACTATTCCTGATACGGCCCAAGATGCTTCTGGCCTTCTTGGCCACCTGGGCACACTGCTGGCTCACATTCAGCTGGTCAGCAGTTGATCAACTTTTTCTGCCAGGCAGCTCTCCAGCCACTCTTCCCCAAGCCTGTAGCACTGCATGGGGTTGTTGTGAACCAAGTGCAAGACCCAGCACATGGCCTTGTTGAACCTCATACCATTGGCCTTGGCCCATCCAATCCACTGTCCAGATCCCTCTGCAATGCCTTTCTACCCTCAAGCAGGTTGACACTCCCACCCAAGTGGGTGTCACCTGCAAACTTACTGAGGGTGCACTCAATCCCCTTGTCCAGATCATTGATAAAGATATTAAACAGAACTGGCCCCAATACCGAGCCCTGGGGAACACCACTTGTGACCAGCTGCCAAATAGATTTAACTCTGTTCACCACCGCCCTCTGGGCCCAGTCCTCCAGCCAGTTTGTTACCCAGCAAAGAGTACTCCCGTCCAAGCCATGGGCAGCCAGTTTCTCCAGGAGAATGCTGTGGGTAACCGTATCAAAGGCCTTACTAAAGTCCAGGTAAACAACACACACAGCCTTTCCCTCATCCACCAAGCGGGTCACTTTGTCCTAGAAGGCAATCAGGTTTGTCAAGCAGGAGCTGCCTTTCATGAACCCTTGCTGAATGGGCCTGATCACCTGGTTGTCCTTCACGTGCCGCATAATGGCACTCAGGAGGATCTGTTCCATAACCTTCCCAGGCACAGAGGTCAGACTGGCAGGCCAGCAGTTACCCGGATCCTCCTTCTGGCTCTTCTTGTGGATGGGCTAGGGACGGTCAACTGGGACCTCGCCGGTTAGCCAGGACTGCTGGTAAATAATGGAAAGTGGCTCGGTGAGCACTTCTGCCAACTCCCTCAGTACCCTTGGGTGGATCCCATCTGGCCCCATAGACTTGTGTTTGTCTAGGTGCTGGAGCAGGTCCCTCACCATCTCCCTTTGGATTATGAGGGCTTCATTCTGCTCCCCGCCCCTATGTACTAGCTCAGAGGTCTAATAACACAGGGTCTGAAAAAAACGGTGGTGTGGTGGAAAGGCTGGTCATTTTCAGACGTAGAACATTTGGATTCGTGCCCAAAGCACAGACAGGCAAATGACAACTCTTCCAAACAGCAAAAATAGCCCATTTCTGCTATCACCATCACATCCCCTTGTCCCACTGTGCAGCTCCTCTGTTAAACACACTAATTGGCTGTGCTTATATGGGATACAAAATGCACTTCAGCCATGGGGTAAAATTTCCACAGCTCATTTGTGACTTTAAGCTTTTGTAGAGAAGAGGGAGAGGGAGAAGAGAGTTCAGTTGGAAGGGACCTACAATGATCACCTAGTCCAACTCACCAAGCAATTCAGGGCTGACCAAAAGTTAAAGCATGCTATTAAAGGCATTGTCCAAATGCCTCTTAAACACTGGCAGGCATGGGGCATTGACCACTTCTCCAGGAAGCCTGTTCCAGGGTTTGACCACCCACTTGGTAAAGAAATGTTTCCTCATGTCAAGTCCAAACCTCTCCTGATGGATGAAGCTTTGAGCCATTCCCATGTATCCTGGCACTGGGTACCAGAGAGGAGAGACAAGCACCTCCCTCTCCACTTCCCCACCTCAGGAAGCTGCAGAGAGCAGTGAGGTCGCCCCTCAGGCTCCTTCTCTCCAAACTACACAAACCCCGAGTCCTCAGCTACCCCTCAGAGGACATGCCTTCCAGCCCCTTCCCGGCTTTGGTGCCTTCCTATGGATGCATTCAAGGATATTCACATCCTTCTTAAATTGGGGGGCCCAGAATTGCACACAGTACTCAAGGTGAGGCCCCACCACTGCTAAATACATCAGGGTAATCACCTCTTCTGACCAGCTGGTTACGCTGTGTTTGATGCGCCCCAGGATGGGGTTTGCCCTCTTGGCTGCCAGGGCACACTGCTGACTCCTGTTGAGCCTCCTGTCAACCAGTACGCCCAGACCCCTTTCTGCAGGGCTGCTCTCCAGCCGCTCCTCTCCCAATTTAGACTTGCGTCTGGTGTCACTCCGTCCCAGGTACAGAATCCAGCATTTGTTCTTGTTGAATTTCATGCCATACACATGAACCCACAACAGTATCTGCTTTGTCTTCCATCCCCCTGATCCTCACCCAGAGGCTCTCAACTACATCATCTCTAACCGTAAGGGCCGGACAGTCGAACCCCTCCCCTACATGCAGTGCAACTCCTCCACCTCACCTGCCCTGCATATCCCTCCTGAACAGCCTATAGCCCTCCATCCCATTTGCTTACCCCATGTTGTGGGAAAATGTTCAGATTTTATCTAAAATCCTGGCAAATCTCCTTTTCCTTTAGGATTTTGCATTTGGAGTACTGAAAGAGTAAGGAAGGCACTGTTCTTGTCATTTTGTACATTTGTGCCAAAATTGGTATGTACACACCAAGAAGGTGTGGAAACCTTCTTGGAAAGTTGGAGTATGGTCCTTAACAAAACACATATTTTCACATCTCTCCCTAAGTAGCTCTGTCTCTGTGGGTAGTGGCTACCTTGGTCATATCACCTGCATGCTGTGGATCACAGAAGCCACCTGTCTATGAGAGGGACAGAATTTTATTGAAATGAATTCTTTTTTCCATCGGCTGCATTCAAATGCTAAACACATTTCTTTGCCTCCCAAAACCCAGAAGTATCTCAGATCAAGGGACAAGACTTCATATAAAATGAGAAGGCTCTCCTAATTGTGAAAGTTTCTTATCTTAAAGGGATAAGTGGTGAAATATATATTGTTAGAGCACCCATCAGCACTGCCAGAGGTCTGTCATATTCACTACAAGCCCGAATACTGAAGATAAACTAGAATTAAGCTGTTATTGTCCCCTGTGTTAGAGCCAGCCCCAGCACAGGACATATCAACTCATGTACGTTAATTCTATTTTTAACTGAATTTGATCTCCACTTACTCAAATTCAGAGAGTAGAAATGAGGGTGGATACAAACAAAGCCAGAACAAAATTTTGCTCTAAAGAATAAAACAAGTATAATTGTCCTGGCTATCCATATAGTCAAGAAATAGCCATTCAAACTACCAAGGTTCACAGAACAGATGGTTTGGATACAGTAAGGCTATCTTATAAATAATATTTAAGTTAGCAAGACAAAGACTAAGAGGGGAGATAATTGTTCCTCTCTGTATCTGTGGCATAACAATATGTGCAAGAAGAGATGAAGCCGAGGTATATCTGTTGGTTTAATATATAAAATCCAGCTTTGCACAAAGTAGCAGTGGAATTTACATATATTTACTTTAGAAATTATGTCAGCAGAGAGCTTCTGGATCACTGATGCTGTCATGGTCGAATGTTGCAAATTTGGTCTTTCAGAGATTGATCAAGGGCAATCTTAAGAGCAGGTAGGTTTGCCGCTGTCCCTGCTGCCATTGGAAAGCCATGCCAGCGCCCCCTCACCTTCAATATCCCGTCTTCCAATTTCCAGCCAAACTCTTTTATAGCCAGTTGTTCTCACGCCAACATTTTATTTTAGGGTAAACGACAATTTTTCCTCCTGGCTCTTTGTTCCCCTCGTACACTCTTGCAGTCCCCTCTCAAAGGGTTTTCATTTTTCTGGGCACAGTATCTGTCCTGTCCTTCTGTGCACAGATGTGTCTTAGTACCGTATGCAGTATTTCCTATGAGGTTGCACTGATGCTTTGCCTAGGGCTATTGGTTTTCCCTCTGCTGAAAGTAGATCACCTGATGCAATCCTAAGTTATATTTCCCCTATATTTTCCCTTTTCACAGCCTATCACATGAGTATTCATAAGTAATCCTGTCTGTCATTAATTGTCACTATTATTTGTCCTCCACATCATGCTTCAAGAGAGTTTCCAGTCACCAGGAGAGACAAATTCTGGAACAGGCTCAACTCCTCCAACAGGGTGGGGAGCAAAAATCCTAACTTATTTTAAAACTCAGTCTGATAAATGAAGAGGAATATATGATCTGACTGCCTGAAATATCAGGAGTCTGGACCTCATGATCCATGAGGACCTTCCCTATCCTGAGTCCAGAATTACTAAATATAATATACGGTAGAGTCACTAAAAATATCTAGCTAATCACTCACATGCCAATAACATTTTAGGTGGAATTTTGAAGAGCAAGAACAAGCTAAGTACCTAAGTCCCTTCAGCCCCTACAGAAATCCCAGATGCTTTTTAATTACACTTATTTCTATTTCCAGTGGTGGTTACAGAACTATGTTTACATAGAAAGTTCTCGTTTCCTGGTATTAATACACTAAATGACCATGAAAGAAAGTTGTAGAACAAAAGGAGTATCCAAGTTTTAAACACGCAAAAATGAAAAACAAAGGAGAGATTAGAAATTCTGTGCAACTGCAAAAGCCAGAAACTGATCTCACCTCTCCCAGTCCTCCCTGAAACACCTAATTTGTGTGAACATCTCCCTTCCCATGTTGCGCATCTACTGTTGAGTGAGTCAGAGGAGGCTGAATCAGGAAACACATTTCCCATTTAGATCTGAAACCACTTGGCTCCACAGTAGTCAACCTCTGTTGCATAAAGCAGACACCAAAAATAAGAACAGTCCTGAGGAAATTGTGTCCTGTATTCCCATGTTTCCTGCTATTCCTCAGTTGTCTCATTATTCCATTAGAATAGCTTAGATATGACAGTGAAAGTCTCACTTAGGGTAGCATTTTCTAAAAAGCCTACTTAAGCACTCAAAACTTATTTTTAGAAGTAAGACATATATGCCTAGCTCCAGTGAAGAATCAAGATATCGAAAACATAATTCTAAATAGCAAAAATGAAATACGAAATCACAGTCAAACACTACCATCCCCATTCAGCCCCTGCCTGCCTTCCTTGTCACCTGTGGTTGATTTTCAGGTTCCCCCGTTTCATGTACCCATACCGAAGGACCACAATATTGGCTTGATGTCCGCCATGGACCTATGCTCGGCTGGGCTTCAGAGGTTAGGTATTTGACCCCCAGGGCTATAAGGAGGGAAGAAGAGGAGTGAGATGCCCAGATCACACCTACATACACCAGCAGTACAAGCCTCTCCAAGAAATAAAAAAGTCCCATGGCAGCCTAGGGATTACAACAAGCAAGATGGCAATTTAAGAATATAGTAAAGATGTTATAGACCTAAGCCCAAATCCCTCCTCTGACTGAGGGGTTTTTCTGCCCCCCATAGCACACCTCACCCCAGAGCTTCCCAGTTACCCCAAAAGGGGACATTCTTTTGCTTCAGATATTCCACTTAATAAAAAAATCCTAATTCTTTAATTGAAAAACGCAAGAGCAGACTTGGCAGTCTGACCCCTGCTGTAAGGATGGTCTATGTATTATACAGCAAGTGTTTAACGTAAAGAGTTAGGCATGTTGCTTACATTTCTTTCTCCACAAGATCCTAAGTTACTTCTGAAAACAGAACTTGGATGTTTTTGACAATTCTGTCTTTTTTCATCTATCTAACATATTTTTTAATTCAACTAAAAGTCTTTCCCTCCATAATTTATTGTGGCAGTGAGTTCCACAGATTAACTATATGTGACATAAAAGGGTATTTTCTTTACCGGTTTTAAATTCATTGCCTTTTAATTTCATTAGGTATCCTCTCACAAGACAGGATAAATAGTAGCACCTGCTGACCTTCTTTGTCCCATACATTATTTTATATACCTTTGCCACGTCGCTTCTTGTTAGTCTCTTTACTAAACTAAATAGCTGTAATCTTTTTAATCTCTCATATTATGAGATACTCTCCAACCTCCAATTGTTTGCTTTGCCCTTTCTTAAAAGTTAGTGGGTATTCACGTCTCTCTAGGTATTCATTTAAAAGTAACGTATAATTTACAATAACTTAATCTTTAGAAAGTCTTGCATTGTTTAGACAACTAGGTTCCTTCTATTATCTATTCTTTCTATACTGGTGCAAATTTATCAGCAAAACAGTGCCTCTGGGAGCGACCTTTGTTGGTAGCAATATTTGCAAACGAGAGAGACCAAGCTCAGCCTCAAATACATTATGTATTTGGGGCAACACTTCGGGGTGTACCCCAGCTCAGGGCTGGTTTTACATTCACAATTACTTTGAAACTGTAGTCAAATCCATCCCACGCGCACCCCTCCAACACTGGTGCCCAGAGTGCGCTTCAGGTGACCTTACCAGACCTTCCCGTAGCACCTTCTGCCAAGTTTCCTCTCAACGACTGTGGGTTGGTGATTTCATTTCCTCTTTGTGGAGGTGGGTCCCAGCCAGCAGCTCGCGATGGGGAGTCCCGGCACTCAGCACGAGCAGCTCACCCAGCGATCCCAGCTCAGGCTCCTGCTGTTGATGGAAACTAGAAGAGATAATCTCCAGTTTCAGTATCTCTGAGTTATCACATTTGCTGAACAGATAGAAATTCATGCAAGCACTGAACGGATAGCTCAATTTCGTGTCAGTGCCAAAATGCAGCGTATGGATCAGGAGCTTGACAGTCGTCAGAGCTTTTTCATCCCTCCCAAATATTTTTGGGTTCACAGTTTCTTTTTTAGCAGGTGAGACTAGGTGAGCTCAGGTGGGTTGCTAGCTCTACCATAGGATAATTTCTACCACCAGCACACAGCAGCACAAAACAATGTTGTTCTCCTGATGTAACTCAACCGTGGTTTAAGGAGGAATTATCTCCAGGTATTATAGCTCCTTGTCTGCATTTAGACAGCGTCTGTTCTGCACCCCAGGAATGTCTCACTGCCATCATCACATATGTTTTAGGGTTCACATGCTATTCTTGAACTCCGTAATTTAAACATTGTAATCCCGCTGTCCAAGTGACTCATGAAGACAATGTCCCTCTATCTTCTTTAAATCTCCCCAACAGGGACCTGCCTTCTCAGGGCCTGGTAGCCGTGCCACGCCAGGGCACCCGAGCTGCTGGGCCCAGAGAGGGATGCAGCATCCCACTGGATATTTGAGTTTTACTAAGGGTGAACAGTCATGACGGTGGCTCATCCCACTCCAACAGCTTCAAGGCTGCAGATGCTAAGAAGAAAATGAGTGAAAAATCTCCCTTTCTTCTTTTTCTTAAACAGTAAGACATCCTTTTTAGACACACTCAGAAAGCTGAAACTCTGGGTTTGCTCCAGTTGCCTAAACCCAGGCGCCTAGTACTGCTGGAGATGCCATAGGTAGTGGTAAAACCCATGGCATGTTGGGAAACTATGGGAGACCCTCACCTTTCTGATCAGTATCTTGATACCAACTGCTGCAGCCCAGGGCTTCTCAAACAGCAATTCTTAGGCACTCAAGCTGAGCCTTTCTCTGAAACTTGAGTCCCAAAATCAAGCACCAAAAAAATATTTTTTGTGGAAAGTGGCTGATTATTCACAGTTCAGCTGTCTTCAGAGCTGGCATGTTAAAGAGCGTCTAATCCCAACGATTGCTTTCTGAACATAACACCCACTAGAAGGGGAAGAGAAAGCCCTAGCACAGTCTCATTTCCGAGGTGTTTCTAAAACAACAGCACTCCAGAAATAGTGTAGGAAAACAGAGCCATCTACAGGGGAAAACTTTCTGGTTTGGCAAGAAAAAGGATCTGAAGAAGCAACAGCGTGATCCTGTGCAAAGAGCA
Source organism: Chroicocephalus ridibundus (assembly GCF_963924245.1). Lineage (NCBI taxonomy): Eukaryota > Metazoa > Chordata > Aves > Charadriiformes > Laridae > Chroicocephalus > Chroicocephalus ridibundus. The sequence goes on along the minus strand of NC_086285.1, from coordinate 53,295,666 downwards.
CAAGGGCAGGTCCAGACAAACCCTGTGTTACCAGCAGAATGATGGAAGTTACACAAATTTATTCTGTATAATGGGAGTTTTGTGAATAAGGTTCAGTGTCTCTCAGACTCTTTTCTTTTATAGTTTTGGCAAACCAATTTCCATGAGCATTCCACCGAAGCAAAACCTTTTAGTTTCCCAATCGCTACATCCTCATATTACAGTTACTAGTAATTGCTGGAAGACACTTTCACTGGTACGCACCTTTCACACGTTCCCAGGAGACAGGCTCCGTCCGAGGCTGTGGTCCCACCCCACATTTTCACACTCAGGTCCTTTCCAGCTGCCCTCTGCGCCTCGGTTCCCTGGGCATGCCCATGCCGTGTCAGAGACATGCACGCTGGCAAGCAAGACACACCTAATGTACTTGGCTACAGAAGACGTAAAACAACACCTCCTGCCTGCTGTACAATGGAAGTACTCCATTAACTCAAAACGCAAGTCTGGCACTTTTTTTGGTATTTAATAGCGTATGCTCAGTTCCATGCTGGTGACTGTAACAACCAGGAGATAAAAAATTGCATTCTCACCAACGGCACAAAGAATGACTCCTAATTGCCCTTCTGCCTCCATGGAAAAAAATCTCAGGGCTGAAGTCTCCTTAGTTTATTTTCCTATTTTTTGATTGTCCCACTACATGTCTTCAACAGAGAAGACATTAAAGAAGAGAGAAAGGAAGGAAAAGAAGAGCTGTTTATCTGGAAGTCTTAAGAAACTGTAGCGAAGCTGCTGCTTAAAATGCCATGTTAGGAAATATAAGGTCTTCAGTGTCAGGAACTGCTACAACTTAGGGAAACAGCTCTAAGAGTTTCGCTATGGCCAGATGATAAAGGATGTTTTGTTACGTTAACACAGGGGCCTCCATACTTAGCTGGATTAAGCCAATTAAAATGGCACGAAATCAATCTTTCTTTAAATACTTAAAAGCAGAGCAAAAATTAGGTTGAGCGAACCCTCCCAAATTGATTTCCATTTCTGTAATGACTGATTTATGTGATATATAAAGTTCAGTTTCATATCTAGCTGGACTTCTAAATGTTTGTATGTTCTTACTTATTCAATCATATTCTCTTGTAGGATTATTATTTTAAACTCATCCAGACTTGAGCTTTTTGAGTTATTAGAAAAAAATTCCATAGACTTACCTTTGGCTGAATTTAATAATAGTTTTAATTCAATTAAATCTAATTGAATTACATTAAATGCATCCTGCAATTTTATATGTACTGACTGAGCAGTACAGTCAATGGAACAAAGTCATCAGTGTAACAGTATAGCTTTGAGCTTTAATGTTGTTGATATAGGTCATAATATAGGAAACTAGGACTTTTGTGGGTAGAAAAGATTTCCCTTGGCCTAGATAGTCTCAAGTCCTGTGTCAAAAAGAACAATGGTTGAGCCTCATACTTTATAGCGTCCATCTGGTTCAGATACCACACACAGAGATACCAAACAATGACCCCTCATGAGATGGCTATTGACTTCAATGGGAGCTGGATGGCCTGGGAGAAAGGAGAATCATGTATATGGGTTCTCTGGAGCGTTGCTAGCACCGAACAACTTGGGTCCGCCACTCTCCTAGGACAATTATATCTGAAGAAAAAACTAGTGAAAGATATTTTGAAACCTTTTTGAAAGGATTTCTCTACTCTTTCTTCTGTTTTAACAATGAGTTTAAATAAAAAACATGCAGCAATCAGTTACATGTGGACTGTAAACTCTCCCAGACAAGGGCTGCTCTTTTTGTGTATACATACAGGGTGAGATATGTTGCTGTTAATTTTAACTATCTAGGAGTTGCATCTACTCCAAAGCAGTTGTCCAGGCTTCCGCTCAACTCTTTGCAGAGTCCTTCTATAAGCAATCCACCCCATCTATCTTTGATGACATGTATTTTGGGACTATGGAAAAGTTTTGCACTGAGTCATATTTATACATTGCCTCATATGAGCAAAAATGCTGTTTTAACCCCATCTCTTTGCCTTGCCACCCGTCCAGCCCCAGTCGTTCATAGCCTCCATAGCTGGAGAGGAGGGGATCTCCTCTGTCAGGACGGCACTTTTGCATTCCTGCTACTACCCTGCTTGGTTAAAATCAGTCCACCTGGGGGAAGAGAGCCTCTGGGAGGCCCAAAAAAGGGACTGAGTTGTGGAGGTGGAGCGTTGTTCCCCAGGGGCTGACGCTACTGGAGGCATGAGGCGTGCAAGCAAGGAAGGTGCAGACAGTAGAAGTCAAACAAGTATCTCTAAAAGGGAAGCTGGACCTGGAAACAAAGGAGAGATCTCTAGAGCCTGATCTTCAGGCAGGTTGTGCAATTCTTTCTCCACACGTCTGCAGCTATTCTCTGCTCCACGTTGCCCGGGAATTCAATGAGCACTCTTTCTACTCCATCATCCAAGTCACTAGAAAAAATCCCGAGTACCGCCAGGCCCAGCATAGAGCACTTTGATACCGATTCCCAGCTCAGCGGTGACTCACTGACAACCGTATGGTTTTCGACCAGCTGCATACCTAAAGTGTTAGATCTTCTCTTCTCCTTTTCAAGGTGTGTCAAAAGTAGTCCAGAATAGATGTTTTGTTGAAATGTAGTTCAAAATCAGATCTTACAGTAAGCCATGGCTAAAAGAAAGGCACTTGAGTAGTTAAAGTTTAGCAAATGGGATTACTGCTGAGATTTCTACACATATGTTTATGCCTTTTTTGTGCCTGTTCTCTGATAAAAGCGAGCAGCAGCTGTTTTAACGACTACAACAGCACTTTGCTCTCAGAAATCTCCACTGAAAAAAGTCAGTTGGCTTCCAAAGGCACAAATATGTGAAAAAGGTCAAGAAGGCAATATTAAATACCAACGTCTGTTTTACTCAGTATCCTAAACTTGGTTAAAACATACAACTTTCCCTTAACTGTTACTTTTTTCCTAAAGGGATAAGCATAAATCTAACTTACATTTCTATTTTTTATAGGACGCTGTATAATTCTAGCTGATTGTAAAATATTCCTTCAGGGACAAACTCACAGTAGATAGGCTTGAGACTTGCCTCTGTTTCTCTGTAAAAAGAACGTGCAACTCCTTCAGGTAACAGGAAGGTAGAACAAGTATCTAGTTAATTAGCTAAATGAGAAAACAAAGAAGAAAAATATAAAACTGGAAGTTAGGCGTATGGTAGGCACGTTGTCCTTATGAGAACATACGTGTCCATTTGGGGTAAGTGCAAGGAAAGGGGCATCTCTCAAAGCTATCTACTTTCTAGCAACAGGAAGAGAGGGAAGAAGTAATCTAAGGGATTATCTGTACCAGATAAAAGCACTTGGATAAACTCCCATGCCTATTAACAGCTCATCTCCAAGAAAACATAGTGGAGCCCACAGACAGGGCAAAAATGGACGTTTACCTCGTATAAAATTTTCTCCCAGGCTCTTCCAGTATGAGGAGTAGGAGTAGTGAAGAAATCTGTGGCAGAAGTCTGCCACTCTCCCACCCTAAACCACCATCCTTCCTCCTCTCTGAGGTCAGCAAGCCCACGTAATGCTCTCCCTGTTTGTGCTTTGCTTTGTGTAGAAGCTGGGGGGGAAATTAGCTCTCAGTGCACTTAGGGAAGGTTGTCAGCAGTGGAGGAAGCTACTGGAAGACAACCTTTACTACCTTTCCACGGTGAGCCCACATACGTCTCTCTCTAGCTCCAAGTCTGAGGTTTTCCAAAATGCCAGACAAACTCTTCAGTCAAACATACAAATCCAACCTAATTCCACTGCACAACCCTAAAGAGACACCTCCACATTGCAGCCTGAGCACGTGGCTGGCTCCATGCAAGTTTGACGCAAGCTGGGCAGGGCTGCAACAAGCATAACAGGGGTTTTCTCCATGAGTTCTCTCAACTGGATTCCCCTCTTCCAAGTATGTTAACGCAAAGTAGCACAGTAAGAAGCCAGATATATAAAGCTTGTCTGCTAGGCACTTTCCTCACCACACCAATCACTGCTCTGAGTGGGCATCTGTGAAGTCAAGAACCATAGGGAAAAATGCTGATACCTAAACACACTTAAAAAGACAGAAACTCAGCTGGGATAAATCAGTGCAGCTTTGACAAAGTATGTGAGTCTGGACATAGCAGTTTACATTTTAACGCTATTCAGGCGGACTTTGGGATGGGGAGATGCACTATCCCATCACCCCATCCTGCTTCCCAGCTGAGCGAGCTGCAGTAATCCAGCACTTGATTATTCCACGCTCAAGTAAGACCTTGCCAGCCAGGACAGGAATTTCTCATTTAGTTTTAGGGTTGATTTGTGTTACTTTGATAGCAAGTTTATGGAACAAGCTTTCCTTTAGGTTTTTATTTGTTTCCCTGGTGACTTGAATCAAAAACTCTGACTTCAGGCAAAATGGGAGAATTAGTCTCCTATTGATGTCAAATGGGTCTACATGACAGCCCTAAATATCACTTCTGTGACTAAGTCATAGTAATTCCTAAAAGTGAAAGGAAATAACACTACTGCCTACATACACAAGCAACGATTCTTGATCTGTTTTGACTGGTCTCTCCTCCTGAGCACAGAAACTTACTGAAATTTTGTTTGGTGTGATGGGTAGAGATCAATCCTGTACCTTAAGATGCCTTGGTAGATAGCTATCCTGATTTTGTTCAAAGACTTAAGGTTTCTGCGTAGGTACAAGAGAAAAAGAAAAACAAATTCCAGTCCATGCAAATCATGAACTTCAATGATCTATGATAAGTGATTCTTAAATACTAGATTACATAGAATTAATCACATTGTTCTCTGAAGAAAATGTACAAGTTTGAGGAGTTGCCTGAAGCAACTCAAGTTTTATGTGTTCTTCTCCAGTGAATATAGTCTTAATTTATACAGAAAGCCATGGTATTTATTGGTCAGATATGTAAATCACATTTAGATCAGGCTACATAACTAGATAAATTCAAATCACAATAGATACATTCAAATCACAGCACCACTTTTGTCTGCTGAGTCTTCAGGCTGGAGCTTCTCTTCCCCATTTCTTTCACGGTCTGCTCTCAGAGGTTACTGTAACCTCAATGTTTCCAGAGAGCAACAAGGGAAAAAAAATTATATTTCTATCCAGTTACTCGATTGCCGGTATACTAGGACTTTATATTGATTTTCTGTCCTCAGCTGCTAATGTGGTGCACTTCTCTCTAGTTTTCTCCTCACAGGTCACTAAGATTTATGGCTAACCCAAAGGAGATGAAACCCGAAGGCAGACTGCTGAATCGCCACTGCTGGAAGTCACCTGCTGCTGACCAACAGTGGGTCACGCACATCTGAATGCTTCAGGCCACCCCAAAAACTCTCCTGGATGTTTTGGTCCTCACATGGGAAAGCTTGGCTTATTCTTACCATATTTACTGGCTGGCTAATTCACTTCTTCCCCACTCTAACCAGATTTCAGCTTAGCTGCTAGATAAAATGCAGTGCATCTCAACAAACAGTCTGCTTTATAAAAGGCAGGGTCTTCGCAAAGAGATTGCTTAGAAAGGCACTACGTAGCAAGATGTCTCTAAACTGGGTAATCATTGGTTTTCATTACTCTTTCCTAGGAGAAAAAAGCCCCAGTATATTTGAAAGGGTTTTCGTAGAATGCTGCTAAATAAACCAACATTGGGTTGGGTGAACGTGGAAGGAATGACAAAACCTGTAGCTGCAGTCTGGGGAGGAAGGAAAAATAAGGGATGCACAAACGAAAGGAAGGACTGAGGGTAGGATCCTCATCTGAGATACAGAAGGGGTTTAGGATGAAGGGGATGAAGTGCAGTCCCTGGCCTATGGACAGCTGAAGGTTAGGATTAGCATTCCTAGTGAGTAAACCACCAGCAACAGTGATGGAGTGCCTGCAAAAGTGTCTCAAAAAATAATTAAGAGCTTATACTGGCAGTCTCCTTTGTCTCAATGGATTAGGGTCCTGGCTTGCAAATCAGCCTAGGATTTGAGTTTGGGCTGACAGAAAGTGCAGGGCTACAGCTGGCGTGGGGCTGGAAAGGGGCTGCCAAATGAAACCGAGGGCTGCAGAATGAATCGTCCCCTGAGAAAGACATTTCACACAATTTTACTACTAGGATCCAGAATATTATTTCCGGTAGAGATTATAGAAAATCCGTAGCAATGGAACTCAATATTTTAATGCCTTCCTTTTCTTTGCCCAGCCTCAGTCTCTCTTGCAGACAATCGCCCCCACGGTAGATTTCTAACCTTGAACTATGGAAATACCTTTTCCTAGAAATTAATAAGACAACATAATGGTTTAATCCTCATGTGTGCTGAAAAAAAAAGTCCATCACAGTTTATTAAATACACAGAAACATCAGCCAACTCAAAAAACCCCAACTTCTCCAAAAAAATGTGAGCTGAAAATAGGTGGAAGCTGAGAGAGCATGTGAAAGAAGCATCAATTTTTCATACTAAAAGTCACATCCAGACGAGGGTACGGAAATGGGTCCCCTGGTTGCCAGAACAGTCCTCACCTTGCTCTCTCCCCCTCTGCTGTGGATGGCCAGGGCAGGAGGGGGTTGGACAGAAAGTCCCATGACTTGGTGGGGCCACAGATGACAAGGGGTGTCAGTAAAATGGTACAGGGAGGAACACAGCTGAACCTCAATGAAGTTGTGAGGGAACTGGAAGAGGAACTGCTGCCAGGAGCTCTTGAACTACAGACACACGTAGGTATCCGTCGTGCCACATGAACTGGGCAGCCCCCATTACTGTCCCACAAGCACACCGTATACTTTATGGTCGCTCTGGGCACAGGACATGGGGCGAGATGCACCCTCAGCTCTTCTCCCCTTCCTGGTGTGCCCTACACTCAGGGAGGAGGCAAGGGAGGTGCTACACCCACCTCCCTCTTCACCTTTCTCTTGGGGTGAAGGTACTTTATTTCAAATCAAAGCAACCTCCAGAGTCCAACAGACAAAGGGTTGCCTGTGAGACGTGCCTCTGGCCAGGAGCATTCCCAAACAGCCAGGCCTCAGACTGCTGCAGCCTGCTCAGTCCTACCCAGAGCAGGTTCTCCCGCAGCATCCCCAGCTCCACAGTGGAAAGATGGATGGGGAAGGCTTTGAGCTCCTGCCTGGCAGTACTGCCCCCAGTCCTCTGCCAGCAGCCCAGCTTTGCCGCACTCTGGCAGCTAAGGGAAAGAAAGTGGGACACTACAAGTGAAGCAGGTTACCTAAAGGGAACCTAAAAGGAAGCACAGCCCCTGAACCCCTGCGATCTGGTTCTGTTCAGACATTTTGAACCCATTATGGCTGAATGGGTCCTAAATGTCCCCAAACATGTTCCCATTACCCCTAATTAAATTAGTCTATTGAGATCATCAATGAAAAAACATTATACAATTAAAACATTTGCACTCAATCAATTTTAATTGTATTCACTACAATTGCCTGTGCCAAACCAGATGCCTTCTAGCCCGAGATAAGTGAAGAGAAAGCAATTTTTAAAACCCTCATTTACTCGGGTTTGATCTGATCAAGTAGTACCACAGTCGTTGTTGGTTTTGGTTTGGGATTTTGTTGTTTTGTGTTTTTTTTTTTTCTGGGAGAACCCCCAGCACCTGCCGCCTGTCCCGCTCCCCGGCAGCGGAGGGACCGCCGGGGACAGGGAGGGGGGGACAGAGCCTCCGCCGGTGTCTGAGCACCACCTAGTGCTGGCGACGGCAAAATGTCAGCAACCGGCAGGGAAAAAGGCCACCATCCGATGGCTTCAGCTTCCTGAGTTAGAGAACTGTTGTGGGAAGACTCCTGTGGGTTTAGCAGAGCCTGGGTACCAGAATGGCACAGCTGAGACCCACCTTCACCTTCCTGGAGACTCTTTCCCTCGTTATCTTGCACTGCTTGGGCTGAGGTCCATTGATCAAATGACAGGTTTTGGAGCCCATCACAAATGACAGGTAAAACATCCATCAGCTTTAACCTCCGTCGCTGAGATTTAACCCAACCTGCTTGCCTCTCACTGCCATTGGGCTTAGAGCATCAAGATGTACAGTCACTCACGCTTCTGCCCAAAACCTCTGGGGGAAGGGAGATTTGGCTGCCCCCACCCCTATCCTCAGCCACAACAAAACACAAGGATGCCTTGCAAGTTTTTCCTCTGCCCGCTTGCAGCCCGTGCCTCCCAGATGAGGCTCTGGGAAGGAACAGCCCAGGCTATGGTTTCCTTGCGGGGAAGGTGGTGGTGAAGCGTCTGGTTTTCATCCAGTGCTTGTTTAACCGAAGGAGTTCTCGGTAGTCAGCACAGACCAGGATTAAGTCTCTGACCACCAGGTCACGGTCCTGCTTTCCCTCCAGTTCAGTGGGTGTGGTGTGCTCTTCTGCTAATCAAAAGCAGGGGACGGCTGACCCTAGAAACTTTATAAACTGCAGGTTCTGACCTTCTCTTGACACATGGGTGTGAATCAGGCAGAAAAGGCCAGTGAGGCTCAGGGTCCTGCTGCCTGGGAGGCATGCCAGTAGGCTGGAGCTTTATCACCAGCCAGATCAGTCAGCAAGGCTAGAAGAAAGCATCGCACCCAAACGCACGGGTACGGAGTCGCAGGAGGCAGCGCCAGGCTCGGAATCCCAGCTGGAAAGCAGACTTCCCCACAGCCCTGAGCCAGGAAGCTCTGATCTCCAACTTTCTGGGTGAATGCTTTCACTACTAGCTTGAATACAAGCAAGCAAGAAACCAGATTCTCCACTGTTTATATCTTGAACAACTAACCGTAAGCAGCCTGCCCAGTTTACGTGTGCATAAGAGGGTAAAATACTTAATTCACATGGTCTGGTCAGGTTTAGGTTGTTTCTCCTTCTCAGACTGATGTGCATTTTCACATAACCAGAAACAATCTTCACATATCTGTGAACTTCTGGGTTCAAACCTGAGGCTCTTACAGATTTTCAGTACCTTCAAATTAGAGGAGAAGTTGGTGGGATTCTGCATGTGGAGGCATTCGAGTCCCTTTTCCTACCTCAGTGATGAAGCAGAGCCTTGCTGTAACTCAGACCTGCAGTAGGACATGGGAATTCTGACTCACATGCTCAATATGGCTCACTTATAATATTTGTAAGTCTGGCTCTGAATCTGAGATCTTCATGCCAGTTTTATATTAACATCCAGCCTCTTTCTCTCTTTTTAAATATGAACACTAATTTATTCCCAGCTGTGTTCTCCCACTTGTCGTTGAAGATCTCTAATCTCCTTTGCTCCTGTCTCCAAATTTTTCCCATCAAACTGATCGCTGTAGAAACAGCAGTAATTGATAGCAGGTGTTTCAGATGCGTTTACTGCTCTGTAGCACCACTTGCCTCATATCTTGCCATATCATTCCCTCTTCCAACATCATGAACTTATGCTCACTGATCCTGAACGGCTGTACAAGAAGATTGATTTAGAGATGGATTAGTTTGCAAGTATTCACTGCTTCTCTTAATAATCGAAGAAACTCAATAGATGCGAGCACTGAGGAAGCCAATACTAATACAATTTTTTTTTTGCTAGGGTTCAGAGCAAGGTTTTTCTTTCCTTTCAATAAATTTTAAGGATTATAGTGTTTCAATTTCTACTTCTCTTCCCATGCTCTGAACGAAATTATACATATTGCAAAATCAAACAATAGCCCAAATGTACTAGGATCAGTTGTAGATTGTTCAAATTATTCCATAACGTATAAGCTCTGTTGCTGGTCAGCCTGCTCTGTGCTGTATTCCCCTACGCTGATGGAAAAATAAAGCATACTGCAACAAAAGAGTAAGAACCTCCAGGAAACGCACCTTGCCAGAATTTGAGTTGGATGGACATGAAGCAGAAGGAGTCTGCAGAGAGCAATTATGTCTGCAACAGTTCTCCAGAAACTCTGAATAGCAAGTTCAAGAAGGCATAAGAGGGAGTTCCTATTCATTTTAGTAACACTAGGTAACACGCTCCAGGTTGCAAGTGTTCCCCCACCTCAGACTGAAATTGCACCATATCCATATGATGTAATCTGGGATACACAGCTCCAGATCTCTGCTTCATTGAGTATGCAAACCCCTTGTTTCTTTTATTCCCTGAAGTCTGGGTCAATGCCTTAGCTCACGTGCAGCTGCAAATCCTATATGAAACTCAGCATTGGTCTTTCCCCCACTCAGCATTCCTCTTATCTGCTGCCATAAACACATCGATATTTCCCCAGTGAGAGGGAAAGATGCTATTACTCCTTTTTTTTTGCAGAAAGAGAAAAGATTCAAAGAGATACTGCCAAAATTGCCAAATAGTTTGCTAACTGACAGTGCCTTACTTCAGACAGCCATGACCCAAGCCATCAGAGGACCATAATTTAGCATATCTCAGTGCAAATCCCATTTAACTGCAGCCATCATGCCCCCTGCGAGGCTGGTTCCCTATCTCTCACTGAGGAAGGATGATGCACTGGGAAGTGCACCACCAGCAACAGGCGGAAGCTGAGGTTCAGTTTTACAGTGTTCGCAGGTCTCGAGAGCCACCCATGTGAGGACGAAAGGAAAGTTGTCCTTGCCAGCAGAAACCTGATGGTTTTTAAGCATCAAAAAAGCCACTGACCTGCCCTGGTATTTCTGAATACCTCCAACACCAGCCACAGCAATTCATTAGTACCAGCAGCAGGCATACGATCTGGAACTAGGGCACTCACGCATTGAGCTGTATCAAGCAGCAAACCCTCTGCGAGCAGACCACAGAAATATTTACTCTTTTCCTTGATGGCCATCTAGGATGGCAAGGGCAGCAAATTCAGAAATTAAGACTCAGTTATCTTCGAGCCAATCCCTTGTGTGACCCCCATTTGGGTCACCCATATTCCTCAAGTTACTTGGAAAATGAACCCAGGTAAACCTGCAGGAGCTCTGCCTTCTAATGTTTCATGTCACCTACTGACCCCCACACACTGTAACAGGGACCTTCTCCGTTCCCCTCTCCCCAGAAGCCTTGCTATGCTGATCTGACCACCGACAGCGTGGCAGTGTTGCACGAGCCATAGTATAACCATAGATCCAGGAATGGACTAGGTGTCCTGAGTTCTAGCATAAGGTACAGATTACTTAAGTACAGGGAGTAGGGCTGAGGTGGTATAACTAAACTCATCAATATAAATGCCAATAACACGCCCCTGTCCTTAAAGCCAAGGTACAAACGCTTCATGGCTGGCATCAAACACTGGGAGATGCAGTACCCTCGAGAATAATGCTTTCTTGTCCAACCTGAGGTAAGGAAAGCTCTGGTTCAGCTGGAGCTTGGTTCACCTCCAAAGCAGTGCTGGAGCTGTCTGCTCTGCATCAGATTTCCAGCTTCGATCTCCACAGAATTGCAGGTTCTGAAGAATTTTGATTGGGAAACATCAAAACATTATAAAAAGAAAAAACAACCAACCAACCAAACAAACAACAAGCACTCAAAATGTTGATCTTTTCATTGTTTTGAAATGCCAATCAAAAATGTCATATTTAAAGTTTTCCCTTTCAGAAGAAAATCTGAATAAACAGTAAAAGCTAACATTTGCTGTCAAAGAAAAAATATTTCAGCTAGCCTGAGAGAGATAGGATTTTACAGCGCCAAAATATTTCAACAACTGTTTCCTCTTTAGCTGGAAACTGGAACCACCTTCCTCAGCCCCAGCCCGCCTGAGAGCACTTGGCAAAGGCAAATTCATTAATCCTTTTGCCAGTGGGGGAAGGACGAGGGGCAAAAGCAATTAAAAGACGTGCTTATGATGAAGTAGGATGTCTGTTGACAGAACTACAGAGATATGTCATGGCTTCAATCCTATAACGAGTCTGCCTGGGCACAGGTTGCCTGGCGGTGAGATGCCCGACGGAGGATGCGGGTGATGCCCAGGAGCTGTATCCATCCCTTAGCATCCTCGTCCCCTGCCCCGCCGGGCAGAGAAGAGCTGTAGCAGTGGGAGAAAACTACACCGGAGGCTGCCTACCATAAAACACACTTCAAAATCTCAGTCTGGCAAATCTGCTCGTTTCTGCAATGTGGTCATCCTGACTAGACACCCAATGGCTTTTCCTTAACCTTCTCTTCTAAAAGGGAAAGGAAAAAAAGAACAATGCCCAAGAAAAATGTTTTCTTTATGAAGCCATCCAAACTTTTCATTATCTTTCTTTTTCAGGGAAAACTAATAACGGCAAACCACAGAAAGATACACTACGTGGTCTTGTCCTCTCCGATGTTACTGAGAGCAGAGGAACATGAAACTAAATAAAGATGTTTACTGACAGACTAATAAACAAATGGGCCCATTTTGATGTAACCTTGATGAATGGAGCATCCAGGTGTTTTCAATAATGGCAATAAGCACTACAACTCAAAGTATTTCTGATTCAAGTATAATGCATTATTAGGCCATTAGAGGCTGAGTATAGAGGGCCATTTGTGCTCAGCCCTATCAATAATGCTCCTTCCCAGCCTACATTTAGGCCAGGGGAATTAGTCATACGGATATTCTATTTAATAAAAACCTAAAGAAGACGCATCAAGAATCGCATTACATTTTAACAGGGTTACAGTAGTCCAGGAGGACCACAAGTTTAATTTTCATAAGAGCATTCATTCCTCAATTATGTCAAACATGAAAATGTAAATGGCAAATTTAATGCTAACAATATCCCTCAAAGCACATTGGCAGGTAGCAACCATTATGTTGAGTGAATGCTGGCTGCATAACAAGCAGCCCCAAACTAGACAGCAGGGGATTAAAATTGCCAAGCTGAGCTCCGCTGATTACTGCCGCACACTGCCGAAAATATCCTTTGTAATATGCATGTGGACTAAGGGCGGATTCTTTCCTCCTGAAGAATTCGCTGACCCTGCAAGAGTCGCTATTAATATTGGCCGAAGGTGGTAGCCATGAGATGCAATAGGAGCTACCCCTTGGGTCCTTCCAAGCAAACACAGTGAGCCGAATTTATCCCGGGGTGTAATTCCACCGAAGAGGAGGGAGTTGCGTGCGCAGACGCGCTGTGCCGGCTACTCCTTGCTCAAACAGGGGTGCCTAAGCAGGCAGGAGAAAGAGCGAGTGGAGGTTGGATGCTCACGTCTTGCTTCAGGGATGCAATCTTCAGCCTCACAAATAATACAAGGTGGAAAAGCCATTAAAATGTTCTGGGACAGAGCCACACTATAATACTCCGAAGTTATCTCTCTAATACGTGATGGTTGCTTTTGCAGCCATCCAAACCACAGTGAAATAAAAATGAGGGGGATAACACCATGGATTCCACCCTGCGCCCGTCTGAATATGGCCCAAACCCCTACCTTTGTGCAAGCGCTTGATTTCATTGCCATGCCAGGAGTAACCTGGGACTCCAGCCCTGTTTTCACGTTAAAATAACATGATCGGGGGTCAGATGTGGAGCGCACAAAGCATGGATTCCCCTCCAGTGTCCTAAAAGGAAAACGCATTAGTTAACGTGCACCATGCTCTTAGGTGCAACTGCTGAGCAAATGCAGCCAGTGCCCTTCTCTGACATTCACAGTTCTAAAGAGCGATTCGCTTCAGGCTCTGCAAAGCGTGCCGAGACAGCCAAGATCTCACCGGTTTACATCTCTGCTCCCAGAACAGAAAGTATCGCCACCGCTGACTTCCCAAATGGTTGGTTCAGCGCGGGGCAGATTCGTCTCTCTTACTGAGGTCACTGGAACTACGTTTGTGCATTACGGTTTTTTTCTAGCTATGCTTTTGCGCGTGGCGTCTTTTACATATTAGTAAGACCACTTAAATGGATAGGTGTGTGCATGTAAGCAGACAGATTTAATGAAAGTAATGGATATATTCATATACTCATTAATGCACCTTCATTATGTAGCAAGGAAGTTTGTATGGGGGGGTTTCTTTGTGTCTTTTTTTTTTTTTTGTTTTGGGGTTGTTTTTTTTTTTGTTTTGCTTTGTTTTCACCAAGATTTGCCAAACAAAACATTAATTCAGGACATACATCTACTCTGGTTTTTGAGGTAGGAAACGCTACTCAGCCACATCACCTGCCTGACATCTCCAAACCTACTCACAAAGCAAAGTTCTACTGAAACGGAACAAGAATGGGATGCTTAACAAAAGTCATATTTTTTAATAGTTTTTTTTAAGTAGGCATGAATCAAGACCTGGCTATTTTACCCCCTAATATCCTTAGGCTTTTTCCCCGTAGATACATCTAAAACGTATATACAGGGAGATCTGAGGTACAGATCTGTATGTTTAGAGAGCCATGCCACTGAAACCTCCAAATGCAGCCATGCTTCGTTTAGGTGGGAAGTCAGCTTATTGTTGTCACGGTGCTTAGTTTATACCTAGACGCGCATGACCAAAAATCATGTCAGACAGCCCTATTGGCCCCAGACTCCTGGGAGACGGGAACTTACCCCACCTGCCGGCAACAGAGCCGTGGTGGCACCAGCTGCATCCTCAGCATCTTCCAAGATGCCTGGGGCAGAACTGGGGGTCAGAAAGCACTGAGGAAACCTGGACTCTGTGGACCCTGAAGGTCTTTAGGTATTGCTTTCTACTCATCTTTATCTGCCCTGGCTCTCCCATTTTCTTCTTCCTTTCTCTCAGACAATGCTAATTAAACCTCTCTCCTTGCCGTAGGCCTTTCTTTTACCCGCTTTTCTTCATCCCCCTGGTCCCTCTAAGTCAGCAGACTCCCGCAATCAGCAGATCCTTCGTTATCCTTAATCCCCTGTCAGAGCAGTCATTCCTCACCTTTCCTCTCCTCCTGCCGCTGCTGCCTCTTTCACCTCCACCTTATGCAGCACTGCGCTTGCTCCGGGACCGAAACAACTTTGCTCCCAAACCAAAATCTTGGCATCAGATATTTTTGGAATATGAAGGGTTGAAAAGGCATTTCCCTAGTCAGATTCTGCAACTCCTACTCCTCTTTTTTACAGCTATCCCAAACCTAGCACTCCGGTTGTTGACAGATAGAACATACATGCTTTACCAACCAGCTTGTTACACACAAGGACTGGCACCAACCTTCATCACACAAAATAAGCTTCTGACGCCAAGCTGTCCCAGGAGAGAATTACTTCTAATGCTTACACTGCACAAGAGAGAAATTTGGAATAAGCAAGCTACCAGTGGGATTTCACTGTAGGTAGATTTATCCTTTTCACAAGTCAGCAATAACAAGGAATGAGGCATAATAGCATTAGCAGGGTTTCAGGTTAAAATGCACACACTTGTCTGATTTAACTTCCTTATCTCTTGGATGCCTTCCTGCTTAGAGGAGGAATGATTCTGCATCCTGGCCAATAGACCTAATGTCTTGCTTTGGATTCTACCAGCTCAGAAGACAATTTCCAATATGCCCTTCCACTGGCTAAGCTAGCATGGACCTCCTCAGTATGCATTTGGAATATACTGAAGATGAGAGAGAGAGAGAGAGATCAGGGAGTAGAGGCAAAAGGGAAGAAAAAAACAACATAGTTGAGGAAACTACCTAGTGAATGAAAAAATTTAGAAGTGGTTCTTGTTTGACAGTCCAGTCATACGAAACTAAATTGTTCTGTATGGACATTACGGAAGAGGTAAATGAGGTTTTGGGAGACTTCCTCAAATTTCTGGAGCCACAGAGAAATCCACTATGTCTTTATTTTTTCTTGGCATAACTGAATATTTCAAGGGAGCTTGGTTTTCCAGGGCTGTAGAAGAGTTTGAACTTTCTTTAATAGCCTGTAACAGGAGTCACACTTTGCAAAGGGTACACACTCCGAACCCAGCAGATGTGTTTTCATGATGATTGGTTCTTGTTATTTCAGTCTCTGTGCCCCAGCTTTCCTCCAAGGATTGCTGCGGGAACCAGCCCAGAACAAGTGCTGCAGCGTGAGACCCTCTCTAGCCAGAGGCTGTTGTGTCAGCACCAGGAAAGATTCAGCTTTCATCAGCCCAAGGTGAGGATCAGTTCTCGCTTCAGTTCTGAATTTCAGCGAAAAATTCATGGTGGCTTCATAAAACCCCAAAGCAACCAAGTTCTTAAGTACTGGAAGGACTTGCCTGTGAGCACGCTGAACCAGCGCCACCAAACGCAGGGTTTCTTGGTGGGTCAGCACAGCTTGACCTTGACTCCCAAACGCAAGCACCCACCTCTGAGCTCAGGGTATTTCACGTATTCAGAATTCTTCATTCGGAGGCGGACGTGTTTTCTTTTCTCGGGGAGGGGGGGGTTATTTTAAGCCTATGCCAGATGCTGTCAGTCACCAGCCTAAGAGAACTGCTCGGACTCCTGGCTTTGCTCTTGGTGTCCCACGAGGAACTTCACAAGCAGTCCACAGGCATATTGGCATATGGCTATCACCACTCCGCTCCCCAGACGTC
This sequence comes from Chroicocephalus ridibundus, assembly GCF_963924245.1. Classification (NCBI taxonomy): domain Eukaryota; kingdom Metazoa; phylum Chordata; class Aves; order Charadriiformes; family Laridae; genus Chroicocephalus; species Chroicocephalus ridibundus. The sequence continues at coordinate 53,279,288 of NC_086285.1, read as the reverse complement.
TTAGAATAATAAACTGGTAATTGAAAGGCGAGTTCAGTGCTGCTGTTTGCAGAGAGCCATGACCGCTGAATGATTACCACAGCAGGCAGTGCTACGGAGGTGTTGAAAGAGTCTATTAGTCTGCTTAGTCTAAGGCAGTATGGAGTGTTAATGCAAGCTCTCCGCAAACAAATACCCTGCACAGACGACACAAGAGCAACAACTGGGGGAGGGGGGGCTTTTTTCTGTGGGGCTTGTCATCAGAAAAGTGTCATACTTGAACGTGTGAGAAATACGCAGAGCTAGGTGACCAGGGCTGGAAACATAGGCAAGAGGAGGAGTTGTCCTTGGACCCTGTTTGTACCTCCTGTGATGGACGAAAGGCAAGGCAAGGCAAGAAGATTGCTGCTGCTTGCTGGCAAGGAGTCACGCCCATCCTTGAACATGGTGTGCCTCCGAGACTCATTCCCGGTGATTTAAAATGACCCTTTAGATACTCAAGGGCAGAGATCATGCTCAGGAAAAGACAAGGATCACCACATTCAGAAGTCGGAGGAATAAACGGGTCCAACCTAGGTTGACACTCCCCCACCAACACCCCTGTGGGATGCCTGCCCAGCTCCCTGTCCCAGTGGCCGTGAAGCTCACAAAGCCATTCCCAGCCAGGACAGCTGCAAGCTCCCACCCTGACAGGCACCCTCCCTCCACCAGGGCTTGCAGCATTGCACAGTGCTTCTGCAAGCTGGCGGTTCACAGCCAGTCCTTGGGGCAGCAGATGCACTGAGCAGCCCCCAGTGGGATCACAACATGTGGCATGAGCAGAGGGACACAACTCATGGCCCACTCAACAATCAACAGGGCTAAAATAAGGCATTTGCTGTTGATGGGATATATCAGTTTTGGTCATGGATGACTCGAGTAATCACGACTGTGGGTTGCTTTGAACAGCCAGAATAGCTGCCTATTACAGTGAAAGTCTTCTGCCACAGAAAAAATCCTTATAGATAACTTTCATCCATCCACAAATACCTAACCCTCAAGCAGCGTTTTCTAAAACATATTGGAAACACTTTAAATACTTCCAACTAACACCATGAGATGCTTTACCACATCCAGGTTGGTGCCTTCAAGTAGATTCTCTCTTGCTTCCTCATTTTTTTTCATTGGGAGACTGACCTGACATCATCTGAAAGTTTGGGATTGACCTTGTTTGTGTTTATCAGCTCTCCTGTTACCACGGCTCTGGAAAAGAGTTCAGGTCACCTTGCTCCCAGTTGTTTTGACATGAAAGCAACAAGACACCAAACACTGCTTTGAAAAAAGGAGGCTTTAAAATAAAACCTTATAAAACAGAAAATAGCACAAAAAGTATCCTTGGGATCTGAAGGAAGAGATTCAATGGAATTGCATCTGTCACCTCAAGTTAAGATTTTAATTGGGAACCTCAGGCACCCAAAGAAAGGGAAAAAGCTTGCTTTGTGACACCTGGAGTCAAACACTGCCCATTTCAGCCTGGTGTCCCTCAGTGCAGGGAAAGCTATGTAACTCAGCCCAAGCCAGATTTGACAAAATCGTGGCATATCCCCCATTATTTCTTCTGCCAGTTCTCCTCGGCTGCTCAGGTGCTGCTCGTGGAAGTCAGGAAAGAGGCGCCAATTTGCACTGTATGAAAACCTGGACCCTGAGACATAATGGAAAGGCAAGTAAAAGCCAGTGCTGCCTGGTGCCTCTGGTGAGCTGGGGGGAAATTCAGCTGCCCCCTGGCCCCGGGGCCAGCCACGCCAGCGGGGAGGCTGAGCAGCCAGGGAGATGGCTGGTGGTGGTGCTCCCTGCCTGAGGCTGGAGCTGCCTGCGAGTATGCAACACCATCTCTACACTTCTTTGGAGGAAAAACCTGCACAAGGCATTCTGATTTCCCAGCACAAGATGCTCAGACGCTGCTCCCGAGGACTGTATCCTTCTCCTTTCCTTTTTTCCCCTAGAGATTAGGGGGAAAGTATGCCTCGTCACAGGCTGCTGCAGGGTGCCAGGGGCAGCAGCATCTCAAATCGGGACTGGCTTCCCCCAGGTTGGTGCAGCTGCTGCAGCCCTCCAGGCAACGGCGAGGCACCGCGCTTCTCAAAAAACAACCATCTGACAACGCTACCGCTGCAATTAAAAGTGCCTCTTGCCTCTCCGACCGGAGCAATCCCTTTCTGTCTGAATTGAGCCAAGTCCCCGCGCTCCGGGGTCGTTTCTCAACAGCCAGCCCCCTCCCTCGCCGTCAGCCTGCATTACGGTCCAGCAGATCTGAAGGGCAGGATTTAACACGCTGCCTTGTGATTCTGACCCGCTGAGGATGTCCAGTGGCATAAGCTCATCATATGACTGCATGCTGTGCGCATTGGGGTAACCATGTGGAAGAGCTAATTACAAGGCAGGAAATTAGAGCACAAGCTTGGAGGAAGCAATCTTTCAGCACGCAGCAAAGCCAATCACACAGTCTTCAGCAACCGTGCCTTAAAGAGCAAGAAAACAGGCTGATGAAGGAGGACCTGGGTTAAATCTCTCCCCCTCTCTGGTTCCTCTCAACTTCTGCTGTTGCTGTAGCACTACTCAGTGGAAGTCTAAGTAATGCGGTCCAAGCGAGATGGAAACCTCCCTTCATTAACAGTTCAGCAGGACACTTAAGCATGTGCTTAAATTTAGGCATATGGATAATCTTACTGACTTCAACAGGATGGCTTGCATGCTTTTTATTAGGCGCGTGAAGGAGGACCTTGCTGAGTCAGATCCAGAAGGTTCATACTTTCTTCAAGATCAAAGGCAGCACACCAGCTCCTGCAGCAAAACCCACATGGCTGCAGTTTATTTGCTTTACACCGACTACATTCGAGTGGGATGAAGTACAGTCTGCAAGCCAAATTAAGCGCTCTCCCTCTTGCATTTTGTTGTGATTTTTTTTTCTTTTTGAGCACGTCAAAAGAACAAGCTGATTTTTGACAGTGCAAAGATTTGCAGATGAAACGCTGGAATTGTTTGTGAGTTGCTCTTGCGCTTAAATACAGAAAAGAAAATCTTCAATATGGCAAAGTAAGAAGCTAAGCGACTTAGAATAATGTTTTCATTGGCACCAAGACACCTCTGCCTTCCCCTCCCCAAGATTTAGCAAGATGGAAGAACTAACTGCCAGACCACGATTCTTTTTGACTTGGGAATCTGCATTTACTACTACTGTTTGCTTTGAAATCTCTACACCAGCAGGACACAGTAGTAAAGTGTCTTTGAAATACTTACCCCTCTGGCCTGCCCCCACCATCCAAATTATCACCAAAGCAAAGGGCGCAAGCATCACCCTCCCCAGCTAAAAGAGAAGCTCTGGAAATAATATCGCAGTCACGTGGAAATAGGCTTGAGTGTAAATGGCTGCAAATAGGAAAACGATAAAAGCTTACTTTTGGCAAGCTAACTTTGCAAACACCGCTCTAGGTTAAGGGGAGAAAACATGGAGAGCTGTCAGATCACATAGGGATCTCAGTGGATCAGCTGTGACTTGAGGAGAGGATCAAAGCGCTCACAGCCTGCTGCCGACCGCTGAGCTGGGCAGCAAATATGCACAGCACGACGCAACAGCATAAATCTCTAGAAAAGGCTGAGTAGCAACTACGGGAGGTGCATGGGCAAGATCTGATATCCCAGGAGCCATACAAGGAACCTGAAAGCCGAGAGGTGTCACAAGGACAGGGGCAGGGCTTGGGAAATGATCCTTTGGTCTCCAGCATCAGCTAGGTAGCTACATCCAGACCAGGCTTCTGGGGGCTGAGGAACAGGAGTCAAGATGACAGTGAAACAGCTAGTAACACAGCTCTGCTCTGGGAAGCACACTGGCAGCACTCACACATGCAGAAGCACATGCCTATATGCCCATCTATGTATCAATCCTTATAGTAAATTCTCATGCTTTTTTTGTACAGGTTGAAAAACAGATGGTAGTAGGGTACAACTGACATCCCAGAACATTTATGGGACATAAACGATGATCTTGCTCAGAAATGTGAACAACAAAGAAGAAATCTCTTGTGGGCTTCTTGCCATCTCAACAATTCCCAGTTTAAATTGCCTTATTTAACGTGCACCGGCCTTTGCATCAGGTTTTCTTACAATGCATACCGTGAAGCGCAACTTGAAAACTTGAATGCAGAAGCCAAACTGTTGTGTTTCCAAGGAACGTGCCATCTATTTGGCAACCAAAAAGCCGCAAATGCTTCAAACCAGACGTGAGATCGCTGTCAGATGAAGGCAGCAGATTAATACTGTGAGAGCACGAACTGGAGCAGAGCACGGGCTTATGTCAGTGCTTGCTTGCTCACTCCGCCACCACTGCCAGAAGCATTGCAGAATCCGGCTAATCCCTAAACATAACCAGAAGGAAAAGCCCCATGACATATTTTGGACAAAAATACGAACAAGGATCAGGTTTGTCAAGTAAAAGGTTGTTGCGCTGGAAGGTCACTTTTTCAGCGCTATTTCCCTTTAACCTTTATCACCCTTCTTCACACAGATCGACCGAATAACCAGAACCAGGGAAAGCTTTCCACTAACACACCCATAAATGTATCTTTCCTCTGAAGCAATGGAAAACTTTTAAGGCACTTAGATGCCATGATGATGAGCATGGCATTAAAAAAATGTAGATAGATAAGATAAGGCAGGGGATTGTCTGGCAGGAGTCAGCCGCTGCAATTTGACATGATGATAATTTCCTTTGTGAATGCCGGGATAGGGGCAATGTGGCTCTCACATCTTCCATTAGCAGGGCAACAAATACAAAATATTCGTCTAAAAGAGTCCTGTAAAAATGACCGTATCTCTCCAGACGATGTCTAGAGCCACCGAGAGAGTCAAATACTCCACTCTTAAACGGGAGGCTAAGGAGTGAAAGGGACGGCATCAAGTGTTGACAGCTCCTCAGAGCTCAGATGCTAAGCGAAAGCGAGATCAGTGCTTGGATTAGGACACTGGTAAAAACACAGCACCGAGGAAGAGTTGAGATCATTAAGCACAAATTTTACAGAGAGGTAAAGCAAAAATGAATTTTGCCTGTGTACCAGCTTCCTGCCCTCTAGCTAAGAAGACTCAGAGGAAAGAAAAGTCATTGTAAAGTCGTCCCTCGAAACCAATTAACAGGCAGCCTCCTACATCAGAGGAACATTGTGCTGTGAGGAACACGGGGCGACACCAACATATGGGAATAAAGCACAATTGCAGGGGAAGTAAGGCAATGTTTTTAAGAGACATTTCGAAGAAACACCGTTTCCCACCTCACCTCCCTCAAAATAGCCTTCTGCTTCCACGCAACTCATGGTTGCATTGCCATAAGATTAATTTCGCCATTTAAAAGTGTACACACCTTTAGAGGTTTTTTAATAATTCCAGCAGAACTTGTGTTTTACTCCCAGGCGTAATGCCCAGGAGTCCCTCCAAGTTAAGTCAGTCATGAGCGATGGAGCAAGTTTGGCTAAACTATGAAGCTTTACTACAACTTGCTATTATTGTAATCAATAAACGATGCTATGAACATCACTGCAAATTGCTACACCCTCCCCTGATACACGCACAATCCTTTCTCCATGTATTTCAGAAGACACAAACTCATTTTTTCTACAAGGTTTCTTTACTCACTGAAGGAACAGCACCTCTGCAGTCACAGCCAAGGTCCGCGTAGGGATGCAACTCAGTCACCTAAACCCAGGATATGCTCATCCCTGGATATCAAAGTTTGAGTAACAAAGGAATAACCTTTCTACAGCTCATACAGACAGAAGAAGAAATATATTTCTATTTTGTCTTCTCTATGTAACTGCTAGGAAAAGTATTTTCTACAGAAAGTTTGCAAAAAGTTGCAGGATTCTTTTGTTTTAAAGGTCTTGAACAAATTTTAAATGCAATTGCTAGAGCTCAAGTGCACAGGATTAACCATGAACTCTGTCCTCCACGTTACCTTACCGTAACACACACGAACATAGACACATTGCTAGCCCTGGCAGCTTCTATAGCCATTAATCATTTCTTTCCAAGTTTTGCCCCTTTGCTTGTTTTTTGGGTACAAGGAAGAGTCCAGCCCCCCTGCCGCAGTGAGCATTTGTTCTCGTTTCTCCGGTGCCATCTTGACACAACTGTGTTTTACAGTCTCCTGTGGCCCCACCAGACCGTGGAAATGGAGAGCAGGGAAGTCCTCATCCTCCTGATAGCCTGGAAGTACCCATGGTGCTTCAACCAAGCTTCACCCAGCATCTGCGCCCATCCCTCCTTCTGAAGTAGCCATACACATGGAGTTAAATAGCAAAAATGCATCGAGCGGAAGGGTCCGTAAATAAAACTATGGCACAGACACACCCCCCCCGGCCCAAGCCAGCATCAGCATCATCAGCATCCTAGAACACAACAACAGACGCTGTTCAAAGCTCCAAATTCATTTCCCCAAAACAAGCTTGGATATAAAATGTAAATCCTCCCATGACAAAACTGAGGCAGAATTTACAGTGGAAGCAGAGCAGAACATAACAAGAAAGTGGTTAGATTTTTTATCTATTTGTATGCATACATATTTATATACGTATATATGTAAGTATTTTACATTAGCAAGAGGTTTTACTATGGAAAAAAAATAATCCTATCTTAGTGGGGTAGAAAGGTCAAGGTATTTTAAATTAATTTTTCCACAATTTGTGTCTGACAGAAACTGATGCTGTCTAGGTAAGTACTGCTATCTTGGGATGAGCTCAGGGCCAGCAAAACAAGGTGATAAGGAAGGGACATCATTTCAAAACCAATAAATCTCCTTTCCAGATGGCATTTTTATCTAAGAGTGCCAAAAGAAGCTAGACAGGAAATTCGTGGACCTATATCATGGTAAACTCATTAAGAGTAAGTGAGTTTCTGAAAGACTAAAAGCGAGTTAATCTGGTGCCTCTGATTAAAAAAGGACCTCAGCACTTCAGTTCCATCAGCCTAATATTTACAATGTATAAAATAATTTAATCCACCAGAACATCAGTCCTGCAAACATCTGTGAAGGAGATAACATAACGAGCTTGCATTTTAAAGAGGTCCCCAAACAATGTGCTAAAACTGATGAGAGCAGCAGCGTGAGCATCGAGGCTTCCCTGGACGGACTGAGAGGGTTCCTGCTCAGAGTATTTCCAAGTAACACTGAAGTTCAGTTTTAAGGCAAAAACATGAAAGCACAGGGTGAGACTTTCCACGGGGTGGAAAGCACAGGAACTTTTCTCTAAAGCAGCCCAGTCCTTATGCTGTGTTTCAAGACATGGGACCTGGAGCAGAGACCATCTCACTCATAGTTATGGACCAAAATGACACCAGGAATCCATGCAGGACAGAAGATGGTGCAGCCAGCTGTGGCCATAATGTCTGTCTGTCCCAGACTGGCGGGGAAAGAGGTGACCTCCCAGGCACACGATGAGGCACCTGCTTCTACCTAGGAGCACAGGGAGGTTTTGCATAGTTTGGCCCCAGCTATCTCACCTGGGTTTTGCAGCTGTGAAGACAGCATGGTAAGACTCCCCTGCCTCCCAAGAGGGTCAGCACAACAAGATACTCCAAGTACTCAACTGCTATTGTAATAGGATCAACCAAAGCCGGCTCTGAGCCTCCCTAGTCCCTCAGGCAGCTGCAGCCCAGGTCTGGCAAGAGCAAAGAAATGCTTTGGCTACATCACATCCACAAAACAGATATCTGTTTGCAGCTCGGTCAGCTTTTGGATGAGCTTCAGCTCTGAAACTGGCGACACTAGAGTACGGTCATCACCCTGCTCTCATCCCACCGCTCAGCTGTGGGCTCTCCTCAGCTCAAACAACATCAGTCCTCGAGATGGGGCTAGCCAGACCACCAAAGTTAGAGAGGACCACACCACAGCCACAGGTCATACCACTGAAACAGATCAGACACTAGGAACTCACTCTTTGATTCTCGTAGAAAAATAACAAACAGTTTTTAAATTTACTGTTATTATCATTGGACAGAATCAAGCATCCATGGTAACTACCTATCAAACTCTCAATGCTGATTTTCCTTAGAAGTAGAAGAGGGTAAGCAAATATTTACTTTGCTATATTTTTTGAAGACAATAAAAGCCTTTTCCATGTGCTTTTGCAATTGTAGCCATAAAGTATTTGTACAAGAAGGAACACATTGTTGGCAGAGGAAGCACACTCTGTTCTTAAAACTAATATTTAACTAATGCTCAGAAATGCATTTATGTAATCTGTGCTCTGTTACACTGATGTATTAATAATGAAATTGTAGCTCTCCAAGAAAGTAATGAACATTAACAATGGAAGTGGAATCAGAATCCTATAATGCAAGAAATACTGCTTGGTCAGCTGGACACAAAAGGTGCATCAGTGATTTGAGTAAGAACATGAAAGGACCATAACGATAATGACTCACATTGCATTTGCATAGTTAGGGCCGTTCAGCCAGAGAGTGCTCTCTGGACTTTATAAACTGCTAGCCCAGGAAGCACCAAGCTGTTGCAGAAGGACGCTGAGCACCACCAGCTTTTGAGGGACCTCTCTAAAGAGTTAATTGGGTAAGTTCTGTAAGGCTTGTCTTTGGGACACAGCAGCGAATCTTGCTCCCAAAAAGCACTAGTCCTTTTGGCTCCTGTGAAGCACCCTCACCATAGACAGGCTCGTTCCTACTCCGGGTCCAAGGCACTGTCCTGGATGTACAGGCTTGTTACTACCTCTTTGATGCTGGCCCATTCAGGGAGAAGTATTTTTTCATACAGAAGCTTGTTCTTGCACGTTGTTCCCACCAGCACATTCATGGTAGGGACCACAGAGGTCTCTCCATTGTGTCCCTGCTCCATGGCAGCCCTAGGCTCAAAGGCTGCACTCCCACTGGGATGCTCCATGGTATTCCTTCAGGCTCCTGGTCCCTCATTGTCCAGATTGAGAATTTTTCAGATGATGCAGCAGCTCTGGCTTCTGGGATGTGCCTATTTTTCCTTACTGTAAAAAAAAAAAAAAAAAAAAAAGAGGGGGAGGAGAGGGGATCCTCACTCTGACACAAGTCTGGCTGCAGCCACTATGTACCTCCAAGCGTGAAAGTACTTGGAAGCTTAAAGGCAGCCAGAGTGAATCATGCATTTTATAACAATTTACACACAAATGCAGAAATTCATTTTTTTTAAATCCCTATAAAGTCTTCTGTGCCCAGTTGTAATGCTGCATGTAGCCTTATAAAACCAGGGAGCTTTTATTGTCTGATAGACAAAGAGACTGAAAGCGTTGTCAGCCGCATAAAGGTAGGTTGGAATTGCATCCTTCCCCAGTTTGCTTGAAGGCAACGCGGGCTCATCAATAACTATAGTGCGAGAAACATCAGTATTTCTATCAACTGCTACTGACCCAGAACTCAAATCATGAAACCCAAATATAGATATTTCTAATTTCCCGCTGCAAGAGGTGGGTGGACTTTCTATGTTACAGATGAATAACCAGCAGAGGCACCCTTAAAAGCAGCAGCAGCGCTAAATGAATCTTCCCATGCTACACATAGTGGCTCGAGGAGAGTTTTCTGGTAGTTTGGAGTTTACTGAAGGCTTGGGGTTTTTTTCCCCCCTCCCCTCTCTCTTTCCCTAAACAGATTTCAATCTTCTTTGATTTTCCATGCATGAGTGGCCAGGCTGAATGAGCAGATCTGTTATCAGCTGCGAGGGGTCTGGGCTTACAGCTGTTGACTGATAACTCTCTGCAAAACCCCCACCCAGTGCACCAGGTCTCGCTTCCCTTTGCTTATCCTCCACGGGGACGCCGGGCTGAAGTTTTTCTTGAAGGAGCCTCTCTTTACCCTGGCTCTCACTCCTCTCTGACAGACCCAGGGTTCGATGCTATACCGAGCCCTGGGCTGCAGTGCTGGATTTGGCCAGACGAAGCCACAGAAGAGTTTTGTGTCCTAGGGTAAAACCATAATAAATTGTTTGCTGGCAAACAATATCCATGATTTTGATTCTTGTGCTTTTTTAAGCAAGAGCAGTGGATACACACAACTAATAAAGCAAACAAGAATACAGCTTACGCTGCTAATATCTCTAGCAGAAAAGCAGCGCGTTTCAGATGTACAGCCCATGACTTCTCCGAGACAACACGTCGCCTTGGTGGTTTGATTTCCCAGATTCAAAAGTCAGTATTTCCAGAACAAAGAGCAACCGAGCGGTTCTCCAGGAGAAAGGACAGTGGTAGGAAGCATCTTGCACACACGCACAAAACCAAACCATTTGTTTTGCGCCAAGGGAATAATTGTCAGCCGAGACCCTAGAGATAGTAAATTGAATTGTCTGTTCTGCATATACTAATGGGAGCTCAATGTTAAGTCAAATAATGCCCCGAGACGATGTGATGTTGAAAAGCAAGTTGTTAACAAGGAGAGGAGCTGAGGGTACTTTTCCATTTGGAACATGCTTCTGCATTTTCCTTCCAGACTCGGAGGATTAGGGTGATAAAGGGATAGGATTTGCTGGGAGTATTTTAGCTAACGCATGGAAACAATGCAGATCCCTCCCATCCTGCTTGCAGATTAATCACTAAGACTTCTTTTTTCACTTTGCCTATGGGTAGGAACAGTCCTGGTAAAGAAAATTATATCAAACACTTTCCCAGCACTGAAGCTACCTATATCAACTTTATACTCAATTTCTACATAGAAGAAAGAAGACTAAATCCTCAATCAGCTTTGGGCATACTTGGAAACTTGATATTTCAATGCAACTGTTTTAACGACTTATGTGTTAGTAGTCAAAATGACAGTGAAAACTGAGATTGCAAAACTGCACAATACATCTTCCCTTCTGGACAGAGAGCAAGTCTTAGAATGACTGTGAAAAGATTTTAAAATATTTGTTTGAAAACAAGAAAAGGAGGTGGTAAGCCTAGGAAATAAAGATATTTTAAACAACATTTAAAGGAAGTATTACAGGTAGAGAGTTTTACTGTAAAGATTACTTTTTTTCAGGTCCTGGCCTTATTGAATTCAGTAAAAATTTCATAAGATTTATTAGGGATGGAAGAGCTTGCTTAGCTTTTCTCCCATATACATTTGATTATCTTTGATCAGTGGATCAGAGCTGATGATTTACACTTTGTTTCTCCTTGGTTGCAGGTACCAGCTGTGAAGCACATGGACACTGGACATGGCAATTCTTTTCTTCATGAGGAGAGAACGCAGTGACTGTCCAAAATGAAAAAGGTGGTCAGTCTTGTATAAGCCTATTCATCCTGCAACCAGCACAGGTGAAAAATACTGATACTTTATTTAGTTAGTTATTTTTAAATGCTGCCCCACAAGGGATCAGCTCTGCCAAATGCCGATGCAGAGACGAGGCAGGATGATCAGGGTCCTGCCATGTGTTGGGCATGGGCTGGAAAACAGGGACAGCCTCTTCCCAAGCTGTGGCCAGGGTTCCTCGCCACCCAGTCTCTGTTGTGCTGCTCGGAAGATCACGCCTCGAGGAAAGCTTCCCTGCTGGTTTAGCAGCATTTCTCAGGCCGCTCTCCCACCATAAATCCCTGACTGGCTTGTCAGGAGGAGGAAGGCAAGCGGAGTCAGAGGAACAATGAAAGCCTCAGACCACCTACCCCGGGATCAGCAACGCCTGCACGATCCAGGGAGACACACGCTGCCGAGACCCGACTCAGGCGCTGATATCACTGAGAAAGTTTCCTGATTTATAGTCTTCATTCCCATGCTGGAGCTTGGCCAGTGGCCATCATGTTTAAGGCCTTTTCTTCTAGCCAGGTGTTCATTTCACAGCTCTTCTGCGCTCCAAGAGCTTTCTGGTTTAGGTTGGCAACGCTGACCATGCATTTTTTTATTTCTTTGTAGATAAGGCTTTCCCCTCCAGCAGTATTTACATCCTGATCCTCTTGTTTGTCCATTTATAGACCTGTGCTTAATTCTTTCATAGCATCTGCAAGGCATTGACATCCAGAGGTTTGCATAGGAAAGGCCTCTCGTGATCCATCTGTCTCTCGGGTGCTGTCCTGCTCCACTTGAGCTCAATGGGGCCTTTGCTGGTAACATCAGCAAGAGGGTACCAGAAAGCTTCAGACTGCAAGCGTTTAACACATCGCAGCCCAGAGGCTCGTAGTTCACTCTTAAGCAAGTGGCTATTTTTGTGAACACGCACACTCCTGCGAAGCAGAGGCTGCTCCAGTTTCCACTACTGCGTTCAGATTTGTGAGAACTTCCCAGCTGCCCACCGCTGATGGTGGAAGTAACATCCATTTCGGGATGATCACTGGACCCCAGGTAACACATACTCAAACAGCAGGTAGGATGCTTGTTTTAGCTATGCTCTCACTCTTGTCCCACACTAAAAGAGCCATAAGTGGCAAATGCACCCAGTGGGCTACACTCAAGCCAGAAGCAACACCACAGGTACCAAGTGACCACTGCTGGCAAATAAGATATCCATTATATTCAACCTCACAATGGTTAGATATCAAAACAGATGGACCTAAAAGCATCTTTCCTTGCCTTGCTCTAGTTCATAATCAGGGCCTGTTTTTTTCTTGCCTTGACCGTTGTTTAATCAACTCAACCTTTGCAGAGTAATTTTTATCTATTTTGCACATGCATACTGCATAGGTATAAATGAAAACATATGGGGCTGGGAAGTCAAACCCCTCAGTTTTGTCTGCTCTTAGGATGTCTTTTCTTCATGCCTCAAACTCTCCTCAACCCCTCCCTCGTCTCTCCTATCCATGCATCTTGCAGGTGCGTAATGAGAGCTGGACAGCCATCACAGGCATTTTTCCACAGCCATGGTCAGCACTGCTGCTAAACTTTTCCAGAGGGGATTGCTGATGAGGCTGCAAGTCCTTTTCAAGATGACCGAGAAATATGATAGCCCCCTTCGCATCCTCCATCCCTGAGGAACCTCTTTGGTAAGAGCCCAAGCGCAGGGAGGTCTGCAGTCCTTGAGAAAGCCTTAAATGCTTCAGTCTGAGAAAGTTTAAGAAAGCAATGGTGTTTCCAAAGGGAAGTATGAGCACGTAGCTGGCTGATGTGTCTTTTAGGGCCTTTTGGCATCACCACCCCAAAAAAGAGAAGCCACAGAGCACTCAGCATTTCTGTTCCTTGCAAACTCTGACAGTCATTTTGAGAGTTTTCTTCCTCCGGTGTGAAAACTAACCACTTCAACATACCATGTCAAAGGAAGAGACCGCTTATTTTTCATGTAAAGAACATTTCAGTTTGATTTCACCACAATAGAGTATCCTGCTACGACTCCTGGACCTCTTGGGGAAATCTTGCGAGCCCCCAGCTGCCCGCACACAATCCCCCCAAGTCAGAGGGGATTCATAGCAGTCCCTGCCCCAGAGCAGACACCCCACAAGCAAGTCTCTCCACCCTTTAGTGGGAACAGAGGTCTTGAAGAGCAGTTTATCTGATCTAGAGAGTCTATAGTAGCTTTGATATGGCAAATAATCCTGCCCAAAGGATAGAGGGGCCCATGGCTTTCTGAGCTCCCAGAGGGGTTTCAAGAGCAGAGCACAAGGATGTTCATGTCCTGATGATTCAGGGCCACAGAAGGTAAGTTCTGCTATGGGATGCCTCTGCTCCACCCCAAACAGGATCAGTGCCCAAGGGCTCATCATTTCCTAGAGTAATAGAAAATGGGATCTTAAAGCTGTTTGCCGAGGAGAACAAACTTTCTTCTTTAGGAGGTACAGGCTGCATTTCTGGTTCAGTCCTCATCGAGGTGTAAGAGAACTCAGAAAGCATCTCTGCATTTCTCCCTTTGTGCCTCCAGGCTCTCCCTCAGCAGCAGGAATTTGCCCCACAGAGCTGCACCTGCAGCACACCTACCAGCTCTCAGGGCTGCTTTTGGCCAGTCTTCCACCCCACTGGCACTAGCAAGGAGGTAATAACTCTCTTTTCAGTATCAGATTAGATGGTGGGAAACCTTGGTGACTGTTACAGATATGTCAGGGTGGGGGAATTTAGCCAATGCCCAATTGTCCAGTGCATCCAGGCTTAAATGAAGCCGTCAAACACATATTATTTTAATTCTGGGGAAATTAGGAGATTTTTCAACATGCTGTTTCATGGCACATTTGATAGCCACTTTTTAATCTTCTTTTTGACACCAGTAGCAGGATAGAGATATCGAGTACCAGCCCCCTGTTAGCAGAAGGAAAGACCATGTCCTATTTCCCAAACACAGCATTGAACTTTCCCCCTAGACCACCATGGTTCAGTCAAATGGAATAAACAAATAAGGATCTTTGAGCTGACTAACTGGAAAGTATTTTTCCCCTTAATAAGAAAATATGCTGAGCAAGTACTGGAGGGCCAGGGGGAATCTTTCCAGAGCAAACTCTATGCCCTTATTTCATCTTTTGTTTGACAGAGGCAATTTAAGAGAACCCCATTGCAGAGCAGCATACACCGGAGGAGCTTCATCCCCAGCCCGTCACTGATCTCAGCTGTCTACCCTTGCAAATTTGTCATCAGTCACAGCGGCCACATCACAGCAGTAAACACCACTGGACTTGGCTCAACCTTCATCCTGCCTCATGACCTGCTCCAGGCTAACGTTTTCCTCCTGTTAATTCGATTGTCTTATTCTTTATGCCAGGAAAGGTGTAGTATTACATGCTCAGAGTACTAACCTCACAGTGTCTACAAATCCAATGAGACTTTGCTGGCAGATGCCAACTGCTTTCAAGAGCCAAGAACTCACACAGGAACACTTTCACTTCAAACAACACGAAGGCCAAGGTTACGCTTACCCAAGTACTGGGGAATAAATGGTTTTAAGCAAGGAGGAAGGGTTGGGAAGGCACTTTTCTTGCACATGCCACCACATCACACGTCCCCCAGCACAGACAGAATCACAGAATCTTCATGGTTGGAAAGGACCCTTAAGATCATCGAGTCCAACCAAACAAGCTACAATCTCTGCCACTAGAGCATGCCCTGAAGTGCCACATCTAGACGTTTCTTAAATACCTCTAGGGATGGCGACTCAACCACCTCCCTGGGCAGGCTGTTCCAGTGCCTGACCACTCTTTCAGTAAAGTAATTCTTCCTAATATCTAATCTAAACCTCCCCTGACGCAACTTCAGACCATTTCCTCTGGCCCTGTCATTATTTACTTGGGAGAAGAGGCCAACACCCACCTCTCTACAACCTCCTTTCAGTTAGTTGTAGAGGGCAATGAGGTCTCCCCTCAGTCTCCTCTTCTTCAAGCTAAACATGCCCAGCTCCCTCAGCCTCTCCTCATATGATCTGGTCTCCAGACCCCTCACCAGCCTGGTAGCTCTACAAGCAGCAAGGATCGACATGCTCCAACAAGGACATGTTATCCTGGCTCCTGCATCATGCGGAGCACACACGTTGCACACCCCAGAGACCTTTGTATGTGCCTTGCACACAGAGGCATTTTGACAAGCTCTTTGCTATTGTTTTTACAATGTCCCGTCACCCTCACGAGCACTTGACATTTTACTGTGGATCCTGCTGAAGTCAGTGTCCTCACACACGTGCCATACACAGCAAGGGACCTCTGCTACAACTGCCATGTAAAAATCAAAGCTATTTAAAAGGTACAGGGGATAAAGCCTTGTGAATGTACTGGTCCTCATTACAACTTCAGAAGGAAGAAAGCTGCTTCTGATACCACTGAATTCTTGATGAAAGAGCTAACAGGCTGCAGGGAAACATCACCCCAGTAGTTCTCGATCACCTTTAACTTCAATGCCTGGTACCTGCTTGTAGGCATAAAGTCAAAGAAGAACTAAGTTTTTTCAAAAATAAGACCAGTTCTCTAGCTAACTCACAAGAATATCAAAAAAATGAAGACAAACTTCAAAGGAAGAAAGGAAAATGCAGCCCAGAAGTAAATATGTTCTGTGAAAATTACCACGAAATGCCAAGTTATATCTTACAAAGCACTAACCAGAAGTCCTTAAACCTTCAGACGCCAGCTTATCCAACACACTACTCAGCTCTTCTCAACTCAGGATATGTGAGGATACTTAAGGAATGCAACCCAGATGTACACGCTTTTTTCCCATTTAAGCCTTTCTGAAACACTAAACCGGTGAGATGAGTAAAGATTTTCATCCACCAGACACCAGTCTGTTAATTACAAAGCAGATAGGTTTGGTTTGTCTGGCTGAGCTGGGAAAAGGGGGGAGCAACCACTCATGCTAATGAATACTGAAATAGAAGATTCAGCAGGTACTTAATATTTTTTCTTTTATGCTTGACTTTTAAATTGGGTTGCAGTTCTCCATCTTCCCATCCAGGTAAGATCTTGTTCCCAAGTTAATTTCGGTAAGGAAACTTCTGCTGTAACTCCTGACGTGTGCAGTCCGCAGCAGAACCACAACGTACATCAGCGACTGGGGCAAGCAGGTTGCCAGAGGGCTGACGAGAAGGTGGTTAATCTGAAACTCAAATTCCAACACATTGCCTGAGTCTGACTTGTTCCAGGCTCACAGATGTGGACAAGTCAAAAAAAGAGACGTGGTGAAGAGAGGTGAAAATAATTACTGTCATTATTTCTTGGCAACCACTTTCCCATGGATATCATTTGATATATTTTGGTATTTTACATGTCTGTAGATAGCTTTAAAGGTATTACTGGTGTTTGGACATGTGGAAGTAAGCCAGATGCCTTGGCTTGGCACCAGCTTCAGGTTTTTCCACAAATTGCCCATTTCTAGTAAAGGTTGTGACCAAAAGGATGTTGGTGATCTTACCATGACAAGCACAAAAGCAGTGGACTACAGTCTGGAGTACAGAAACTCTCTTAGGACAATGTTCTCCACTGATTAAAGCTGTCTAGCAGTTAACCTCAGTGCTGCTTGTGGTCCATTTCTCTGTCAGGATTGAACCATGGGCTTCAATCACTGCCTTCTCTCCCAGTGCACAGGGGAAGACAAAGTATGGCCAAGTGAGTACTGGGAGTCCAGAACCTCCCTTTGTAGTGCTAAACCGACCTTCCAGCACCACAAACGCCCACGCCGCTGCTCTATCCTGCAGTTTTCCTTCCTGCCTTCCATCTCTGCCCTCTACTCCTCCAAAAACCTCTTGAGGGATCGCAGTTTCTGCTAGAGGCTCTAGATGCTCTGGTAACAAAAAAAAAATAGTAAGTCAGAAAATGTTCAGGATTTTTACTCCATTACCTCCATTGCTGCCCTTCGGGGAAGGAAAGCCCTTGTCCCACTAGGCAGGTAATCCACAGCAAGGCAATGTGTTCACTCAGAATACAAAGTCCTAATGCATGCACAGTTACTGCATGTTTAGGTTTTCTTAGAAAGGCTAAAACTAAACTTTTTTTTTTTTCTTTTTCATAACAGTCAGTCATAAGAGCACAGCTTGGAAAATACCAAATTGGCATTTCTAAAGCCTCTCGGCTATCCCGTTTTGCTCTAGAAGAGCTATCTTCTTGGCCCCGTGTCCTACAAAAACATAGTATGTGTTGTATCACACACTAATAGCCAGAAGAGCAACATTTATACTACTTTATATGAATGAGACATGAAGAAAAATAAAGTGTCTTACAGCTAACTCAACAAGCTATTCATCTAACTGGGCCTTAATTTATTTGATCTATAATAACAAAATATTTCCTCCTTTAATTTCATTCTTTAAATTCACCAGATGACAGGAGAATATTGTAAGCAGAAATTCTGTACTAGAAACCACATTCCAGTGGTATTGAGAAATCACTTTCTTGTGGTGGAACTAGAAGCCTGCTCTTGGAGATGCAAGGATTTCTTTTTCTCTGCAATAGTTTTCAGCGTGGTTGCGATGCAGCGTACGCTACAGAACAGACCTTATTTTGGATGCCGATGAACCTCATGGGTAGTAAATCTTTTTTCTTAAGCAATTAAATTTCTGGCTTTAATCTTTCATTCTCTTCATAGAAGTGGTTTCCTGGATCAGGCTGAAAGACAGAAAATAATCTGCAAAACAAAGGTTCCCCCCAGCTCTAAACTACATCTAATATTTCTCTTTCACTGCAATCATCCCTGCTGTTTTCTTTTTAAATCTTTTTTTCTTTCTTCACTGTATTGTGAGAGATCAACTCTCACAGCTGGAGAAAAGTGAGCAAGTTTTGGGACATCCCGTCATAAGAGACCTGAAGCATCTGTACACCCCAAATCTTGCCCTTTCTATTATTCATTAGGGAAAGTGCGAAAGCTGGAAGAGATGTCCACAGCCCTCATGCCTTGCTCTTGCCTTCAGAATCTCATTTACAACAACACTAATCTAGAAATCCACATCCATCAATATGTCTTCTACCGAGTCTCTCCTCTTATATCCAGGGGGAGAAAACCACTGAACACTGGCATAGCAGTTGATCCCTTCATTCTGTAAATGAAAGATTACTAAAAAAAATAAAAAACTGCAAAGGTAATAGTAACTTTATGAACTAGAGGGTCCTGAGGCATTTTACTTAAGCAGTTAAAGTAACCAGAAAGCATTTGTTCAGTAAGACATCAGTGCTTCCTATTAACCCTACACTTTCTGCTCTGTGGCCACCTTACAGGAATCCAGGCCAGCAGATACAGAGACTTGCATTACCGGTGGTCTTGTCCCTTCCAGGGAGAGGCCCTTCCATTAGGGCCTGTCTGACAGGCATCACCCAGGGCCATATTTCAAAGTAACCCAGGAGACTGGATTGGCTTGAGGCACCCATCAAACTGTGAACCTGAAAGCTCCTGCCAGTTGGTTTGCGTGTCAGGTAGAACGTTCCACATCAGCGCGGGCATCTCCGCACGCCAACATGTTACAGACCTGTCCTTTCTGATTATGGGTATCGACTCTTAGCTGGATAGCTTCAGAGACAGTAATGAGGTTTAACGCAGGTCTTCAAAGCACTCAAATTCTCTACTGGAAGTTGAAAAGGAATATCACACATGCACACCAACATAAAATGCCTTACATATTCCGATGATGTCTTGCACCAAATAAATACTCCTTTCTTAATTAAAAGAGTTCTCCCTTCATTACAGTTTCAGAAATGTCTAGAACATTATGGGACTTGGCATTTGGAAACAAGTTTTCATTAAGAACACCACTCGTGAGACACGACTGCTCTCGGGCTGCGTGGCGATTCTCAGCTTTCCAGACTTCAGTATGTGGCTTCTACCCCTTAATACAGTTTTATTTCTTTTTTCAGGCCTGATCAAGTGAGCTGCTGAGCTGTTCTTTTTCCTTCTGCTTCCATAGTACAATAAACTCAGAATGATTTGTGTGTATTCAGCACTTAAGTCTGATTCCACAGACTTTAAAGGTCTTGTTTGAACCTTTAACCCTCAGGCTGTTAAAGCAAGATGCCCGGGATTATTTAGTCCATATAAATTACCTGCATTTCCTCTTTACGGCCCCTTGCTCAACTGCACAAAATATGAGACCGTATCCCAGTCAGTATCATACAAGGACAAGATCAACAGCCCTGCACCCTCTGTGGGCTAACGAAAATCCTATAGCACGTTTCAAAACAGTTGTAGACAAAAGTCTGTGATGCCCGTTCTAGGCTCTCCAGCACCAGTTGCTGCCTCAATGTCTTCCTCTTCCAAGCACCAATTCATGAAAAATATTTTCATAAATGCAACCAAGTAGCAAGACACTGAAGTCATTTCCTAAATCAGAGCCAGAGAATATCCCACCGTACTTGTTTAAAGTCAGTGAAGGTACCTATTAGCACTGTTGACTGTATATGCTACTGAAGGAGGTGACAGGATTAGATCAATAGGCTAAACGTGTCAGGAGGAACAGCCTATTGACTTCAAAAAGCTCAGCCGCTAACAGAAGATAATTGTCATATTTGCTTTATGATTTCAGGAAAACAAATAGCTGTCTTGAGTTCTCTGTGATCCGAGAAACTGAGTAAGCACCTGTAGCCATCCAGTAGATGAAACTCTCCATCCAAAACTCACACTTTTCACATTGCTCTGCTCCTACAAACAGGAGCCAGAGGCACGATGTGATACTCAAGTTATCGGTTTGCTTGACACAGAAGATGCCAAGAGGACAATCGGAACTGCAGACTATGGGAAGCATGGCTCCAAAGAGGTCAAAAATGTAACTGGGAGGTAATACTATTGTGGGAGATTATATTAAAGCCTACAGTTACTCATTTTATTACGTTTTGCTGTAAGCTACTGAACTGATGATCTATCTAGGTTGAAGTTTATTTGGTTAAGTTTAGAAATGCACAGAAAATGAACATTTCAGTGCTATCTTTATCTTTCTTACCTAGGGCAGAATTCAAGATATTCTAGGTAGGTTTTGAAGCTATTGAGCCTGCAGGAAGCAGTAGGTACCTAAATGCCCTGAAAACCCAAGGCAGGGCTCCTCCAGTGTTAAACACTAGCTTAAACATAGCTTTTTCCTACATACATCCCTAAAAGAATTGTTGTGTTTTAACAATAGCAGCTGCTCTCTCAGCAAACTTCTGTGGTGTGCCTCTGCAAGGCTCAAGCCTAAACCATGCTCACACTACGCTTGGCTAGGGAGTGCATTAATTCCTGTAAAGGAGCTCCTCAGAAATCATCAGACAGCCCAAATCTAGCTTTCTGATACTTCAAATCTAGAAGTCCCAGCCTAAACAGCTTGACTATTTGCTAACTACTAGTACAGCCTCTCCCTGCAGCAAGGGGAAGAGGAAAGGGATGGGAAGAGTCAGGCTTTACTGAATTTTCTATAACAAGTTATAAGGAGTTGTATTTAATGTTTGGTGTTCCTAGTTCTTGGCCACACCAAATATTGAACTTGTTTTTGGAAGCCACAGCAAGATGCACAATTTGACTCCATTTCACTGATGTCTCTAAAAGCTTAACTTCAGATAAACCCAAACTTCCATTTTCAAGCAGGTATCCACCAGGTAGTCAGTTACAGTTGCACATCAAAACCACCGGCACCTCCTGGACTCATATGTTCAGAAGGAAGAGTCAGACTGAATGTGGGTTGTTTCAATTGAATATGCCTTTGAGCATTGCATTCACTACGGGTTGTTTGAGGCTAACTCAGTTGCCTGACTTTATGAATTTTACGTAGTTATGGCTTGAACCGCAAAGCAAAAGAGGAGCTAGCGATATCTGACTTCCCCATTGGCTAAACACCCAGCTATTTCTTCTTCTGACAGGAGCTTCCTCTTGGCAAAGTCTCTGCCCACATGAAATACAGCACCAGATAGCCACTGCCTAGAACGGCTCACGGTCTGCCATGGTACCTGCCTTCAGCCCAGCACCCAAGAAAGCAGAGCCACAAGCTATCCCGCCTGCATGAGCTTGGCAGAATGCTCTGGGACAAAGTTTCTGCTCTCATTTGTCCAAATCTCATTTCCTCCTGCCCAGAGGAAGCCGGAAGACAGAGTTCGTGCCAGAATTAGACCATCCTTACTCTGTTCTGCGACACCACGCTTCCCATCTCACAGTGAGTACCGAGCATGGGTGGCACAGAACAAGTGCCAATTTCCAAATATCTCAACAGCCTGTTCTGCTTTAGCAGCAAGGGGCTGACAACTGCTCTGGAAATACCCACTGCTTGGTGCAATCAACACATCTGTACATTTACTTTCACTGAAATAGTCCAAAGTTATTCTCCAACTGGGGCAGTAAACATGCCTGCATACTTCCAATGGTTGCCTAATTTGTTGTGGTACTTCTATATGAGAGCATTGCTACGGCAAAGCCCTAACAAAATCCATTGCTGCTAAAAGTCTAGTAAAATCAACCAGCATAGATTTACTAGAGAGATACTTTGCTTTTAGTGCAGCACTTTCCCCAGACAAATTTGCAAGGAAGTGCTATTCCCTTTCCATTTCCAGCCATCTTGACTGTAGCTGCACTCTGCATCTAGTCACCCCAGAAGGATTTGGCTCCTTCTGGGTCAGTGCTCTGAAATCCTAGACAACCCATCTGGTTAGATCAACAAAATTTCTAGAAGCCTTAATGAGAGCAAGGTGCTGATGGGAAGCATCTCGCAGTCAGTCTGATGACCACTGAACTTGATAGGGCACAGACAAACAGACAGGAGGTTTTTGGCCACCTATGTGGCCAAAGAACCAGCCACATGCCAGTATCATACTGATATCATCATAGTAGGCTCTTCTGTATTCTGTCTACTGTTGGCATTACATGGATTTATTCAGAAAATGCTTGCTTCAGGTGATGTCATTGCAACGAAAGAAACTGGTGGACAAGATAGGCTGAGACAGCGATTAAAGAGCAAAAGTTTCTGCATGATCATTTTTCTCTCCTCAGCCAGAACATAAAGCTAAATCTTATTTCCAAGGAGGCTTCCATTTTATTCCCCTCAACCTTCACAATCCCTCTTGTCCTCCAAAATCCACATACACGCCATGAGGCAATAAGCTCAAGGATATCAAACAGCAGGCAATTAATGTTAACATCTGACTCAGCCTTCCTTTTCTTTCAGCAGTAGTTTGTGGTCTTCTTGAGTGGACTTTAGAAGAGAAATGGAAGAAACGGAATACATACCAACTAACAAAAAACAACACACACCCCTAAAAGGGGAAAAACAGAGTTATATGTGACTGCAGAACCTGTATTCAATGCTTTGCCATTCACAGGCACTTTCACTCAAATCCAGCAAGAAGTGGAATGGCAGTAGTTATTTGCCAGCTTTCATATCTGTGTCTCCTGGTTACTCTTGACTACGTAAATTTTTCTTATAAGTCATTATGTTGCACGCCAGGACTTTGGCATTAAGCTGTGGTTCAGTATTCCAGACCTCAAGGACCATGTTCAAGTTAGAGTAACTTTTATAAGGCAATGCAAGATTATTTTCTTCTTTAAGGGTACCATCTAGAGCTTGAAAGTGGTTATGCTGTCCATCAGTCATCAACAAGATAGTCTAAAACTGTTACCAAGAAGTGGAAAGTAGTTACAGGAAGTTATTTGCCAGGATCAGACCCAGCAGCTCCTCTGTGATCTCCATTCTAACAAGGAGGGGATAATAGTGACATAGTCTGAAACATTAGACATCTCTACTCACTATACAGGTTTGTCTTCCAACATAACGGACTAGATGCAATAGTAGCGGTTTTTACCAAAATCAGTGAAAAACACTGCAGGAGTTTCAGGAAGGCATTATGCATTGCAATTCAAATATTTTGTCACATTTTCCAGTCATCCTATTGTTTTTATTCACAGAGCTAATTATTAACAAGTATCCTGTTCATCTGAAGAAGATACATTTCCACCCCCAAAAGCTTTGCCCAGAACACGAGCCATTGGGAATCTTTGCTGCTTTAAATGAAAGGAATAAAGAGGAAGATGTTACTGCCTTTAGCTGGCATAGATTCAATATTGTTTAGGGAATGAAAGCTAAAGAACACGCTCAGCAAATTCACGGGCACACATAATCCACATACACACGAAAGTAAACGAAGCATCTCTAATGTTCTCTCTCATCACTCAAGAGAGATGTGAAAACTTCACTCACAATATTTGCCACAACAACAACAGGAGCGTTCACCTTCTGCTCCTGAAGGGTGGTGATTTACAAGCCCCGAGTGACGGTGTCGTTACCGCACACAGAGACAGGGCTCAGCATTTAGACTTGTGCCAGGCTGAGCTCCAGGACCCCAAGAGGGCTCTCAGTTCCCTGCACAATGGGAGGTCAAAAACCAAGCCAAACCAAGGCTGTTCCTGGCAAGATACCGCTGAACTGCACAGGGGAAATAGTTTTTTTTTTTTTTAAAAATAATCAAGAGGGTGAGTGGTGTTTTTGAAACAACATTTAAAATATGTTGTTCTTTGAGCTTGGAAGTCAACCTGAAACAAAAGTACATGCTGAGCAACACTATGCAAACAGCCCCAGGCTTCATAAGTTATCCAAACCCTGTCACCAGGGCTGTCAAAATTAAAGTTCTGGGAATACGAGCAAGGCGAGAGTTGTGCAGTGCAAGCCCTGCTCCACTCATCCGATGGTTTAAAGACAACAAGAAGCAAACATAAGCAAGTCGTCTGACCTAATGTTGTGCACAGAAGTGCACTAGTAGCAAAATATTTACGCTTGTGTTTCAGGGAGGCAAGTACCATATACATGCAACCATTGAAAAATCCCAGCACGGCTCTGGGAAAGGGCTACTGCTAAGGTAAAACCTTTTCTCTCCGAGATCAGTCCTTGATTCTCCTCTCTTCCCCCCCACAACAGAGAAGTCAGCCAACTGTTTGGTGTGAAAACAAATTCTCCCAGTGTGGCCACAAGCTGAGCTAACACAAGAAACATTTCCTCTTGCCCAACTTCTGCAGATGATGGGACTTGGTCCCAGGGCATTGTATTTAGTTTCAGTCTAGGGCTGCAGATCAACCCAAGGCTGGGAATCCCACCCGCGCCCTGGTATGAAGGAAACGGTGTTGAAAGGAAAGCATTTTTAAGGACTAAACATTTAGCTGTTTAGGGTATAAACCGTGTAAAGGAATTTCACCAGAAGTATGTATCCAAGTAGAGGAATAACATGCAACTTCTCTCAGTATATTGCAATTGGTTTTGTTAACAAAGTTAAAAGAAGAGGAGCAACTTGGTGGTGTTTCAAAAAGAGGCGGCCCATATTTTAGCAGAGCAATTCAGATCTGATGAAGTGTATAAGCATTTATTTACCTTTGTCTTGGTACATAACTCAAATCCCTCTAGGCAGCTGCCCTTCTGCGTAGAGTTCTGCTAAGGAACAACAGTGTTGCAGGCACACACATGCACAAATTCACACTAAATTTACAAAACAGACACTATATTTTACCGAGATATGAGCCATATCCAAAGAGGTCTGTTTTAATGCTATTGCTTTAAAACCAAAGCTAGGACCCCAACTCTTCAGTGCCCAGATAAGATGGCCCACGTGGTACCTCCATGGCATTGCTAGGCAGAGACAAATTCATCCTTAGGGACACGAAGCCATGGACAGCCAAGATCCTCTCACTCACAGTACGATCGCTCACACGCAGTCAGAGCGGCACACAGTGTATTTTTATACATGTCCTGATTACCAGGGAAAATAATAATAGAAATGCAATAAAACCACCCCAGAACACCCAACCGTCCTTTACAGTCTCTTCACTTTAAGAAACAAAACACACAATGAGTTTGAAGATTTACATCACACTTGCAAGGCTTTCTGGGGACTTCAAAGCACTCTGGCTATAACACAAAATGCACCCAAGAGGATGTAAACCCAAAACTTGGTGAGTACCAGGTGCCTAACGGGATACTCAAGAACGTCTGTGCGATGCCCACACTGCAGTCACTACCGTAACCGCAGTTTGATACAGATGCTCTCTAATACAAAATTCAGCTGAGTAACAGAATTTCAGCATTTAGTTGTTGCTGAGCTCTGACCTAAATTCTGCTGGTTCCCGGGTAGGCAGCTCACAGTTCAAGTACAGCTACAGCGTACTTCGAATACAGCAGCTGTTAAAGACTAAGAATAATATAGATGGGTCTCAACTTTCAGTTTCTATGGAGCTTTGAAGTCCAGCTTTGAGATACAACTGGGAAAAGAATTGTCTCCGAGAAGGAGGATTATTTCTGAGGACTCAACATTTAGCTGCTAAGAGTGTAAGAAGTACAGTAACCTAGCCAGCTCTGTGTGCTAAATTAGGAGAACACCATCCAACATTAGGAAGCAACGTAGGTACCTGTCTGTATAGGAAAGCACTAAAACACCTATGAGGAATATACACTGAGGAGTTCTACATTCAAATTTTGAGAATCAGACTCTAAACTGCATAGCCCTTCCCATGTATTAATTGGGCTAAGCAAGCAGAAAAAATAATTAAGGGAGAGAGGAAGAATAATGGAACTCAAACTTTCATTAAGACTAACCACTTTTCTTTTTTTTCTTTTTTTGTCCCCTTCAAATAGCCAAGATTTCTGCTCCCAGTATCCTAGGACGTGTGATGGGAGAAACAGGACAAAACATTTCACATCTGTAAAATTATGCCACTGTACCCAGTACCCGCATACGGAGACTCACTGGACTAAATTAAGGGATGCCGGGATTTTCAGGCAAAAGTCTTCATCACTCATTCTCCTGGCACCAGCCAGGAGCCTAGTTTTCAGAAGTTTATTATTCCTGTTCACCAGTACACAGTGTTAGACTGATGTTTTTAAACAACCTCCAGTTCAAAAAAAAAAAGCAGACACATGCTTATCACTGCCGGGGCGTGATGTCAAACTAACACCAGCCAGCTCTGGGGGAAGGTCCAAGCCTGCAAAAGCCAAGGGGAAGGAGGGAGGGAACCATGCAGCCAGTCCAGCACAGGCAACACAACTCCCAGGAGACGAGGCAGCCAAAACAGACCTCGCTAAAGGCATTTTTTAGCAGCCAGCTCTGCTAAACCCAACTAAATTGCCTCCAGCACAGCTTTGTCAGCTGTCCCTTTCCATGTTGGCTCTGCACAAAGTTTGAATGCCTGAAGTACTTTCTAGCTACTCAAGGCATTGAGTTGGGATGGGAGCTAGACATCCAGGTGCCTTCAAGATGTCTTAACAAGTGACTTCAGGTTTAGGATTGCTGACATTTCTTTTCTTTTAGCTTTGTATTTCCTTGCTCAGCTTCAAAGTCGTTTAGTTGTACGTTATTTTTACCCTTTTCCTCTTCACTGAAGCTTTTACTCCCCTCTCTCCTATCAGTTTCCACAACGGACAATCAGTTTTCTGATTACCTTTTAGCCTTAGATGACTTACCTTGTAGTCATCGCAGTCTGCCCAAATCAAGGGAACAGTATCCATGACAAGACGACACCTAGTTCTCTCCACCTACCCTTTCCTACACAGCCTTCCTGCAACCTACAGCACTTTACTGCTGCTGAACCAGCAGCTCCCTGAACGGAGCTTCAACACTCTCTAAATTTGTATTTATCAACACAGTCCTCAAGGACAAGGACCTTCCTAGCCACTCACCATTTACACTGGCAACACAAACTCAGACCAAGCTGACCCAGCAACCCCTTACAGACCTTACACCATTAAGCCCCCTCCTGCCAGCTGCACAAGGCTCCCAGCCTTCCTATAGGCTCCTGCCGGGACTCTGCTAATTCATATCAGCTGTAGCTTGGAACCAGCTTTCTCCCAGCTGATGCTGTTTCAAGTCATCTCATCCTGAGATAACGGAGCTTAGTAGATGCCATTAGTTTTTCTGACTAATATGTTTCTTCTTCTGAGAAAAAACACATGGTGTCGTCCTTCTAATGGCTCTTCCCTGGTTTGCTAGGGAAAAAAAAGACCAAAAATCCTGTACTACAGGATTCTTGGTCTGAGACCCTTAAAGGAACAAAAGCAAGCACCAGTTCCTGCCCTAGGACTACATGATGTTCCTTCTTACTGCCCTGTGGAAGGAACTACTGTTTCTCCTTACAAAGAACACAGAGGAAACCCCCAAAGAAGGGGCTGGCTTCTTAAAAAAATACTCAAAGGTAAGGACATATCAAAATTCATCCCAAATAAGGAAAACAATTAAATCTGCACCAGAGGAGGTATTCATTCCCACAGAAGTCAATAGGACCAAAGCGTGCAAGCTTCTCTAAAGTAGACTAACGGGCCGGCTGAGTCTGGAAGCACAAACCTTTGCATACCTGCTGGTAGAGTTTGGATCTGTGCTTGTACAGTGACATGTACTGCCCTGATTCAACAAGGTCATTGTCCAGCTGCCAACACAATGTTCTAATAAAGCAACGAGGGGTTTCGAAATTCACTTGGATAAAAATTGGGCTGGAGCTAAAGGACATCATCAGAAGCGTTGCTTAGCAAGGATCTGGATGACTGAAATTTAATAATGGATGATTAGAAAAGCATCACTGCACTTCAACAGTTTGATTAATGTCACTACGGCCCCAGGAAGAGTAATTCAAGTTTGTGCAAACCAGTACCAAAGGAAAACCATTTTCGTGAGGTTAAGGATTGACCAGTTTGCTGTGGCGGACAACGAATGATAACAGAACTGTTCTGTGCTAGGATCGCTGTACTGAGAAGTTACTTTTCACCTCTATTTTTAAAATTACTGTGTTTATCCAAGGTCACTCATGGGAAAAAAGGACGCTTAGTCAAACACATATTACTTAGTTGCAAAAATAATAGGAAACTTTAAAAGGAGAGAAATGAGAGTACCAAACTGACTTGAATTTATTTGACTTGAATTTTCTCCTCATATGGGAAAACAAATGAATATTTACATACTGTAAAGTCAAGTGTCTAGCCACCAAAATAATGTCATCAAAAAGTCATCAGGAGAAAAGGTCATATTATTTGGATAGATATTTTTCCTTCTGTGGCTCTTTCTTCTTGAAGTCTAAATAAACACTTGTGCTGCAGCCACATTTTGTCTCTTGGAAGTTTGGGGAGGTTGCGAGCCCCAGTGTTTAAAGCGCAAAAGTTTTCCTGTTGGTGAGTAGCGAGTGCAGGGCCCCAGGGAATCAAGGGAGAGGCTTCACAGCCCAAAACAATCACCTATTCAGAACTATTAAGATGAGAGACTGTGGGAAGATATTTCCAATCCTCCCCGGCTGCAGCCAGAGGAAAACAAGCAGCCTTAAGTACACTACCAGAAGGAGCCGAGATGTCCACCCTTACGTGATATACACCATAAAACATGGGATAACAGTGTCCAAGGGCACACCACCTGAAGTCCTAGAGCTGAAACATCTCAAGCTCCTCATTGAAAATCAATTCACTGCCAGTATAATGTGTTTGCCTACACATGCTTTAGGAGGCATTCTACAAAACCTCCATCTGCAAGGTGCTGAGCACTCTCCCTAACTTTACATTGCAGTAGCAATTAGAGGCACTCCACGCTTCAGAAAGGTTGTCCTGCAATGCCTCTAGCCCTCCTAGGAAGCAATTGCACAGCCAGCTTCATAGGCGCAGAGACCACCAACAGGGAGGTGCAGGAGAGCCAGGGAGGGCTGCAGGAGGTGCCACTGGCAAGCCACAGCTTTAGCAAGCCAGCAACAGCTCCCACTGCTTCTTCTGATTCAGGACTGACCCAGGTGAAACCGTTTATGCCAGCCAAAATTTTGCTGCGTCCCGGCTTAGTTTTCAGGTAAGCCAGACCTTGGTGCCATTGTGGATTTTCATGTAAGGCAACACTTAGGGATTGTAGGACAAATGGCAATTGTCTTATTGAAACGACTTCTTAATTAGCAAATTTCAATAGGATTTTTCCCTCCCAGTGTCAGCTAGATATAAATGTTGTGAAACAAACCCTTCCAGACATCAAAGCAAGAGAGTGATTGTTTCTGGGTTTCAGGCTGAGCCTGAAACTGGATCCAGACCAGTACTTGGAGACATGCTTCTTCATTTTTAAGAGCCATTGCCCAATGTGATTTCCCAAGTCCCTGCGCCACGGTCCATATGAGCTTCATCCCCCACGTTCCTCCCAGTGGCCAGTCCATTGTTTGTGAGTGTCCTCAGTAAAGTGGTTGTAAATAATTTACACAACCCTCAGCCAACCGAGGCAGAGACAGTACCACCATGGCCACGTGAACTTCTCGAGCTATAGCCGGGTTACTTTGCACGTGATGCGAAATGAAAAATAAAGCCCTGAGCATTCCAGTCATACCAAGTGTGCTCCCGACAGCGCTTTTAAACAAATCTCCACTGTTCGAGGGATAGAGCAGAACTGGAGTCTGTCTGCTTCGATTTAAATCTGTCCCTGAATGATGTCCATGAGTTAACAGGGAGAATTACAAGGGAAGGAACAAATAAACATTAGAAAAAGAAAAAGAAAACCAGACTTTTTTTAAACACTCAGATGCCTGGATAGTTCCCAGGCTAAGCATCCATGTGTTTAAAAAAAAAATAAAAGAATCCTCTCAACAGCATACAAGTGTTAGCAGCTCTGAGGCTGCGTAACCTATCTGTGAAATCAGGTATGGATTTACCGGCGGGGGAGCAGAGAAGGGTAATCGCTGCCTTGTTCCCAAGAGCTGTGCCTTGCAGGCCGCGTGGTCTCAGGCCACACTACAGGGCTGTCTGTGGGCACACAACCAGCCCCACGCGAGCTCGCGTGCAGGTTGTCCTCTCCAGGGAAGGGGGTAGACATCCAGGAAAGCTCTTTTGTCCATCAATATGGCCAATGCACTCAGTGGTGTGGTCAAGTGCAAAGAGCTTTAGCCACTGTACGTGAAGGAGAGAAGGTCTGGCCGCAACTATTTTTTAGGACCATTTCTGCCTTTGCTTTCTTCTGCGGCAAGACTTATTAAACTTTGTTTTGGATGCGTCTCAGCCAAAGCCTTTCCGGTTTTAGGGCAATAGTCCCACGATTCTCCGTTTGTGCCCACACTTATACTACTGCAGGACAAGCAGAAAGGCTGTGTAGCCACTCACTCCACTACGTGAGACATTAGGAGCCCAAGTTTATAAATGCAGACAAGAAACCACTGATCACAACCTGATGTTGATGTACGGCGCTAAAACACAGCAAGTCCCTAACAAGTGACAGTAGGAGGCTTAAATGGTATCTAACTCGTCTCACAAAAAGCCATCTAGATTCCCATTTGGCCCAGATCTCGTATTTATGTGGTTCAAATTTATGCTCACGTTTAACGTAGGAATGTTGGAGCTTGAGTGTAATTTGTGTTTGTATTTCTAATACCTATCTAGAAAATATTAGACAAAGCCAATAAAAGGAAAAGCTTTCCCCTGCCTCTCTTCTGAAACTCCTCTTCAGCTTAACCCAATTTTCCAAGTCACTTAGAGGCCTTTAAATAAAATGAAATCCTAACGATGTCGCTGCCATGAATAATTAATTGTACCAGTACAATCTCTCAAACAAAATCCATTCTCATTAGATTAGAGGTTTTCTCAAGACACACGAGTTCATTATGGCATTTTTACATCCTTCTTGTCTCTTACGTTTCTTTGTCTTTCCTTATCTCTGTCTTTTCCTATTTGTGTCTGAGACCCAGGGCTCCCATCACCTCCGTAGCCTCCAAAACGACACGTCGATGCCTGGGGAAGAGAGCTCCTCGGCAGCCAGGCACAGGGTGGCAGCAGTGTGAGAGCCCTGTCTCTAGCTTATGAACAGACCAGTGGGGTGGGGGCAGTTCACTGGACACTCCCGTTTCCAGAGTCCAAGGACTCATTTTGAAAGGTTTTTCCTCTGCTGAAAAGCTCTAACCTCGAACAGATTTAGGAGCCTGGTTCAAGTTCTGCACGCAATCTTTGTTAAAGCCATTTTCAGTGTTTGAAGGTGTAAGAGGTTAAAGAGTATTACCGTACTAATAACCAGGCATCAATTTTTTTTTTTTTTACCCAGCTTTGTATTCAGACTAATAAAGATAATAGGTGAGTTAAGGATAGAAGGTCAAATTCATTGCACATTTGACTACCACCATTTTGGTAGGCAAAACTTCCAAGACGCTCAAAGCTGCATTTATCCAGAGACCAAAGAAACTATTTTAAAGTATAATAGGAGTCATTCACTGTATCCTTAATAACAGGCTTTGCCACAAGAAATAAAACTTCTGTCCAGACATGACCCAATTTAAACTGCTGGCATCGAATACAATTTTTTCTTAAGCCTCTGACAGTCCAGGCCCATCCAGTAGATTTTCCTCTTTTGAGGGTGACAATAGCGTAAGGAATGAGAGGCTCCCTGACGTCCCCAAAGCAACTGTTATTAGTCTTTTGGAAGATGCATAAAAATAAAATCCAGATCACCAAGTGTCTTCAGGAATCTAATTTGATTTTCCACAGAGACAAGCATTCCTTTTGGTGCTGAGGACAGATTCCAAGTCTGATAATTACACTTCACCTCTTACACGTGCCCTGTGAATTCCGTCGGATATGGCATTGCCATGCCACTTCGGATGCTTCCTCACAAACTGCACACCCTGCCAGCACATGCTGGTAACAGGGCACTGGAACAGAGAACCGAAAGGGATCTCTGCCCTGCCACAGGATTCCTCAAGCACCACCTTACACCTACTTGTGGTCTTCATCCCCATCACTCTTCTTGGGAAGATACCACTTCCATGGTTAGGAATCATCTTCTGGCCCAAATTTTCTTCTTGGGGTTTATATCCATTCCTCTTTAGGCCAGTTTTGTCCTTTACACTAACGAGCTATTCTTCCTGCCAGAGTTTATCCCCTTGATGTATTCACAGGCAACATTTGTCCTTTCTCAGCTTTCATCTTCTTAGATGATTTAAATTCTCCTGATTATCCAAGTGCCCCTTCCCTCCACGCCACTCCACTTTGGAGATTACCTATGGTGAAAATGGGAGCTAATACTTCCTTCCCTTCTACCAATACCTCATTTGAGGTACCTTAAGACATCAGGATTGCGGATGCTTTTTCCCTGGTTACTTTTCACCTGTGACTCCTTGTGAACCTCTGATCACCCACCGTGCCCAGGGTACTTCCTTTGCTGTTTCCAAGTGCTGTGCTCTTGGTTTGTAAGAGTTATTCTTTTTATTAGTCACTGATTTCTTCACCTAGCTCTTTGCATTGCTGCATTTCATCCCAGTTTCATTAGCCCAGTCCTCACTGAAGCACACCACCATCCTCTTCGTGCTGCTGATGCCTCACAACTTCATCTCAGTATCAAATGTCATTGGCACTCCAGACCCTGGCCACAGACGTGCTCGGGCTAGGAGGACGGTAACCACAACATACAACCTAGCACTGGAAGAGCCCAAGGGAAAGGGATGTTACCCCATTATCGTCTGACTGCCCATGTTAATCCGTCCTTAAAAACTCTGCTGGTTTTTATGCAAGATCATGAATTGAACTATTCAATATGAATTTTTCCCCTCAAGGGTATGTTTAAGAACATGTCTCCAGCCCTCTAATCCCCCTGTCAGCAAAGCTTCCTGTTATCTCTTCTTTATCTAGCTTTTGTATTTATCCCTATCTTATCCATCTAAAGTAATAAATTCTCTCAAAGGACCATAAAATCTGCTCTGCCAGACATGATGTTTCATGTTCCAGTTGTCTCTGCAGCACTTCCCTATAAAGCTTTTGTCTTCATTCAAAGTCGAGAGAGGTCCTGCACATCTGATGTCAGCAGTTCCAAGACTCCTCTAACGCCAAGTCCTTGAGCTCATTAGTCCCCTTTGCTCTGCTCATTACTACTCTCAAAGTTTGCTTTCCTGAAAGAAAGCATCTTAGTTTTCTTTAACTGCCTTTTGCTTTAAAGGAATTCTACTGACATTCAGTCAATCCAAGCAGCTTGATTTGGTTTTGATAATCGGTTCTTTGGTAACATCCTTGCTGCCGATGATGAATGAGTCTGCAGTACTGATGACTCCTTTTAGACCAACGACTGGTGAAGAAATCTGCCCGTTCCTGAACGCAAGGCTACCTGGATCCAACTAATCCTAGCTACTGTTTTCTCTGCCTAGATTTTCCAGATCAAATTTAATTATAGAAACCCACCCATTTCTAAATCTAAGCCTGGGTATCTGCAAACAAGACTCCCAACACTAGACCAGTAGACTTTTTAAAAAATTTTTTTACCATCTTTCCCATAAGTACGTAATCCAAAGTGGGTCTATTTGCCTTTTTGCTCGTCATCTGTCATACCATGAACACAGATATATCAATACCTTTAGCTTTACTGATCCTTCCTGAATAGTCCTTCTCTTGGAACGCCTGATTTTCTTTTATGATCTCTGTTCCTTAATTGTATTTGCAATCCCACTGAGATCCTTCGCCAGTAATTCATATGACTCTATTGCAATGTTAATTACATGTTTGTGTTAATACTCTGCTGGCCTTGACACTACAATTGTATTTTTAAAAAAATGAAATGTTTGTATAATTATACGTTACTCTGCATATACATATGCCCTGCTCCATAGCTGAGAGAGACTTCTTTTAATAATCTGAGTCCCTTCCCTGACTCTGCTCTCACCAAAATTAGTACTTAGAGACTTATACGTCAGCCCCAGTATTCCTTTATCTACTACTGTACCCTCTGTATTTCATAGACTGGTTTATGTTGGAAGGGACCTTAAAGATCATCTTGTTCCAACCCCCCTGCCATGGGCAGGGACACCTCCCACTAGCCCAGGCTGCTCAAAGCCCCATCCAGCCTGGCCTTGAACACTTCCAGGGATGGGGCATCCACAACTTCCACAGGCAACCTGTTCCAGTGTCTCACCACCCTCACAGTAAAGAATTTCTTCCCGACATCTAAGCTAAATCTACCCTCCTTCAGTTTGAAGCCATTACATCTCATCCTGCCACTACACGCCCTTGTAAGAAGTCCCTCTCCAGCTTTCTTGTAAGCCCCAATCTCATTTTCTTCTCCTTGCCCACAGACACCACCAAGCCTCTCAGGTCCTGCACTCACAGGTCCAGTTCTGTTACTCACTGGTAACTCTTCCAACCAGCTACCACAGTGTACATACACAGCCTCAGGCCACCAGCAGGCCAATACTAGCTTGCTTTGCTTATCCGTTTCTGCAGTCACAAGGTTTGGCATCTAGCCACCTTCCTTCTTCAGGCCGCCTCCGCCATAATCTCAGGAGCCATCTTCTGTTGCTTTGCTTTCAAGAAATAAAGTGCAGCATCCTCACTCCAACTTGATGGCTCTGGCTGCTGGGCTCCCCTGCTCTCTACTGATGTAGAAACCCAGCAACTGACAGTTCATTTACTGCAGTTAATGGCAGAAAATCTCTCTCATGGTCTAGGACCCCCAATTCCCCTTCTACACAAAAAAATCCCCCAACATTTTGCAACAAATTCTAAGTAGGCTACATTGAACTAAACAGTAGCTCCTTAGATACACACGTAACTGAATGCGAGTGACAGCATGCATGTCTATGTGACTATACAGAGTGAGTCAGTCCGTTATCCCTACAAGGAAGGTCACTATAGCTATTAAATTACAATGGGCAAAAACATTAGTGTAGCCATTAAAATGAAAACCAAATTGATTTTTGAGATGATCATTATCCACATTTGCAATTACAGTTTTTCCTCTTAAAAATGGAAAATTGTGCACAGACAGAAGCCAGTGCAATAAACTCCAGAGTTTTCTGTTAAACTTAGAAAATCAAGATAATTCACCCTTAATGTTTCTTGACCTAATTTCTTTGTCTTTTAGCATCACGAGGGCCAGAGAATATTAACTGGTATCACCTGCGATGTGGGTACCAAGGCAACAGGCTCTCAGCTTAAGGACAAAGTAAAATCTGTACTTCTTTGGAGACAACAAAGCTCTCTGAAACCTGTTTCAATGATCCTACTCATGCTCTCAAATACCCGATTTAAAAAATTACTTGTATTTGTGATCTTGTTATTCTTTGTACTGTTGGGACACTGCAGACCCACAGTGATGGGCAATTATACCGCATGAAATGAAAGACCCTCTCCAAGAAATGGAGTTTAACCTGATATCTTACGGGAAGCGCTTTCACAACCTCCACCTCAATTAGTGGCATTTCACGTTGCCAAATTCTTCACAGTAGCCCTGATACAATTTAAAATCCTTGGCAAGCCCAGTTTTTCAGCTGACATGGAACTACCAGCAAAGGAGAGAAGGGCAGAGGGAGAAACAAGGATTTTTCCAAGCCATCATTCAGTGTTTTCATACATCACAAAAGCCAACTCCCAAACAGAGCTTTTCAGCATCAGCTCTGAATGCTCAGAAGAGGCCAGGAGCTTTGTCAACATTAACAGAGAAGCCCCAAAAGCAATACGGAGCACTCCACTAGCCACCGAGAAATCACCCTGGATATGTGCAATGGAAGGGAAATGGAAAGATAGCTATTGATTACGTCTTATTTGCCAAAAAAAATCCCTATTGTATCACAGCCTACAATTTCTTCTAAGTTTTTCAACTTGGTTAACAACGTTGTTGTTGTTGTTTCCCTTTGTTGTTGTTCCCCAACAACAAAAATGTTGTTGTTTCCCTTCAATAAATATTAAAGTTCTACCTGCTTCTTTAACAGACATCAGACATCTCAAAATGTTTGCAAACACACAGCAAAGAGGAAGAAACCTTCCCAACAAAGAGTTCCTCCTCACAACATATTCCCTGAGCTTCACTATCTGTTTTTCACTACTGCCCATCTTCACAGTACACCAGTCTCACAGAAACAAAGCAACGCCAGAACAAGAAAAACAAACTTTAACTGTATAGTTATCACTATAACCTATGCCTCACATTTGACACATGGAAGGTTCTTAAATTGCAGTCACAAAAAGGGAGATGAAGCCACTACCGAGAAGAATGGAAGGAAATTGGGATCTGTTTCCCATCAGAAGTCTCTTTGGTGCTTACAGTCACCTGTAGGAAGACAGAAAAAAGACCTGATGTAGACACACAAACAGTCCAAGGTAGAGAGAAACTGAAGGATATATGATGTTATATATTTCACATACGTGTAAAATTATGTCAAGTCTGTAATAGCTCAGATAACCTTGGGGCCAGATCTTTGTTGAGTGCAAGCAGGCCCAAATCAACCCGGCTTATTAACTTGCTTCATATGATGCACATGCACCAGATGAAGAAGAGGGCCAACAGTTCTAGGGTTCTATCTGTGTTTTACTTACACTCATTCCCCTTGAAACTCAAACCCAAGATGCTGTCCAGACCAGTTTAGTGCCTTAAAAATGTGTATTCCTAGTTCCTGAACTGGACTTTGGAACAATAGCTATGGTCTCATGAGATAGGAGTCTTTGACAAGCAACATCCTCTCAAGATATTGCTGCTGCTGAATGGTGCTCTCATGCCATGTCGGGCTGCCCCCCTCCATTGCCCACACTGGGAATCAGCCTGGAGAACTGATTCAGCCTTTACAAACCCCATAAAAAATGAGAACCTTTACATGATTCAGCCCCTGCCTGGTGCCATGCTGTAACACTGGATAATGTGACCACTATTACATATTATGGTACCAGATCTCTGCAGATTACCTCACTTCGTAAAGGACCTCAAAAGCCCTCCATCAGAGGCCATAGGAATTCCATCCCTCACCAATGAAATGCAATTGGCAAAAGAGCATTAAGAAGGTATCGGTTGTCCTCCACCAGTAGTGGCTGGGAAAAATTATTCAGATGATTTAAGACAAATGTTTGCTTCAGCAATTTAAAAAAAAAATAATAAATACTTGCTCTGAAGAATCACACGTCATAGCTATTTGCTAGGAAGACCCATGCTGCCTTTTACATTATAATTAACAGGTAGGAAGATTAATTTAAGACATATCAAGACCAAGTCAGGCATAATCATCTTAATTAATGATGTTCGTGCTATAACTGACATGTTACACCCTATCTTTGTGGCCACAGGGGGGAAAAAAATTTAAAAATCAACAGTTTTGGAAAACTAGCATACAACCCAATAAACTGATGATTCCACATTTCCCGGAGCCAACTCTGTGTCACATAATCTGGAGGCTGGTTTTTTTCAGCTAGATGAAGACAGCAGGGTGCCTAACTCGTTACAGCAGCGCTTCACCAAGCAGCAGCGTTACCACATGCATCAGAATGTGAGAATCGAACCGCTCTGGAACAGGCAAGCTACAGACAGGACTGTTTGGAGACAGCCTAGAATATGAAGCCCTCGAGCCGAAAAAAGAGATACAACAATGGGAGCAATTTCACAGCTCCCTCGCAATACTTCATCCACTTATCGCAAGCAGGACGACTCGCATCTTTTAGTGGCGGAGGAGCGGTCAGCTTTCACGACGATTGCAATAACTGACTGACTTCTGCCGGGGGTACGGCAGAAGGCTTTGGGTGAGCGATGCTTTTTTCGTAAGGGAAAGCTACCCAAGCCTTCCCTGAAAGCATCATCTGCCTCATGAAGGTGAACGTCACGCCGGCAGAGATACTTGGTGAAAGTGAAAAGAAACATCTCTTTCAACACATACCGTCCAACTCGGGACATTTACCCACTTCAGTGTCCCGCTGCTGCAGGAGGACGAGCACCCAGCAGCCCTTCCCGACGCCAGAAGCCAAGGCGGGACGGCCGCCGGCGGCCAAACCAGCGCTACCCAAAACAAACAGGGGCTGCGGCTCGGTGGCACCGGGGGCTGGTAGCCCCGTGTCCCGCGGAGCCCGCCCAAGGTCGTCCCCCCACCACCACCCCCCCGGAGCCGGCGGCAGCCCGGGCGGGCGGCGCGGCTGGGCGGTGGCGCCATCTAGCGGCGGCGACGGAGCATCGGGGCCGGGGGTCCGGCTCCTCCCCCAGTC
Source organism: Chroicocephalus ridibundus (assembly GCF_963924245.1). Classification (NCBI taxonomy): domain Eukaryota; kingdom Metazoa; phylum Chordata; class Aves; order Charadriiformes; family Laridae; genus Chroicocephalus; species Chroicocephalus ridibundus. The sequence continues at coordinate 53,241,106 of NC_086285.1, read as the reverse complement.
ACCCCGTCACGCGTGACGCGTCCTCTTATTTTGGCTGTCACTCGCTTCCGTAATTATCTCTGGTTGACAAATTGGAGCATCGAGTGCTCACCGGCGAGACAAAATCGCTCATTTATTTTTAAGGCAGCGTACTGGCACAAGCCTCCCCCTTATTTCGTTACTCACAGCAAAAAACTTGAAGAAAGTCGCCCGAACATGCTAACTTTAACACAAATACGGGCTTTCAACTTTCCTTTCCCACAAGTCTTTCTGAATGTGTAAAAGAAAACACGTGCACACACACAAAAAACCCAGATTTTTAAAAATCAGCATACCCACCACTCCATTTACTCCCTGCGCATAAACTACTCCCATCTAGATTCCCCCTGCCCACATTTCTGCAAAGCTACAAAAAAAACATTCAACAGTCTTTCCGTAAGTTTCGTGCTACTTACACATCTCATCACTGTGAGATTTAAACTACAATTGCAGCTTCCCTGGTACAAGCTCCCTACTCCAAAAATGAGCAGTAATTTTGCAGTTTACTCCTAGGACAACTAAAACTACGTGAGGATGCAGAAAAACAGTTAAGATCTCCTGATTTTTCAGAAGTCCGAATTAAATTCTAGAAATATAATCCTTCTTTCCCCTCTACTCCTCCCACAGCCTTGAAAAATTTTAGGCTTTATTACAGAAGCGTCACGTAACAACTGTGCTGACATAAGGGCCCCAGAGCCTTTGAATGCCATTAAATGACAGTTTAAACAAAGGGTTCAACAGAATGACCGCACGTCTTCAGCTTCACCATCCCAGGCCCTGACAACAATGCAAGCAGTGAAATCACATCAGTATCACGGATACACATTAAGGAGTGGGGTGGGGGTGGGGAGTACGAGTATTTATTGTTATACGGCAACATCTCCTAGTGTTGTTTAAACAAAGTATAAAGCTCTAAAACAAGCACAAATTAATGTCTTGGTAAAGAAGTGGAGATACCGATTATGTAGCTTGGGCATTCTCCCACTGGACACTGTGTTTCCCTCTGTAAATTCCAAGAGAAGGAAGTTAGCCGGCCCCAGCCTTTTTATGGAGCATTCTTTCTGGTCCAGTATGTGCTTCCCTCCTCTCCCATCAGTGCTACAGGGTAGATTGTCTTGCGAGTAAGTCTAAACTGTGAAGCAAAAGCTAAAGACCTTGCACAGCCAGCTGTAAGCGACTAAATCCACCTGAGAGCAAGGCGCCGCCTCCCACGTGGCAGCAGCCAAACAGATGACACTCTAGACCTAGCACTCACGCAGAGCCACTGCCACGCAGAATGGGCGAATCCCCTGGTTTTTGGGGGGTGGGAATCATGATGAAACGTATTTATTGCCCTGTATTATCTTGTTACTCAGAGGCACAGCAGCTTTGAAGCAAAGGGCTGTGAGTGATAAAACTCATTCCCAGTTTGCATCACCCCGCCTATCCTAACGCAGTGGTCTGAAGGAAGAGTACATCACCCACACACGAAGCCACACTGGCACTCATGTAGTTAATCTGAACACCTGTAGCATCAAAGCTTCCCCAGCACAAGTAACACAGTATTACCCTGCTCACAGCAGATTTAAGGAAGGCCTGCAAACTAATTAACAAGGGTGCATACAGCTGGGCTGCAGTCCTGTCTCTGATTGCCCACCTACACACATCCAGACCAACCAGCTCAGAGTTCACAATCACTACGCCGGGGTAAATTCTGAACTGCCTCCTTGCAATAGCAAAGGCTGCTAAAAAAAGGCTTACACTAGCAAACATTTAGGTTGTACAGGAAACAAGCAGCAGAAAAATGATTAGTCACACCACAGGACAGCACAAAGTGATTTTCCATCACCCGTTACCACTACGAACCTCACATGCAATGGTATTTTTTCCTTCTGCCACTGCAATAGTAAGATAGTGGAGTATGTCTGAGACAGAATCAGCCTTTTCCTGTAATACCATGTGGTAATTTCTCTCCGAGATACCTGAATTTAAGGGCAACAGGGAGCAACTGGAAAGCCAATGCTGCCTGTCAAGGTCTCCAAACCAAACAGTGGCATGAGGAAGAGACCTCTAAGCTCACAACAGGAGAAGGAGGATTCTTTGGTCCGCTATTTTGTGCCCAAGAATCCTCCAGTTTGAGTTTATGCTACACCTGTTTGTTAAACCAACAGTCCTATTGTAATTTGTTGTCAAGAGGTCAATGCAGATGTATGTAGGGACATAGATCAGTTGCAAAGTATTTTTTAGAGTAAACACAATACTGAGAAAGTCATGCAGAAGAGCAGCTGTATGTTACTCTTTTCATATACCTCCTCCATCAGTACTGCTAATCTCATCTGTAATAGGGTTGCTTTCTTCGCAGCAGGTACGGACGGAATATGCTTCGACCTTGTGTCTGTTTCTGGTGTGACTGTCTGTGCCTTAACACACTGTGAAGTGGTTGCACACGATGGCATACACTTGCTATTAGATACACGGACCTCCCCTAAATGTAGGGTATCTGTTGTTTCATGTCTTCCTGTAAGGTAAAGGAAAGAATGAATTTCAATCACTCTTTCTGCATTCACAGTTGTGGACGTGAGCGATGCACAGGCACAACCATTAATACTGGGGCACATCCTGCGCTGCCTTCGTCCTCATGCCTGTTCTTACATCTCAAGTTACAGATTTGCTACAATTCAGCATCTTAGCTTTGCCTACAGCCATGTACAACATAACTGTGTTTTCTTTTATGCTATAGAACAGTTCCTACAACATGGATACATTATGAAAAAGCAATTATTTTCCTAGGCTTTTCATTTCTATTCCATTACCGCCTGCTTCATATTTCATGCTGTTTAATTCTATACACAAATTGCTCAGAAATCCATAAAATGAAGACCTGATCTGACTCATTTTCAAACTCTTTCCTTTTCTGAAAAGAAAAAAATGCACCTCTCTTACCTTAATCCGCTGTTTGATGCCTGCTTCATATTTATTCACGATCATGCCTTCTCTTATCTCTGCTCCTCCCATAGGCTTTCCTCTGCCTCCCACTTTTTCACTACTTTTTGGGAACGCTTCGTATCTCATTCTTATTTCTCACCCATTTTCCTCAGTAACCATCTTTTTGCTTTTCTTCGCTGGGATCTTGGTAAGGTTCTGGAAGCTGAGAGGTTCAATGACCTTAAAACGTTCTCGCAGAAGTCTGGCTGCTCCAACTCATTGCTCCAGCTCTACAACCTGATTAAAACTCTCAGAACATCTCCCATTTCACTGTCTCAACCTTGTGTAACCTATAAACAAACTTCTCCTTGTCTGAATACAAACAAGCAGTGACCATTCTATGCTTTTTAACCACATCAGGGCTAACAGCCTAAGAGAAACGTTCTTGATCTAGTCTGCTAATAGCAGAGAGCTACCATCAATTGCTTCCTATAGCATGGAAAACACAAGAAACCTACACAATGACAATAACAGCAAGAAGCAACTAACAGTGGTTAACAGCTGGATACCAGTAGGTCATAATGGCACAGGTTACAGATATACTAACCCCAGAACAAAAAAAAAAAATGAAATTTTGGGAAAACTAGGAGGGAGAAGACACAGGTCAAATGCACAAAATCTCTTTAATGCATTCCAGAAATAAGTCTTACAACATCCAAGATGGCCACTCTGTGCCATTCCTTTAAAACGTGAGTTTTCATAATAGTTCTTCAGTGTTAGTGAAGTTAGATCCACCAAATTAAAAAGGGTAAGATTTCTTGGGCAAGGTCTACACATTTTATGTTTATGTAGTAAAGAGCCTAAACTGAGAGCAGCTCTCCATAGTAATATGAAAGTACAATATAATTAAACATTATTTATTCATCATTGCTGCCTATACAGCAAGAAAATAACTGATGCTTGACTCACATTTCTATTTCTCCTCTTGACAGATTTGTAAATGAGAATTATTTTGTAACTCAAAATACATTCCGTTTAAGCTGTTTAACTTAAAATCATTACTCAAATTTATTTTTTTCCACTTGAGAGTCAACTCCCAATAAGGCCTAGAAATCCTGACAAACGTTTCAGAGTATAAACCCAAAGAAAATTTTTTAAGCTTTAAAGCTTCACCGCATAGCTTCAGCAATTTGACACAAACAAGCAAAGAATAAACCCTTACTTCTCACTTGTTCAGACCTATATAAGAGCTTTGCCCTGTACTTCGAAATTAGAAAACTGGAACAGCTTTCTTCTGGTTATAGTATAAAACAATCTTTGTGGCCATTTTCGAGTTAGATAACACATAACTTCAAAATTAGGAACAAAAATAAATTAATCTTCTTGACTATGATTCAAGTCTAAAGAAAGCAATCAAAACCAAACTGACAGAAGTGCTGTACTGTTGTCTCACGTACAATTTTCCTTTCCTCAGTTTTAATTCGGTTAAGTTTAAGAATACAGATATTCTGCTGTTGAGACCACACCCATAATTGCGTATGCGCTGCTACAAACATACCACTTTAGTCAGTATCAGTAATGCCACCATGATAACTTTATTCCACTCAAATCAATCATATCCTCATTCTTAATGTTGCACTATTTAGTTGTTTGCATTCAAATATGCATATAAACATCCAAAAGAGTTACCATTAACAGTTTTTATTTAAAAAAACCTAATGTACATCTTTTTCCCCAGTACAGTTGTATTTTTCTTAAAAAGTACTGTATGTATCAAACATTTAAGGTTTATCCCATCACTGTCAATTGTCTTTGAAGAGCTGTCAAACATCTCCAACTTTAATGAACTTCAGCATAGCCTTAAGAAAAAGCTTTTAGCTTTCTAGATGTATGAGAAGAGGCCTAGTATTCTGTGGCATGAAGACAACATGCCATTAACAAGTAATCCCTGTGTTTACAGCATTCTTTCAGGAATGATATAAACCCCAAAGTCCAAGTGATAATTCATACCCTGCATAAAACTAATACAAGATACATTATTCAGATGAATAGATAGCATCTGGAGAGGTCTGTCAACATTCATATTTTTTAACAGCTCTTTAAAGAGGTAATGGTGCAGATTAAGTACAAGCTTTTTGCCTCAGTATAATACACATTTGAAATTAAAATAAAACATGGAAGACCAGTATCTTTACATTTTATTCTTCAGAAAAAGAAGAATTTTAAAGAAAGCATTTAGTAGTCCACTTGTGCTTAAAATATTCAATGCATGAGAAAGCCAAAAGAAAAAAATACACATTTTTGTACACCATGATCAAAAAGATAACATTATAAATTTTCAGAAATTGCACTGTATTTAAAACACTCTCTAGAATCTGCTCCACTTCTACATATGGCTACTGAGGCTGCCAGACACAGTTCCTTTTCCACTTTAATTGCCAACCTGTGGAGGCCCTTCAGGGATGAGTGATGTGAAGAAGGTTGTGATAAAGGACCAAGCAGAAGCCATGAATCCAGGCTGCTGCTCTGTATTGGCATCTTCACCTGCATCTTCTCCACTGTCTTCATCAATCCCATCATCCATAAGTCGTTCCTTTAAAAACAGAAATTGAAGCAATTCAACTGCTTCTTTTTAGAGCTCTGACATAAGGTAACCAGCAGTATCTTCCTACATTAAGTAACTTTCCTCAAAACAACCTCCTGAAGAATAACTAGCATGAAGAAAGTCCGTGACTGAAGTAGAGACAATCAGTAACTGTCAGACTGGAAGAATACAGAATTTAAGCAGCAGGCACAACATCGAGGACAACGCTGAAAGCTTTCTGGTTAAACCGAATGTATTTCATGAAAGTTGACTTTCTGTTCGGATATTACAGCATACTTGACAATATAATACATAGGAGTCTCAAAAGACATGCCTGCTCTTACTCACCATCTCTTCAAGATCAGGATTATTTGCATGTTGCCCATCACGGTTCACTTCCACATTATTGGCTGCCTGCTGTTGGCCTCCCTCTTGCCTAAAGGGGAACCATCCTGCTTGGTGTCTACATAAGAAAACGGAAGAGTTGACAACCTCTCTTTTGAAAGGAATAAAAAGATTTTTCTCATACAGCTAACTACTGCAGTAAATTCTTCAAGTACTTTCAAATGAATGAAGCTGCATGTATTTTTCTGCAAGTCCTACTTCTACATGAAATGGCTACTCTTTGATGTCCGGGTTAAGAAGGGTCTTGCCAAGAGCTGTTCTTTAAATTTCAGAAGTGGTGTTCACAGCCCTCTGCTCCAGGAGATTAATAATTTACCATGATTAGGTAATTAAATACACAGAAGACTTCTTTTGGGCCTCCTCCCCATTTTTAATTATTTAAGTTATATTCATTTTCAGAATCAGCCTTAACTTCCATAGTTTAAAGTTGATTTTTTTGTGGAAAAAGGTTCAAAAGGCTTGAACCACATTACCATTTTAAATTAAGTAAGCCCCTCCTACATTTTCAAGTGTCTATATTCTTATTTCAACTATCATATCTGCATGAGAAACAGAACAGGAGAAGACTGCAGTGTAAAGAAACTCTCAACTGATTACATCAGTCCAAAGTATCAAGCATTACTGCTGTTTTCCACTTCTATTGCCCTCACTAAGGTATTTTCATATATAAAGGGAAGTGATGACAACAGTACCGTTATTTCTTCAGAATAGAGAGAGGGTGCTTAGGTCTTTAGGACACACGGCAAAAAAATTAACTCCCTGCAATTCTACCAGATCTAGCACCCACCATTACAGTAGCACTACCTTAACTCTGCCTAACACGATTTACTGCACAAATCCATATGTTATTTTTGAAATATAAATGAGCTTAGCTCTGCAATTCTACTTTCATATCTGAGTAGTAAATGTTTTAAATTTATTCTAGCATACACTTGACCTATATGAACTTCTTTCCCCTCACCCCCACTTTTCTAGATTTCCATCCCAAAATTCTACATTTCTGCAATACCGAGCCGTTAGCTTACTGTAAATATGTTTTGAGAATTACTTCCTTTTTCTTATCAGCTTCTCTGCTTGTTTGAAATTCAATTAATTTTTTTTAAACAAAAACCCACATCATGTTGTAAAGGAGCAGTGCCTAAACTTTTGCATTTAGATAATTTTTCACAGTTTAAGTGGATTATACACTAGCAGCATACTCCACGTATCGGATCCACAGCTGTACTCAAGTGTTGTACTCACAAATAAACCAGCAGCATGGCTCCCATTACCATGACAAATCGACTGAAGGAAGAATAGAAGTATACAATGCTCAGAAGAATTGCTGCTCTAGAGAACGTGTACATCCAGTCCAGCCAGTCCCGGTTGAAGTCCTCCTCGTTCACTACCGGACCACCCTGTGCATTCATCTGAACATTGGGGTTTACAGGCCTGTTTTCCTGGACGGCTACATTTGGCGCTGCTGCGGGCTCATTTGCAGGAGCATGTTCTGAATTTACAGCCTGGGCAACTGCAGATCTCACTGGCTCAGTGCTGGAAGTCACCTGGGCTGAAACAGCAGCTTGGCTGAAAAGTGAAACACAAAACTAGTCTGTCAAAAAACATGCATCAAAATTTCTAAGCCTATTCTTATCTTCTTTTCTGCACTAATGAAAAACAGAGTTTCATAGGTAATACGTGTCAAAACAAACTGCATTTTCCCTTAAATCTTAACTTATTAACACATTAATGTAATTCCAATCTAAAACTGGATTTTATAATTTGCTGCACAAGACTTACCATAAAACAACACTGCCAGACAAAATAAATACAGACATTTTGATCCTGCAAACAACATTTAGGTTTTTAATACCTTCCTTTCACTAGTGTAACTTAGTACTACCTAAGATAATACAGACTTACTATTGCATGTAGTACTGACGTGCATACATTTGTTGCCACCAGATCATCTGTAAGGGACTGAATGCAGGATACATAGGAAATCCAGCCGAAACACCTTGGCCTGGAAACTGGTTGCCTATATTGCTACAAAAGGATTTAAAGAAAAATACTCAGTTCTGAATTGCCACATTTATAAAATGCACCAATATTAAAAAACAAAGTAGCACTCTTCCTCTTATTTGTCCCCATACAATAATACACTGAAATAACACTGAAACAACATGTAGTAAGATCATCCCACCCACTCCAAAAAAACACTCTGTTTTCATACAAGAAATTAATAAGCAAAGTTACTTCTATAGAAAGAGGATTTGTGGTTTTGTACTTAGATGTTTGTCACTAGCTGCATCTCTGGGGAAAAAACCCTATTGAAAATTTTTCAAAATTGTGAATATAACTGCAGAAATTCTTCCATACAATTCCTTTTAAGTTCAAAGGTCACCCTTAAAAGCACTGCAGGAGCTGTAAAGGTAAAACTTACTAGCTTCTGTAACTTTCTTTTAGAAGCAATACCTGAAATACTACCACAATAAAAAACATGAAGAAATGAACATAACTAAAGACAACAAACTAATCTTTCAGATACAGCTTCTGAAGAGTGCAATTAAGAACACTGTAAATTATTTACTTCCCCCCCTTCAGTATTTTGAGCATAAGTGATTCTCATCCATAGGGATTTTTAACTCCGGTTCACATGCAAGAGATATAAAGCTCCTATAAGTAAGTTTTAGGTTTGGTTTTGTCTGCTTTTAAACTTCTTAGCCTCTCTTACCTCCTAGAGCATATAGCATGTTTTGGCAAGATTTCCAACTCTTTCCCCAAAGATTTTGATGTAGTGAACTGTAGTAAACCAGGACATCTTTCAGGACAGCATGAGAGTATAAAGCATGAAGAAAAGTTTATTCAGACTGCAGGTAGCAAAAGCTGAGACTGCTGTAATTGTACTGCAGACTACACCTGTCCCCTAAGTAAGGCACTCCCTGCAAAGATATTACCAAGAGATTTCATTAGTCTACCAGGCATTCAGATATACAAGACATGCCCAGAATGAAAGATGGGAGGAAGACATTAAAATCTTTTTTCCGCCTTACACATGATTAAGTATTTCACTTTAATTCTGGAGAAGAGCCTGCCATGCAACTCCATGACCTCTGCTAAAACTGTTTTGTTTCTATTTAGTCATAACCTGTTTTGATGACAATCTGTGGGGGGAAAAAAGAAAATAAAAAAAGCAAAAGGTACTTTCCTGATACCACACAGAAACTGAGATAATCATAGGCAATACTCTAGGTTTCTTTCAAAAATGGCAAGGGTGAACTGGCAGCCCGGCTGATGCTACTTATTTATGCATAATTAACATGCTGGAACCGCAAAGCTATCAAGCTGCTATTGAAAAACATCAATCATAGTTTTATATTTATGGCTGCAAGCTTAAAGAATGTGTTTTTCTATCCCCTGAACTGGCAAACACTTTAAGAAATAAGACTTCCAAAATTCATACAACGCTGACCCTCATAAAATACTTGACCTTCAAAATGTAAAGATGATTCAGATATTCCACACGCGTGTCATTAAGTACTGCAATGTGACAAATCACTGAGCAACGTCTCGATTTCAAGCAGGCAGAATATCACATGGGGATGCAAACAGGCAGGACCACTCACTGTTCAAGCACACCTATTTCTCCAACTCAGTCAACAAGAAGCTACCCAAGGTGCCTGAGTGAGTTCTGCTGGAATTCACCAATTCTTTCTCTCATCAGTTACAGATTTTAGGGTGGTTCTTTACAACTGCCAAGTTGAGCTCAACAAAAGTTGAGAGGCCTTAGGCTAATAGCTTTCCCTCACAGATACATCTTTCAGAAATATTGCAGGATTTGAGCCTCTGCTTTCTTCCAAACTCTTTCAAAAGTTGCTTTCTTGATGTCTTAAAGTTTAATAGCAGATTAAGAAATGAGTCAACCAAGACAAACCACAGAAGGTTTCAGTTAAGTCATGTTCTTTGCTTTCCCATTCAAATATTTCAGTGTTTTTGTGTTTTTGTTTTGGAGGTGGGGTTTTTTTTTCTTTTTTCCTTTTTCCCCCAACAACTTTTCTGGGAGATGGAACTTTCTGATAAGCAAAACGTAACTTTTCAAGATCCGACTCTATTAATGAGAAAAAGTAGACATCAATATTCAAGAACTACTTCTGCCTTAGAATGCCAGCTAGCTCAGCAGTATTTTATTTGCTCATCAAAAATCAGAATGAGGCAGATGTTGTCCATTATGCAGCTATTACTGCTGCCAGGGTATTAAGTTAGCTTTTGAAACTCAGGAACAACTCTAAACACAGTGTAAGGTATTTCAGTGAAAGAACCTCTCCAAAGGAAGAGGCTCTTCTCGGCAAAGCAAGCCATCTTGCTGTTAGAAAAAGGAAAACGGCACGTGCTTTCTCCTCATATTTTTCCGAAAGGAGGAAAGAGAGGCAGGAAGTATTTCAAAAGAATGGCAGCAACAGCACAAGAGCAGAGAAGCAAACTGGATAGACAGAGGCACTCCAAGACTGGAGAATAAACCAGAGCAGACAGTAGAAGAACAGTTAGATAAGTAGGAAAACAGTTTTTAATGTCCAAGTGGTAGACGTAGATTCAGAATACTCTGAAAAGAAAGAGGCATGCTACTCCTTAAATGGCTACAGAATTCAGAATTACTTCTTTTCGTCTACAGAAGACACCTAAAATGAGCTAACTGGAAAACAATTTGAGAGTAAGGTCAGACTAGTTAGCTAGTGTCATCATGAATATACTGTTCACTACTAATAGCAAAATAAGACTTTTTATTCAGACTTAATCAATCAGCTCAATCTGTCATCTGCATGACTGACAATAACTGCATTTCTTTAATGACCTCGACCCACAAAGACATCTCATTTACTGTTAGTCTCTTATCTCCCTGGGATATCAACTTGAAGTGGTATTTCAGTATCCTCCACTATGTTACTTGCTACTTTAAAAAAAAAATACAGCAAGCAAAGGCTACTGATGAAGCAAATTATTTATGTGCTAGAACATACTGTATGCTGTCAGTATGTCATTCTGTTGTTCACTTTCAAACATTACTATGTACACAATGCAGAAACATTTCATTAGATGGGCTGCCACACTTGACAAATAATCTCGCTGCCTTGATGTTTCTTGTCTGTTTACTGCTTCCAAGTAGTCTCCAATCTGAAATACATGCCATTTCAGGATGCCCATCTGTTCTGTTTGTACCTGCGTAGTCATGGATCAGGGGCCTGCTGTGCTAAGTCCACAGGAACAGACAATGCTGTGCTTGCTCTCCGCAGCAAAAGACTGACTTGGTAGATTACTTCCCCAGTCCCACCTCAAGTCTAGATTTTTAGAAAACAGCACTTAAAAAAGTTCAAAAGCAACAGAAAGTTTTAATTGCCTTCTCCATAACAATGTGAGTTAGTTGTTTTCCCAATGGATGCTCAACTCACACACTGAAGCTTTGTGCCAGGAACTGAAACACCATCAAAACCATCATTTAATCACCTAACATTTATGTTACTTATTTGTACAAATTACATTACTAATGAAAGTGTTGCAAAATGCTCAAGAAAACTGCTCCTCACATTACATTTTTACACTTCTGGAGACCTCTCCCCATGCCCAACAGAGCCTATAGTTCATCATACAGCTAGAATAAAAGTGTTTGGTCATGAAACAGTAAAAAAAAAAAAACACACAACCCACAAGGCAATGCAAATTTCATCTACAGATCTTCATTGTTGCTAACAAGTCTCAGTCTGTGTATAAATTACATTAAAGCTAGATTTGATTGCCCCAAAACATGTTGAAGAGTAGCTGAAAACCAGAAGGCATTTCTTATTGCTGGAATACAAATAAAGGGGGCCCTGAAGCAAAACAAGATGCATCTGAGAAGATTACTGAAAGTGTTAAAAAGGTTTGAGACAACAGCAACTACAGCAGGCACTGGCACAGACTGTTTGGAGTAGAGCACAGCCAGTGCCCAGTAGTCTGCAGCAAAGATCTACCTTAAGTTCCAGTAGCATTCCATTAAACTACTTTTACAAAAAAGGCCTAGGATTATTTAGAGTTCATTTATTTCACATTTCTTTTCAGGTCAGGACTGCACTTTTGAAGCAAACCTCCAGTCACTTCCTCGTACTGCAGTTTTGTTTGTACCACAAAGTGCTCTTGAATCACCATCTGGATTCCTTTTGGATTACACTAAGTTGAAAGATGAGATTTAGGTGCTCTGCCAATGCTCTTCAGCCACAAATAGGCACCTACCCCAGGTGACTCGATTAGAGATAGTCCAAATAAGACAGAAAACCCTGAAATACGTGCAGCGTTGACGTCAGGTTCTCAGCACCTCTTTCAGTCTACAGGTCCACTCCTCTCAATCCACATTACTTGCCAATACAGACAGAATCAGTATTTTTATTTATTTTTAAGTTATTCTTTTCTCCAAACACAGTAATGTCTTCCAAACTTGATGCTTCCTGCTGTACCTTAATTGAGTTATTTCAGCTAAAAGACTGAACAACCATTCTGTTGCCTTTTTGAAGTCCATAGGCTATTCAGTTCACCATGCACACTGATGAAAAACTCACTCTCAGGGTATGCTTACGTGAAAAGCTAATTAGAAAAAATTAAAGCTTCTTACAGATTAATAATTTACACAACACAGAATAAATTGCTTCCAGAACTAATGTACATTACACAAGACAGCAGTCTTGATGGTCAACCTAGCATCATCTAGCTTTGTCATAAAGGCAAGTATAACCACTTCTGCGGAGATGTATGTGGTCAGAATAACGTAAATGCTCCACCCACTGGAAAGGCAATTTCTTCCCAGTAGACTGTACGTTTCAGATAAATAATAAAAAACTTGACGGAATTCAGGATGAAAACTAATAAGACTAGTAAAGTCTAGGTTAACTCTAACAAGAAAGCAAGTAAATTGAACTGAAACGAAATAAGTTTTCAACATTTCTGGACATCTGTTTTCTTTCCAGTGACAGAAACAATTGTTACTGTTAGCAGATTCATAGTTTTTTCAACATTCTCCAAAGAAAGTCTCTAGAATCTACACAGTACTGTGAGAACACCTTGTCAGAAAGAAATCTTTAAAGCATCTTCTGAGGAAGTGACAGCTATCATTTCAGAATACACTATCCTCCCATTTTACTCTTGGAAGAAAATAAAAAAAATAAAAATTTAAGAAACTGCAAAGGGTTGAAAATTCCTAAAGCCACTTTTTAAGTGCAAAAAAAAATATGGAATCTTGAAAGTTACATAATAACAGATCTGATCTAGAAGTGTACACTGGTTATATTTCATTAGTATGTATGAAAACACTTAAAAATTCTATTGTAGATACACAAGCACTTACATGTACTTGAAACACCTGCATATCATTTATACAGTTGAATCCAATATGGAGAAGTGAAAAATTACTTCTCTTGCGCATCAAAAACTAAGAACCATCATACTCCGGTAAGAATCTAGTGTTGATGTTTACAATAAAGGACTAGAAAAAGCAACCAGAAGCAATATTTTTATCAGTTATATTAATAACTACATGCACTAGATAAATATTACAGTTGCACTTATCAACAGAAACTTGAGGGCAGAAAGCATGAAGAAAAAATAAAAAACAGCCTGAAAGGGAGGCACCAAGAACACTTACTCTTTGATCGACTCCTGGCTAAAAACTTTAACGTTCATACTAAAAATGTTTCTAAACGTGACTTATGCTTCAAAATGACAAGCCAAGTCATTTTGCAGACTGTGAAAGAAAAATAATTATAACTGAACATTTGAAGTACTTTTAAAGAGTATCAAAGAGCTGAGGAATGCTTCAATCTCACTTACCCTTGCATTAAATAAGGGAACTGGTGGCTTGGTATGGGATTGCTTTGTGCTTGTGGAACATTACGATGCCTCACTCCATCTGTACTAGTGTTCAACGATGTAGATGAAGCTTCTTGGTTTGTGGGTGAGGCAGCAGTTGATCCAGAATGGTCCAAATTCTTAAAAATAAATAAAATTGAGGTTGGGGATGTTTTTGCGAGTTACAGATTTACTACTGTGTCTTAAAACACTCTTTGCGTTAATGTTTTGTCACAGGTTTTATTGAGAATATAAGCACCAGCAAGTCTTCTGGGGTTTCAGTGGTTCTGGCAAGCCTTTAGTAAAAACAGAAATTCAAAATTGCACTCAGGTGCACATATAAAAAAAAAGGAATGTTCAGAAAGACTCAACTCTTGATAGGTCCCAGAGAAAAATCACAAGTCACTGGGAACCAAAGTTTAAAAAACCTGAACCAACCTAAAGCTTAATCCAAAGAATATTTAGCAGCAAAAGAAATTCTAGTGGCTACCATTAGCAAAAGTAACTACAACCTCAGGATACGACTTTATCTTCAGAAACAACAGTGCCTCCAATGGCTCAAAATACCATTCCTCTATTCATGTCTTCAGTTGCCCCTTCTACTCATCACCCTCTTCACCGTGTCAGCTGCCCAATGCAAACTGCTGTGCTCACTGCCGGGAGGGGACAGGGGGTGGGAATAGGGAAATAGCTAGGAACTACTCAGGCTCCCAGAAACACACCTAAAACTATAG